>NC_140994.1:45079021-45594411 GCF_052327205.1 Somniosus microcephalus | reverse complement strand
GCGACTGGGGGGGAAGAGAGAGCGCGACTGGGGGGAAGAGAGAGCGCTGGAAGAACTGGGGGGGGAAGAGAGAGCGCGACTGGGGGGGAAGAGAGAGCGCGACTGGGGGGGGAAGAGAGAGCGCGACTGGGGGGGAAGAGAGAGCGCGACTGGGGGGGAAGAGAGAGCGCGACTGGGGGGGAAGAGAGAGCGCGACTGGGGGGGAAGAGAGAGCGCGACTGGGGGGGAAGAGAGAGCGCGACTGGGGGGAAGAGAGAGCGCGACTGGGGGGGAAGAGAGAGCGCGACTGGGGGGGAAGAGAGAGCGCGACTGGGGGGAAGAGAGAGCGCGACTGGGGGGGAAGAGAGAGCGCGACTGGGGGGGAAGAGAGAGCGCGACTGGGGGGGAAGAGAGAGCGCGACTGGGGGGGAAGAGAGAGCGCGACTGGGGGGGAAGAGAGAGCGCGACTGGGGGGGAAGAGAGAGCGCGACTGGGGGGGAAGAGAGAGCGCGACTGGGGGGGAAGAGAGAGCGCGCGACTGGGGGGGAAGAGAGAGCGCGACTGGGGGGGAAGAGAGAGCGCGACTGGGGGGGAAGAGAGCGCGCGACTGGGGGGGAAGAGAGCGCGCGACTGGGGGGGAAGAGAGCGCGCGACTGGGGGGGAAGAGAGAGCGCGACTGGGGGGAAGAGAGAGCGCGACTGGGGGGGAAGAGAGAGCGCGACTGGGGGGGAAGAGAGAGCGCGACTGGGGGGGAAGAGAGAGCGCGACTGGGGGGGAAGAGAGAGCGCGACTGGGGGGAAGAGAGAGCGCGACTGGGGGGGAAGAGAGAGCGCGACTGGGGGGAAGAGAGAGCGCGACTGGGGGGGAAGAGAGAGCGCGACTGGGGGGGAAGAGAGAGCGCGACTGGGGGGGAAGAGAGAGCGCGACTGGGGGGGAAGAGAGAGCGCGACTGGGGGGGAAGAGAGAGCGCGACTGGGGGGGAAGAGAGAGCGCGACTGGGGGGGAAGAGAGAGCGCGACTGGGGGGGGAAGAGAGAGCGCGACTGGGGGGAAGAGAGAGCGCGACTGGGGGGGAAGAGAGAGCGCGACTGGGGGGGAAGAGAGAGCGCGACTGGGGGGGAAGAGAGAGCGCGACTGGGGGGGAAGAGAGAGCGCGACTGGGGGGGGAAGAGAGAGCGCGACTGGGGGGAAGAGAGAGCGCGACTGGGGGGGAAGAGAGAGCGCGACTGGGGGGGAAGAGAGAGCGCGACTGGGGGGGAAGAGAGAGCGCGACTGGGGGGAAGAGAGAGCGCGACTGGGGGGAAGAGAGAGCGCGACTGGGGGGGAAGAGAGAGCGCGACTGGGGGGGAAGAGAGAGCGCGACTGGGGGGGAAGAGAGAGCGCGACTGGGGGGGAAGAGAGAGCGCGACTGGGGGGAGAGAGAGCGCGACTGGGGGGAAGAGAGAGCGCGACTGGGGGGGAAGAGAGAGCGCGACTGGGGGGGAAGAGAGAGCGCGACTGGGGGGAAGAGAGAGCGCGACTGGGGGGGGAAGAGAGAGCGCGACTGGGGGGAAGAGAGAGCGCGACTGGGGGGGAAGAGAGAGCGCGACTGGGGGGGAAGAGAGAGCGCGACTGGGGGGGAAGAGAGAGCGCGACTGGGGGGGAAGAGAGAGCGCGACTGGGGGGGAAGAGAGAGCGCGACTGGGGGGGAAGAGAGAGCGCGACTGGGGGGAAGAGAGAGCGCGACTGGGGGGGAAGAGAGAGCGCGACTGGGGGGGAAGAGAGAGCGCGACTGGGGGGGGAAGAGAGAGCGCGACTGGGGGGGAAGAGAGAGCGCGACTGGGGGGGAAGAGAGAGCGCGACTGGGGGGGAAGAGAGAGCGCGACTGGGGGGGGAAGAGAGAGCGCGACTGGGGGGGAAGAGAGAGCGCGACTGGGGGGAAGAGAGAGCGCGACTGGGGGGGAAGAGAGAGCGCGACTGGGGGGGAAGAGAGAGCGCGACTGGGGGGGAAGAGAGAGCGCGACTGGGGGGGAAGAGAGAGCGCGACTGGGGGGGAAGAGAGAGCGCGACTGGGGGGGAAGAGAGAGCGCGACTGGGGGGGGAAGAGAGAGCGCGACTGGGGGGGAAGAGAGAGCGCGACTGGGGGGAAGAGAGAGCGCGACTGGGGGGGAAGAGAGAGCGCGACTGGGGGGGAAGAGAGAGCGCGACTGGGGGGAAGAGAGAGCGCGACTGGGGGGGAGAACCGAAGAGAGCGCGACTGGGGGGGAAGAGAGAGCGCGACTGGGGGGGAAGAGAGAGCGCGACTGGGGGGGAAGAGAGAGCGCGACTGGGGGGGAAGAGAGAGCGCGACTGGGGGGGAAGAGAGAGCGCGACTGGGGGGGGAAGAGAGCGCGACTGGGGGGGAAGAGAGCGCGACTGGGGGGAAGGAGAGCGCGACTGGGGGGGAGAGAGAGCGCGACTGGGGGGAAGAGAGAGCGCGACTGGGGGGGAAGAGAGAGCGCGACTGGGGGGGAAGAGGAGAGCGCGACTGGGGGGGAAGAGAGAGCGCGACTGGGGGGAAGAGAGAGCGCGACTGGGGGGGAAGAGAGAGCGCGACTGGGGGGGAAGAGAGAGCGCGACTGGGGGGAAGAGAGAGCGCGACTGGGGGGGAAGAGAGAGAGCGCGACTGGGGGGAAGAGAGAGCGCGACTAGGGGGGGGAAGAGAGAGCGCGACTGGGGGGGGAAGATGAGAGCGCGACTGGGGGGAAGAGAGAGCGCGACTGGGGGGAAGAGAGAGCGCGACTGGGGGGGAAGAGAGAGCGCGACTGGGGGGGGAAGAGAGAGCGCGACTGGGGGGGAAGAGAGAGCGCGACTGGGGGGGAAGAGGAGAGCGCGACTGGGGGGGAAGAGAGAGCGCGACTGGGGGGGAAGAGAGAGCGCGACTGGGGGGGAAGAGAGAGCGCGACTGGGGGGGAAGAGAGAGCGCGACTGGGGGGGAAGAGAGAGCGCGACTGGGGGGGAAGAGAGAGCGCGACTGGGGGGGAAGAGAGAGCGCGACTGGGGGGGAAGAGAGAGCGCGACTGGGGGGGAAGAGAGAGCGCGACTGGGGGGGAAGAGAGAGCGCGGACTGGGGGGGAAGAAGAGAGCGCGACTGGGGGGGAAGAGAGAGCGCGACTGGGGGGAAGAGAGAGCGCGACTGGGGGGGAAGAGAGAGCGCGACTGGGGGGGAAGAGAGAGCCGCGACTGGGGGGGAAGAGAGAGAGCGCGACTGGGGGGAAGAGAGAGCGCGACTGGGGGGGAAGAGAGAGCGCGACTGGGGGGGAAGAGAGAGCGCGACTGGGGGGGAAGAGAGAGCGCGACTGGGGGGAAGAGAGAGCGCGACTGGGGGGGAAGAGAGAGCGCGACTGGGGGGGAAGAGAGAGCGCGACTGGGGGGGAAGAGAGAGCGCGACTGGGGGGGAAGAGAGAGCGCGACTGTGGGGGGAAGAGAAAGCGCGACTGGGGTGGGGGAAGAGAGCGCGACTTGGGGGGAAGAGAGCGCGCGACTGGGACGGGGGAGGGCGGGAGGGGAGGAGGGGGGGAGAGAAGGGGAGGGGGGGAGAGGAGAGAGAGACACAGAGGGAAGGAGAGAGAGAGGGCGAGTGGCCCGCGGGTGCAAATGGAGCCAAGTCCCGGGAACAGGCGTGAGACAGCTTGAGGGTGTGAGAGACGGCCAGGCCTGGTTGGCGGGATAACCCCTCCCCCGCCTTCCGAGCCCCCGCCCTCCCGAGTCCCGGCCGCCCCGCCCCGCACTCCTGAGCCCCGGCCGCCCTGCCCCGCACTCCCGAGCCCCGAGCCCCGCCCCCCGCTCTCCCGAGCCGGCTTCAAAACCGCCGGGCGGGGGAGAGAGACGCCGCATCTCACCTGCTGGCTTCCCGGGCTCTGTGCCTCGGACTTGTGTGTGTCGCCTGCTGCGCGCGCACCCTGTGCATGTCCCGTGTCCCTCGCGGCCGACGCCGTTGCCCCGGGTAACGTGACAGGGGAGACTGGGGGCGGGGGGTGAGGAGCTTTCCACAAGCCGTGGGACAATTACCTAGCGCGGGCGTGGCTGGGCAGAAGATGGCGAGGCTTTGAGGCCTTACAAAAACGGGGAAAGGTAGGAAAAAGAATCAGGTTAGAGAAAATATTTACAAATGAATTAACTTTTTTTAAAACAATTTAATAAAAGCAATTTTTTTTTGCTCTAAATGTAGATTTGAAAAGAAACACGCAGAAAGTGGGAAAAAGAAATGAACAGTTTTGGAATCAAGATGGCGGCCACACACCTCGGTTCAGAAGGATAAGGCCCGCCCACACACGCACCGATTGGTCAACCGTCATGTCACTGAAGCGTAGGATTGGTCAATCGTCCTGTCACTCGACTCTAGGAGGGCACGCGCGACGAACCCGCCCCGGCGACGCAGCGATTGGTCGACCGTCGGGTCGCTCGACCGTACGATTGGTCGACCTCGACGTACTCGATGCTAATGAGCAGATAATGAGCGGAATTTTGAAAGTTTTTTGGATACCGCGGCCGCAATTTTTGTCTCACCAAAACGTAAATACACTTACGACCATTCTGGAATCGTAAGCTTTCTTTTGATGTAACGCACATGTAGGTACGCTCTTTAACTTTTGAGTGTATAGCCGGACAGACAGACAGAAGTACCGCTTTTATATATAGACTAGCTGGAGTGTCCGGCGGGTGCTGAGGCTTTTTCGAGGGCATGTTGTTGTTGGAAGACAGAGCGACTGGGGGGGGACGGGGGGGCGGGGAAAGAGAGAGAGCGCGCGACTCGGGGGAAGAGAGAGCGCGCGACTCGGGGGAAGAGGGAGCGCGCGACTCGGGGGAAGAGGGAGCGCGCGACTCGGGGGAAGAGGGAGAGCGCGACTCGGGGGAAGAGGGAGAGCGCGACTCGGGGGAAGAGGGAGAGCGCGACTCGGGGGAGAGAGAGGAGCGCGACTCGGGGGAAGAGGGAGCGCGCGACTCGGGGGAAGAGGGAGCGCGCGACTCGGGGGAAGAGGGAGCGCGCGACTCGGGGGAAGAGGGAGCGCGCGACTCGGGGGAAGAGGGAGCGCGCGACTCGGGGGAAGAGGGAGCGCGCGACTCGGGGGAAGAGGGAGCGCGCGACTCGGGGGAAGAGGGAGCGCGCGACTCGGGGGAAGAGAGAGCGCGCGACTCGGGGAAGAGAGCGCGCGCGACTCGGGGGAAGAGAGAGAGCGCGACTCGGGGGAAGAGAGAGAGCGCGACTCGGGGGAAGAGAGAGAGCGCGACTCGGGGGAAGAGAGAGAGGGCGACTCGGGGGATGAGGGAGAGCGCGACTCGGGGAAGAGGGAGAGCGCGACTCGGGGGAAGAGGGAGAGCGCGACTCGGGGGAAGAGGGAGAGCGCGACTCGGGGGAAGAGGGAGAGCGCGACTCGGGGGAGGAGGGAGAGCGCGACTCGGGGGGAAGAGGGAGAGCGCGACTCGGGGGAAGAGGGAGAGCGCGACTCGGGGGAAGAGGGAGAGCGCGACTCGGGGGAAGAGGGAGAGCGCGACTCGGGGGAAGAGGGAGAGCGCGACTCGGGGGAAGAGGGAGAGCGCGACTCGGGGGGAAGAGGGAGAGCGCGACTCGGGGGAAGAGGGAGAGCGCGACTCGGGGGAAGAGGGAGAGCGCGACTCGGGGGAAGAGGGAGAGCGCGACTCGGGGGAAGAGGGAGAGCGCGACTCGGGGGAAGAGGGAGAGCGCGACTCGGGGGAAGAGGGAGAGCGCGACTCGGGGGAAGAGGGAGAGCGCGACTCGGGGGAAGAGGGAGAGCGCGACTCGGGGGAAGAGAGAGAGCGCGACTGGCGGGAAGAGAGAGCGCGACTGGGGGAAGAGAGAGCGCGACTGGGGGGAAGAGAGAGCGCGACTGGGGGGGAAGAGAGAGCGCGACTGGGGGGAAGAGAGAGCGCGACTGGGGGGAAGAGAGAGCGCGACTGGGGGGGAAGAGAGAGCGCGACTGGGGGAAGAGAGAGCGCGACTGGGGGGAAGAGAGCGCGCGACTGGGGGAAGAGAGCGCGCGACTGGGGGGAAGAGAGAGCGCGACTGGGGGGAAGAGAGAGCGCGACTGGGGGAAGAGAGAGCGCGACTGGGGGGAAGAGAGAGCGCGACTGGGGGAAGAGAGAGCGCGACTGGGGGGAAGAGAGAGCGCGACTGGGGGGAAGAGAGAGCGCGACTGGGGGGAAGAGAGCGCGACTGGGGGGAAGAGAGCGCGACTGGGGGGAAGAGAGCGCGACTGGGGGGAAGAGAGCGCGACTGGGGGGAAGAGAGCGCGACTGGGGGGAAGAGAGCGCGACTGGGGGGAAGAGAGCGCGACTGGGGGAAGAGAGCGCGACTGGGGGAAGAGAGCGCGACTGGGGGGAAGAGAGCGCGACTGGGGGGAAGAGAGCGCGACTGGGGGGAAGAGAGCGCGACTGGGGGGAAGAGAGCGCGACTGGGGGGAAGAGAGCGCGACTGGGGGGAAGAGAGCGCGACTGGGGGGAAGAGAGCGCGACTGGGGGAAGAGAGCGCGACTGGGGGGAAGAGAGCGCGACTGGGGGAAGAGAGCGCGACTGGGGGGAAGAGAGCGCGAACTGGGGGGAAGAGAGCGCGACTGGGGGAAGAGAGCGCGACTGGGGGGAAGAGAGCGCGACTGGGGGGAAGAGAGCGCGACTGGGGGGAAGAGAGCGCGACTGGGGGGAAGAGAGCGCGACTGGGGGGAAGAGAGCGCGACTGGGGGGGAAGAGAGCGCGACTGGGGGGAAGAGAGCGCGACTGGGGGGAAGAGAGCGCGACTGGGGGGAAGAGAGCGCGACTGGGGGGAAGAGAGCGCGACTGGGGGGAAGAGAGCGCGACTGGGGGGAAGAGAGCGCGACTGGGGGGAAGAGAGCGCGACTGGGGGGAAGAGAGCGCGACTGGGGGGAAGAGAGCGCGACTGGGGGGAAGAGAGCGCGACTGGGGGGAAGAGAGCGCGACTGGGGGGAAGAGAGCGCGACTGGGGGGAAGAGAGCGCGACTGGGGGGGAAGAGAGCGCGACTGGGGGGAAGAGAGCGCGACTGGGGGGAAGAGAGCGCGACTGGGGGGAAGAGAGCGCGACTGGGGGGAAGAGAGCGCGACTGGGGGGAGGAGAGCGCGACTGGGGGGAGGAGAGCGCGACTGGGGGGAAGAGAGAGAGCGACTGAGAAGAGAGAGCGCGACTGGGCGGAAGAGAGAGAGCGACTGGGGGCAAGAGAGAGCGACTGGGGGCAAGAGAGAGCGACTGGGGGGGGAAGAGAGAGCGCGACTGGGGGGGAGAGAGAGAGCGACTGGGGGGGGAGAGAGAGAGAGCGACTGGGGGAAGAGAGAGAGCGACTGGGGGGAAGAGGGGAGAGCGACTGGGGGGAAGAGGGAGAGCGACTGGGGGGAAGAGGGAGAGCGACTGGGGGGAAGAGGGAGAGCGACTGGGGGGAAGAGGGAGAGCGACTGGGGGGAAGAGGGAGAGCGACTGGGGGGAAGAGGGAGAGCGACTGGGGGGAAGAGGGAGAGCGACTGGGGGGAAGAGGGAGAGCGACTGGGGGGAAGAGGGAGAGCGACTGGGGGGAAGAGGGAGAGCGACTGGGGGGAAGAGGGAGAGCGACTGGGGGGAAGAGGGAGAGCGACTGGGGGGAAGAGGGAGAGCGACTGGGGGGAAGAGGGAGAGCGACTGGGGGGAAGAGGGAGAGCGACTGGGGGGCAGAGAGAGAGCGACTGGGGGGAAGAGAGAGAGCGACTGGGGGAAGAGAGAGAGCGACTGGGGGAAGAGAGAGAGCGACTGGGGGGAAGAGAGAGAGCGACTGGGGGGAAGAGAGAGCGCGACTGGGGGAAGAGAGAGCGCGACTGGGGGGAAGAGAGAGCGCGACTGGGGGGAAGAGAGAGCGCGACTGGGGGGAAGAGAGAGCGCGACTGGGGGGAAGAGAGAGAGCGACTGGGGGGGGAAGAGAGAGAGCGACTGGGGGGGGGAAGAGAGAGAGCGACTGGGGGGGGGGAAGAGAGAGAGCGACTGGGGGGGGGAAGAGAGAGAGCGACTGGGGGGGGGAAGAGAGAGAGCGACTGGGGGGGGGAAGAGAGAGAGCGACTGGGGGGGGAAGAGAGAGAGCGACTGGGGGGGGGAAGAGAGAGAGCGACTGGGGGGGGAAGAGAGAGCGACTGGGGGGGGAAGAGAGAGCGACTGGGGGGGAAGAGAGAGCGACTGGGGGGGAAGAGAGAGCGACTGGGGGGGAAGAGAGAGCGACTGGGGGGGAAGAGAGAGCGACTGGGGGGGAAGAGAGAGCGACTGGGGGGGAAGAGAGAGCGACTGGGGGGGGAAGAGAGAGCGTGACTGGGGGGGAAGAGAGAGAGCGACTGGGGGGGGAAAGAGAGAGCGCGACTGGCGGGGAAGAGAGAGCGCGACTGGGGGGGGAAGGGGGAGGAAGGGGAGGGGGGAGGAAGGGGAGGAGGAGGGGAGGAAGGGGAGGGGGGGAGGAAGGGGGGAAGGAGGGGGGAGGAGGGGGGGAAGGAGGGGGGGAGGGAGGGGAGGGGGAAGGAGAGTGTGAGGGAAGGAGGAAGAAACCGGGCAGCCCAGACTGGAGATGGAACTGTTGTTTCCCACATTGAAGTGCCGCCATGATCAAAGATGGCGCTGTTCGGGCCCACATTGAAGTGCCGCCATGATCAAAGATGGCGGCAGGAGGAACTTGTCATGCCGCCAGGATCAAATATGGCGCTGTTGTTTCCCCACATTGAAGTGCTGCCATGATCAAAGATGGCGGCGAGCGATCTGGTTGGTGTTGACTGAGAGTGTGTGAGAGAGTGAGGGAGGTCGGGCGTGGCTAGGCAGGAGAGGCCTAGGCTTTGAGGCCTTACAAAAGCGGGGAAAGGTAGGAAAAAGAATCATCAGGTTCGAGAATATATTTACAAATGAATGAACTTTTTTTAAAAACAGTTTAATAAAAGCAATTTTTTTTTGCTGGAAATGTAGATTTGAAAAGAAACACGCAGAAAGCGGGAAAAAGAATGGGAGCAAGATGGCGGCTACTCACCTCGGTTCAGAACGATAAGGCCCGCCCACACACGCACCGATTGGTCAATCGTCCTGTCACCGAAGCGTAGAATTGGTCAATCGTCCTGTCGCTCGACTCTAGGAGGGCCCGCACGCGCGACGAACCCGCCCCCACCACGCAGCGATTGGTCGACCATCGGGTCGCTCGACCGTACGATTGGTTGACCTTAATATCACTCTATGCTGTGACTCTATGCTAATGAGCGGATAATGAGCGGAATTTTGAACGTTTTTTGGATACCGCGGCAATTTTTGTCTCGCCAAAACGTAAATACGCTTATGACCGTTCCGGAATCGTAAGCTTTCTTTTGATGTAATGCACGTGTAGGTACGCTCTATAACTTTAGAGTGTATAGCCGGACAGACACACCGCAGGACAGACAGACAGACAGAACGATCCTGTTTTATATATGTATAAATAAGAAGATAGATAGATTTTAATCCTTTCTCACTAATTGGACCAGTATCCATTTTCAAGGTGCGAGCAACTGAAAACTATCTTTAAAGACCTACTTTACGACCAGCAGCCTAGTTTGTGAAGATTGATATGGTCACCTCATGGATGAAGTTGGTCAATCCTTATTGCAAAAATTGGATCAAAACCAGGAAGTGCTTCAGGACAATGAATAGTACTGTATGGGCTAACATAGAACCAAGCCAAATCTTTGCCCAACAGTAGCTAATGATGGGTAAGATGGGTTTATTTATCAAATGACAAACAGCAATTCCGGAGGTCAAAATCGCACCTTTCACTGCACTCTCTATTGGGTCATAATCCAAAAGGTATGCTTTTTGTATCCCAGGACATGATGTTTGGTTTGACTTCCTCCAGCATAGATAGAATTAATATCTTCCAGTATTCACCTCCCTAATAGATGGGTATATTGTTATGTATTGTGTGTTCTCCTCCCACCTGTGGTGGCGCTGTCACAGCAGATAAATAGTTGGGTGTTCTCCTGGTTAAGTTTAGCTCTCTTTGTTCAGAACTCGCCAGAACTCTCCTTTCCTTCCTGAATAAAGCACTTCATGTTTGAATCTCTGAGTTCTGAGTTCTAATTGTGTCTAGGTAAAAAGGTACCGACACAATAAAGTGGCGACGAGGAGCGGATGAATCTGCATACGTTACGGGTGCAGTGAGTAAACAGAAATTTAAATTTAAAACGTGAGATGGCTACTATATTAGGAAACATCGGTGATTTTGATGAAAATGTGGAGCAATGGGGCACTTATACGGAACGTTTTGACTATTTTGTCTTGGCGAATGTGGTGGCAAACGAAAAGGTCGTGCCTACCTTTTTGAGTGTAATGGGGCCGAAGACATTCAATTTACTTCGCAGCCTTGTGCAGCCAGATAAGCCAGGAACTAAAACATATAAGCAACTAGTGGAAATTCTTGGAGCACATTTTTCACCAAAACAAACCTCTGGTTATTGCTGAGAGATTTAGATTTCACAAACGGAATCAAGAGGAGGGGGAATCAGTGACGATGTTTATTGCTGCTTTAAAAAGGCTGTCAGAACACTGCGAGTTCAAGGAGGTGCTGAATGACACCATTAGAGACAGACTTGTGTGTGGTCTGCAAAATGCAGCCACACAGAAGCGCCTTCTTACTGAGGACAACCTTACTCTTGAAAAGGCCATTGAAGTTAGTGTCTCCATGGAGATGGCGGAAAAGGAGGCTCACCAGTTGAGTTCAACAGGGAGAGTTCACAAGGTGTCGTCTAAGCCTAAAGGTGCGCGGAACGGCACATGTTACCGTTGTGGGGAAAACGGGCCATCACGCTAATGACTGTTGGTGTACGGAGCTGGAATGCCGAAATTGTGGCAAAAAGGGTCACATTGAACGCGCCTGTAGAGGTAGAAAAAGAGCAGACAGAGCTGGGAAGCATGGAAGCAAAATGTCTGTATTTGGACAAGAGAGGAAAAAGAGTGTTCATTCAGTGCAGTATGATGGAACAAGCAAACAGAGGGGAGCGACACCTCTGAGGAGGAAGAGGTGCACATACTGACGGTTGCAGGTGGTTCAAATGGCTTACTGGGGTGTCACCACTGGTGGAGGGACAATCAGTGCGGGTGGAGGTGGACACAGGCGCGGCTGTGTCCCTTGTTTCAGACACTGCAACAAAATGCTAAAGCATCTTACCCTTCAGCCAACAAACATTGTGCTAAAGACGTATACCGGCGAACCTGTGGCCATCAGAGGCGCATTAAGGCGACAGTTAAATTGAACGGGACAGACTGCAAAACTGCCACTATATGTGGTAAAGGGAAATTACCCATCGCTACTGGGACGTGCGTGGCTCGAGAAAATCACACTGGACTGGCCTGCAGTCCGCATGATGTCAAAAGGGGAGTCAGGTCTGACTGCAGTGTTAAAAAAACATGCAGAACTCTTCAATGAGGAACTTGGGAGCATGAAAAAGATCAGCGTGAGACTGGACATTAAACCTGACAGCAAGCCGAAGTTTCACAAAGCCCGACCTGTACCCTATGCAATTAGGCCAAAAGTTGAGGCTAACTTGGAGGCCTTAGTCGAGAATGGAGTCCTGGAGCCTGTGAGTGTGAGCAAATGGGCCACACCCATTGTTCCTGTCCTGAAAAAGGATGGATCTGTTCGAATCTGCAGAGATTTTAAAGTGACTATTAACCTGGTGCTGTCTGCAGAACAGTACCCTCTTCCCCGCATTGATGATCTTTTTACGGCCTGGCCGGAGGGCAAAAGTTCAGCAAAATAGACTTATGCCAGGCTTATCTACAAATGCATGTCGATGACAAATCAAAGGAGCTGCTGACAATTGTGACACACAAGGGGCTATACAGGTACTGCTGCCTTCCGTTTGGAATTACGTCGGCCCCTGCTCTATTCCAAAGGGCAATGGATCAGATTTTGAGTGGACTGCCAGGAGTCCAGTGCTACCTGGATGACATCCTTGTCACTGGGACAAATGAGGATCATCTTCTGAACTTGGATGCGACACTACAACGACTGAAAGAGTACGGACTCAGAGTTCGTAAAGACAAATGTGAATTCTTTCAGTCTTCAGTTGAGTACCTGGGGCATGTGATTGACGCTACTGGCCTGCATAAGGCGCCGTCAAAGGTCAAGGCGATCGTGGAGGCCCCAGCACCCCAGAATGTGAGCCAGTTATGTTCATTTCTGGGGCTACTTAACTACTATGGGAAGTTTATTCCAGACTTAGCAACATTGCTGAAGCCGTTACATCAGTTGCTATGTCAAGGCAAAACATGGAAATGGACTGAACTGTGCAACGAAGCTTTCGCCCAAGCAAAGAAAGCATTGCTGAAATCGGAGGTCCTGACACACACCGACCCAAAGCTACCCGTGCAGCTAGCATGTGATGCATCACCATATGGTGTGGGAGCAGTCATATCCCACATCATGCCTTCGGTGAAGAGAAACCTATCGCCTTCGCATCACGCACCTTGAACAAGGCCGAGAGTAACTATGCGCAGATCGAGCGCGAGGCCTTGGGAATCGTTTTCGGAATTAGAAAATTTCATCAGTACCTGCTTGGGAGAAGGTTCACACTCCTGACGGACAACCGTCCATTGACTTCAATCTTCGGGCCCCACACCGGAATTCCGTCTCTCGCTGCAAGCAGGATGCAAAGGTGGGCTTTACTGTTGTCAGGACACACATATGACATCAAATATCGCAAATCAGACTTGCACGGCAACGCAGACGGTCTCTCAAGGCTACCCTTGCCTGTTACTCCCCCAGAGCCTCGTCAGATAGACATCTTGTACTTTAGACAAGTGGAGGGAGCACCTGTCACTGCAGTTCAGGTGCGAAGGTACACCCGCAACGATCCAGTTCTGTCTGAGGTAATGGACGATGTCATTCGAGGGAGAGCTATAGGAGATTCTCCTAGTTTGAAACCTTACGTTTCAAAAAAAAATGAGCTCTCTGTCCAGGCAGGTTGTCTTCTTTGGGGACGCCGTGTCATCATTCCGCCACCTCTGAGGGAACCTATACTGCAACAACTTCATACAGGCCACAGTGGGATGGTTCGGATAAAGGAAATGGCAAGAAGCTACTTCTGGTGGCCAGGTCTCGATGGAAATATTGAGGAGAAAGCCAAAACATGTTCCCCATGTCAAAGGGTCCGGAATGTTCCACAGCTGGCAACCCTACACTCCTGGGATTGGCCTGCAGAAGTGTGGCAGCGAGTACATGTGGACTTCGCCGGTCCTTTTGAAGAGAAGATGTTTATGGTGGTTGTGGACGCTCGTAGCAAGTGGCTGGAGGTCGCTGTGATGAGGTCTACCACGGCAGAGAAAACAATTGAGAAACTTGGTGAGATGTTCAGCCGTTATGGCTCACCGGAACAACTCGTAAGTGACAACGGTCCACAATTTGTATCACAGGAGTTTACAACCTTCCTGCATGTGAATGGTGTCCAACACATCAGGTCTGCGCCCTATCATCCCTCTACTAACGGCCAGGCAGAAAGGTTCGTGCAAACCTTGAAGGCATCGCAAGGTCAGGGCTCAATCCACCAACATCTGAACAGCTTCCTGTTGTCCTACAGGAACGAGCCGCATGCCACAACCAAAACTTCCCCCGCTTCGCTCATGATGAAGAGGCAGTTACGGACAAGTTTTGACTTACTCAAACCTCCAAGGGCAGAGCAGGTTGTCCATCGTCAACAACAAGCTCAAGTTGAAAAGAGAGAGAAAAGAGCCAAGGAGAAACGGTTTCATCCGGGAGAGCACATCCTAGCTCGAAACTACAACACTGGACCGAAATGGGTTCCTGCTACGGTGATCGCGCAGACGGGCCCTGTGTCTTACACGGTTGAGACTGCTGAGGATGTCGTCTGGAGAAGACACACAGATCAACTGTTGCTAGGAGCAGAGACAGCCAGAGGCTCCAACGGCTGGTTGGCCTGAACTGTTTCCGGATGATACCACAAACCAGCATCCTTTGCCACAGTGCTCTTCTCCAACACAGGAAGTCAAAGAGACTGTTCCACCTGTGCAAACTCCTGACTTTCGATTGACACAGGCACCTTCTCCATCTAGGCCTGTGTCAATGCCTACTGCTGTGGAAGCCAGCGATGACCACCGGTATCCTGTCAGAGAGCGGCGGCCTCCAAGACGTTTGGATCTGTAGGCTTAGCAACTTACCCACAAGACTGGGGCAGAATAAACCCCAGGGTAAAGTCAGGGGTTGAGGCAGTCTACCTCTACCCTAGGTTAGTTGAGTGCATTGAAAGTAACTTACCTGTTGAGGAATAATGTGGACCTTCCATTTAAGAGGGGAGGAATATGTTATGTATTGTGTGTTCTCCTCCCACCTGTGGTGGCGCTGTCACAGCAGATAAATGGTTGGGTGTTCTCCTGGTTAAGTTTAGCTCTCTTTGTTCGGAACTCGCCAGAACTCCCCTTTCCTTCCTGAATAAAGCACTTCATGTTTGAATCTCTGAGTTCTGAGTTCTAATTGTGTCTAGGTAAAAAGGTACTGACACAATATATATGATGCATACTTTTCTCAGAACAATAATCTTACAGACAGGCTGAAGTGCATATTTATGATTCAATGATGCCTCAGGTGTTTCGACAGCCAGGGATAGGTTTAAGGGGTTGACTGGCTTCTTCCAGTTCCCACAAGAAAAGGATAACATTAGCAAGTGTTATATCTTTATATAAATGGGAAAAAATTGGGATAAAGAACTTTTGAGTCCAGAACCCTGAAACTCTTTAAAAAAAAAAGCAAAAAAAATCCAATTAACTCTAAATTACAAGATTATATTTTACTTTAATTGAACCAGATACTTTGGGCACAGTGACAATGCAGGCAGACTGCTGGCTGGGTAGATCACACAGATGGATACCAGAGTAAAGCTGTATTAGACTAGGAAATTGGGCCATCTTGACTCATCTGCATGTAATTAATGAAGCATTTGCAAATTTTTCTAAAAAATAGCTACACATCTGAGGGCTGCTCCACTGATGAAGTCATGGCTTACATTTTTGCTAAATTCCAGCTCTCCTTGAAGACTGAGCAACAAATCCTATTGGAACATTCTTATCTTGAATAAAAAGAATAATCAGTTCTTTTCCCCTGTATACAGTTTTGGGAGTTCATGGTTTTCAGCAAGTTTTTTTTAAATTAGCTCCATCATTAATCCAGTATCATTTGACATTTCTGAGGAAGCAATGATTAATGGTGCATTTAGACTTGTTAAACACAGTCTGAATCAGGGGGTTACAGAAAGAAGGGATGCCATGGACTTTGGGAAAATGCCATAAAATAAATATCCACCTCCCTTCTTGGCAAAGATTGCAAAATGTTGACAATTTTAGAATCCTGGGTGAAGGTGGGAAGTGGTGTTCCTCAGGGTTCGGGATTGGGACCCCTGTCTTTCACCATTTACACAAAAGGCTTGGACTCGGGAATCGGAAGTACAATTTCAAAATTTGCGGATGACACTAAATTGGGGAGGAGGGGTATAGTTGATACTGAGCAAGACTGTGACAAAATACAAGAAGACATTAAGAAACTTTGCAGAATGGGTATGTAAATAGCAAATTAATTTCAATGCAGATATGTAAGGTGGTGTATTTTGGTAAGAGCAATAAGGAGGCCACATATTCCTTGGAAAAAAAGGAGGGGATTTTGCCAGTGCTCAGGGAGTGGGTTTGGAGGCAGGATTGGTGACAAAATGGTAAAAAATGGGGGCGGGTCCAGAACCCGCTCCCAACCCATCTCCAAACGATCTTCCCGGGAGGCAGGTCCCCGATTCGCGCAGGGATCCATCTCCTAGCGACGGGAAGGGGATTAGAGCCAATTAACTGCCTGTTAACAGGTGGTTAACAGGCAGTTAAGAGGCTTTTTCCCCATTTTGCGCCTAGTGCTGAGGGCTTCCCGACGTCGGGAAATCCCGCCTGGGTAATTGAGGCGAGCTGTGGGTCTGTTATACTGTAACTGTAGAAATGACAGCTGCAGAGGTAGTGTGAAGGCTGCAATGGGACACTGGTAAGTATGACAGGTGAGAGAATGTTGGGGATTTTTTTTAAATTTTTTTTTTTTTACTGTGGTTTGATGCTTCTGCAGGTGACAAGCTGTGATGTGTTTGTGCAGCCTCATCCCATTGGGAGAAGTGACAGATGGCTTCTGCAATCTCACATGCAGCTGCCATCTGTTTCATCCTAAGGAGAGAGTCATTGGAGAGCCTGGGTGCAAGGGCTCACCTTTGGACAGTGATTGTCAGTGTTTGACAGCACCTCAATGCTGTCAAACACTGTCAAGTCATCTGTCAAAAAATTATGGTGCCTGTCACTTTAACAAAACCAGCAGATGAAGCATCATGCACTGACGTCATCTGACACCGGCTTTCCCTTAATTGGCTGGCAAGCCTGCAGGGCGGGCTTAACAAGGCCAATCAAGGGAAAATAGCGTCTGTTCATCAGACGTCGCTAGGAGCGGGACTGAAACCCGAAAACCAGCAGTCCCGCCTCGACCTCCGGATCGAAGGTAAAATCCAGCCCTAAGAGTCTGAATGGGGTAGAAGCGCAAAAGGATCTAGGAGTATAGATTCACAAATAATTAAAAGTAGCAACGCAGGTTAACAAAACCATAAAGTGTGCAAATAAAGCACTGGGGTTCATTTCTAGAAGAATAGAACTCAAAAGCAGAGAAGTTATGTTAATGTTATATAGAACCATGGTTAGCCCACACTTGGAGTACTGTGCATAGTTCTGGTCTTCATATTACAAAAAGATATAGGTGAAAGTACAAAAAAGATTTACAAGGATGATACCAGAACTGAGGGGGTACAATTATCAGGAAAGACTGAATAGGATTGGCTCTTTACTCTAGAAAAGACTGAGAGGTGACCTGATAGAGGTCTTTAAAATCATAAAGGGATGTGTTAGGGTAGACATAGAGATGTCTCAACTTGTGGGAGCATCTAAAACCAGAGGCTATAAATATAAGATAGTAATTAATAAATCTAATAAGGAATTCAGGAGAAACTTCTTTACTCAGAAAGGGTGAGAATGTGGAACTCAATACCGCATTGAGTGGTTGAGGCAAATTGCATTGTTGCATTAAAGAGGAAGCTAGACAAGTACACGAGGGAGACAGGAATAGAAGGACATATTGATAGGGTGAGATGAAGTAAAGTGGGAGGAGGCTCTTGTGGATCATAAACACCAGCATAGATCTGTTGGATCGAATGACCTATTTCTGTGCTGTAAAATTCTATGTAATTCTATTTAATGGCTGCTCCTCTTCATTGTCCACCTAGGTCATGTAGGGTCTGTTAAGTACATAACATTTTCCGATAGTCTCCACAGGTTGTCCAATATTTAAGAACATAAGGAATAGGAGCAGATGTAGGCCATATGGCCCCTCAAGCCTGCTCCGCCATTCAATAAGATCACGGCTGATCTTCGACCTCAACTCCACTTTCCCACCCGATCCCCATATCCCTTGATTCCCTTGGAGTCCAAGGGCTGGATTTTCATTGGGTCGTTGAGGCGGGATGGGAGGCGTGTGGGGGGTTAAAACAGTGAAATCGGGGGGCACGAACCCATCCCGCCCCCAACCCGCCTCCATGCAAGTTTCAAAGTAGGCGGATACCCGACCTGTGCTGGGAGCCGCCTCCTCGAGGCGGGAAGGGGATTAGTGCCAATTAACTGCCTGTTAACAGGTAGTTAACAGGCAGTTTTTGGCCCAATTCCTATTTTTATTCCTGAAGTGTGGGATTCCCGACGGCTCCAAATCACGCCAAGTTAGCGAGGCGGACCGTCGGGCTGAAGGGCTTGGAGGGTTCGAGATGTCCGATGTTCAGGTGAGTGATGGGTGCATGAGTGCAGAGGTAAGTGTGTTTGGTGTGTGTAAAGTGTTTAAAGAAGTTTTACTTACCTTTACTTACTAATGCAGGCTTCCTTCCTTCAGGTCTCGGGAGTCCCTCATCTCACCGGCACAGAAAACAGAATGGCCGCGAGCTGTCAATAGTTGCAGCATTCAGCTTTCTGTTCTGGAGAGATCTCTAAATCAGCCTGAGAGGAAGGAATTAACTTAGTGTACAGATTGTCAGAGTTTGACAGCTTCAAAGAGCTGTCAAACGCTGATATTTCATCTGTCAAAAGCTCTTGACAGATGAAATGTCAATCCGGGCTCAACAAGGTCAATCAAGTGAAAATCGAGTGGGTTGGCCACAACTCGATGGAGGCGGGACTACAACCCCAAAAGTTGTAGTCCCGCCTCCTACACGCCTCCAGTATCAAAATCCAGCCCCAAAAATCTAGCAGAAATTAGAATAGTACTGTTGCTAATGGTGTAATCAGTGCCCATGTTGTTGCAATATCTGATGGTGCTAAAAAAAAGCTTTTAACAGGATTCAATGGTCCTCCCTTCCTAAACTTTAAACATTTATAGTTTTGGCATAATTCATTAAATTGATTAAGGTGTTTTTTGTGGATCTTTCAGCAATGGTTCCAATAGGCTGCTCTACCTCCAAATCTCCCTCTTTCAGCAGTGATACTAGTCAAGGCTGCCCCCTTTTCTGTGCTGCTTTTAGTTCAGTCCCTTAGACCTTGCTAGGATATGCAAGAGGGATGGATTTTCCTTTGAATTCTGACCTGATTTTCTGTTCCTCCTATGGGGAGATACTCCTTTACTCAGAGTCTGTCTGCTTGGTGCAGCTCATTTCTGAAAAAGTTGGTAAGGGATTGAACAAGGATCCCCCCACTGCACTCTAAAATAAAAACATTTTAAAACACCGACAATATTGTGTGCATTTGTTAATGGCAATGTCTATAAGAGGTGAAGAGGCCATAGTACTCACTCTTCACTCCTAGCTATTTAATGAGTACTGTTAAACGCACAATTATTGCATGGCTATTGGACAAGTGTGATCATTTTTAAAAACTGGAATGCTCTGCACAATATGGGACACATTGGGAGGCATGGGTGATACAGTATTGGTGCACACCAGTAATGCCAATGTGTAAATACATACACTTACAAATAGAGCTTTTCATATTGTTTCACTTTTTGTCAGATGACACAATCCTTTTTAATCATCAGATATTAATCATCAGTGTCAGCTGTGGCTCAGTTGGTAGCAGTCTCACCTCTGAGTCAGATGGTTGTGGGATCAAGACCCACTCCAGAGACTTGAGCACAAAATTCAAGGCTGACACTCCAGTGCAGTACTGAGGGAGTGCTGCACAGTCAGAGGTGCCATCTTTCATATGAGACGTTAAACCGAGGCCCCAGGTGAATGTAAAAGATCCCATATCGAAGAAGAGCAGGGGAGTTATCCCCGGTGTCCTGGCCAATATTTATCCCTCAATCAACATCACTAAAACAGATTATCTGGCCATTATCACATTACTGTTTGTGGGAGCTTGCTGTGTGCAAACTGGCTGCCGCATTTCCTACATTACAACAGTGACACTTCAAAAAGTATTTAATTGGCTGTAAAGCGCTTTGGGATGTCTTGAGGTTGTGAAATGCACAATAGAAATGCAAGTCTTTCTTTTATCATCATTTCACCTGTTTTCACTAACTAGCTCATTTTAAATCTATAGTAAAAAGGTGTTTAATCTGAACTTCAGTTTATTTTACATAATTACTAATTTTTAAAATTTCTATTATAGATGTTACTGAAGATGTCACTGAAGTACAACAGACTATGACTGTATAAGTGAGTTACTATGTGGGGAAAAATATATTGACAGAGAAAATATTAAGTCTTTTAGTCCCATAAGGGATTATCAACTGATATTTCTGTGCCACAATCTGGTACTCATGATCTTGTGATGCTGATTCTGTCAGTTGAAGTGACAGACATCTTTTCAACAAGAAAAATGCATTGCTCATTTTCTTTCTTAGGTGATGCTGGCTTATTCCTTTCAATGTATCCAGCATCTCAGGTATTTGAAATCATATAGGTTTTACCTGCCATGCTATGAGGTCCTTGAGTTTTTCAATCTTCTCATGGTCTTCAGGGTGTTCCTGCATATATTTTTCAGTGAAGAATGCCTAATATGAAAAAGGAACACATTCATGCAGTTTCATTAAAAACAATTAGAAATCTATTTTTAAGTAGTATATTCATAATGGAGCTTGCATGCCTGTAATGAAGTGACGCTGTGATGATTGGAAATATGTGATGAGGGGATTAAGCATAATTAGCTTCTAACTGTAAGCTTTAGTAAATACACAAGAAAGAATTTCCAAAGAGCATCAGCTACAGAAAAACAAGACAAGGTTTAACTTATCCACACCCTTGATAAAATTAACTGAGTTTTATGTAGGGAGAAAATACAGTACCAGAGAAAAATGATTTATATATAATAGGTGGGGTAAGTTTAAGATTAATCTCATTATTCAACGCATACTGATATGCAATTTGAAAAGGTTTTAGAACTTTGACATCTGCATTGTTAAACAGAAAAGGAAAACGTCAATAAACAAACCTTTTCATAATTGGTGAAACCTCCCATTACTGCAGGATCCACAATTCCATTCAGCAACATGGAGAGAGGGTTAATAGGCAGGTTTGGATCATTCATGTGCTGTTGAACCATGTTATTGATCTTCTCATTCGTTAACTGCATTGTTTCTATTGCATTCTCCAAAGGACTTATCTCAACCTGCAAAGACAATAACATATTTAACCTTCAAAGTGGTATTTTTCTGCTTGAAGTAATTATTATCTCAATAAGTTCTGAATGAGTTCTAATATTTTGGTCCAATGCTCAGAAATCTATATATTAAGGTATTTTACATGTTATTTAAGCTAGACAATAAATGTTCTCATGATCAGTTCTTTACTCTTCTCCTCTATGGTAATTAGCAGCAATACTTGTTCTACAATCTACAAACTGCAAAGAAAATTCAGGACTCAAATGGCTTATAATCCAAAGGACTGAAATGTTCTGGTTTAAAAGTAACGAGATACAACTATTTCTTATATTGTCAGCTCCAGAGGGCTATACTCCTCACAGTGATTTCCCTTAGAAGTCACCAAGCTAAGATTTGTGCCTAGAGGTACATTCAGGTGAGTTATCTAAAATTAAACAATTAAAATGATTTAGTTTGCTTGAAGCATTGTTACAATATTGCTCCTTGGACGACAAAAGTCCTGTCATGCATAATTAAGGTCTTGGATTTCAGTTGAGTTATGTTCCAACTCTACAACCATCATTAAAATACAGCCTATATAAAATTGGCTGTCTAATGTTGTCATTATAGCCAACACCATTAATTACCCAAGCATACAAATTGACCCTGATTTTCCGGTCAGCAGCGAACGAACGATACTTGCTGTTTTTTATGCTTACAGCTTCCCACAGATTTTTCATGAGCTTTTGCGCGACAAATTGCAGTCATCAGGAGTCCAATATAGCGCAGAGCCCCCTACAGGGGATCTTGGACCTGTGTGAACAGGCCAAGCAACAGCATGTCTCCTCAACCAATCAGATTGAAGAATCCTTATTGAGGCACGCAGAGTCTGAACCAGCAAGTGCAAGTTTGAATAATTAATTCAATGTAAAATCATGTACAGAAAGCAAAATAAAGAGTGGGAAAGAAAGATGGGATTAAGAGAGAGATAAAAGAGACAAAGAAAAAGTTTTAAAAAAATCAGAAAGACTGAGACTCCATACTTGTAAAAGTTAATTTTCAGTGCCAGAGAGGTTTTTGGCAATCATTAAGACTGATCACCAACCATGCTCCTTTTAAGCTGTGCAGCTCTTTGGACTTCCTGCGCAGCTGGCTCGCCAGTGAAAAACCGCACGCCGTTATTTTGAATGAGCCACACCCCCCAAAAAAAATTAACGGGAACACTGATTACCAATGTGCCCCCTAAATTTTATTTATTTATTTTTTTAGGTGTGGTCCCTTTAACGGACTGCGTAGCCCATTCAAAATTTCGTGCATGCGTGAAATGTCCCATTAAAAAAGCCGGTGATCGGCCTGCACGGGACCTCCAGACAGCTGTGCGGCTGTGCCGCTTAACGGGAACACTGCTTATCCCGCTGTTAAAAATTCACTTACACTTGAATGGACCAGTCTTAACTTTTTTTGGCATGTTTAGTGGGTATCTAGCGGGTAAGAACAGCAACTTCACGCCGTTGCATGTATGTGAATGCTAAATCTCTCGGCGAGAGCGAAACCTGTGGAGGAGTAAGGCAACTCGGACAGCAACTTCCTGATTTCTGCATTTAACTGCACATATGCGGATGCCAGAAATTGCTGTCTGATTTATTCCTCAATAATGGTGAGCGGCGATAGCCTCACTGTTATTCCAACCACAAAATCCGGGTAAAATTACATTTTATTCCCCAACAGTATGTACTATCAATACTAAGTCAGCAGGTAGAGTCTGTCAAGAAACATATGGGCCTCGAGTTTCCTCCGCATTTACTCCCAGATACATCCATATTCTGGGCACAAATAAACTACGTGGCTTGACAGATCGTGGAATTTTGGGTGTAAGTTACGCACGTCACTGCAGTATGTCCAATCTCCTTGACCTTGAAGTCCATCCATCAAACCCTCCATCCGAACGAATCTCTGCCCTCAAAACTGGCCACACTCCTCTCAAATGCGAGTATCCTCTAATTGAGCTTGTTTGGTAGGATCCATCTCACAACATTGAGACCAGATTTTCAGGCGCTGCAGGGAACAGTCATTTTTCTGGTCTTTTAATTGGAATTTTTTCAGCGTTTTAAAAATGTATTTTCACTTGAGACCTGCACTGTATTTTCTGCTTATTTTAATGTATTTTTATGGCATAAGTGTAAGTCACATTAAAAATTGAAAAGCTTCCCCGATTGCAGATTCTTAAACATGCTGTGCCTGATATGCATGGAGAATGACTAAATTAGTTGAAACTTAAATTTTAAAATTCAAAGAAGAAACATACTGCTGAGGATTCAGGCCTAGAAATTCACTATGGCCCCGCCAGCTGGCTAGCGCCCAAAAGTTAGCGCTGGGCGGGAAGCCTATAGCGATCGTCAGATATTCATCGTTAGCGCCCCAATTCGGAAGCGGGCGCTATACCAGGGTGTGCCCGCCTCCGCTTGGTGCGCTGACACTGAATATCAGCGCTCTTGGCGCCGCTGCGCCAGGCGCTGCGCAGCGGCAGGCTGCGGTACTGCAGGCCTCCTCCTTCTCTTAAGGGGGAGCTGCCTGCAACGGGGAGATCGCCGCTGGATAGTGCCGGCAAATGAGCCCGCCACCACGGAGAAGTGCCGGGCTCGCGGAAAGCAGCCGGCAACGCCGCGGGGGGGGGGGGGGGGTGGAGGAGGCCGGGGAAGGAGGTGCGGGCAGGCGGCCGCCGCAAAATCGGCCGGCCGCACCTTCCGCTTTAAAGCGCCCCACTAAGGCAGCAGGACGGCCCCGTTTTCTGGTCGCTGTTTGCGGCCGCTTCGGAGGAGGCGGCCGCAACTAAATATGGGGATCGGCGCGGTTTCGGGGCGGAACCGGGGCACTGTGCACACCGATGACGTCATCGGTGCCGGCGCAGCGCTAACGGCTACCGCCGCCAATATCGCTGCGCTGAATATCTGCGCAAACTCATTTTTGGCGCAAAACCACCCTTTAGGCGTTAACTGGGCGCAAAGCTGGCAGCGCCTTAATGAATTTCTAGGCCTCAGTGTTTTATTGGTCCGCGAATGTTTGCACTGATTTCCGCTCATTTAAGGTTTGTAATGAAATTGGGAGGATATGTGGGCGTTTTTTGACATCAGCAAAATGAGCGTGACATTGGGCACTTATCCGGGTCTAATTCTGGGGTTGCGCCCATGGAGGAAACTCCAGGCTGTGATCTGGCATATTATTTCTGGACGCCCTGTTATACTGTAATTGTGTTCTCTTCCCAACTACAGAGTAAATTACCAGTCAAAACTCAAATAAGCTTCACTGTGAACACTGAAGATCTGATTTAAGTATTCATTGTGATTAAACTGTAGAAATACATTTTACCCTGTAACATTACAGTACATAGAATATACAGCACAGAAACAGGCCATTCAGCCCAACTAGTCTCTGCTCGTATGAATATTCCACACGAATCTCCTTCCATTCCATCTACCTCATCTCAATATATCTTTCTATTCCCTTTTCTCTCATGTACTCATCTAGCTTCCTTTTGAAAGCATCTAAGCAAAGAAATTTCTCCTTATTTCCCTATTGGATTTATTAGTAACTATCTTGCATTTACGGCCCCTAGTTTTGTATTCTCCCACAACTGGAAACATTCTCTCCACATCTTCCCCGTCCAACCCATTCATAATGTTAAAGACCTCTATCAGGTCAACTCTAAGGTCACGATTTCGCCAGCGGTGGCGGGATCGTGGTGGGAGAGGTGGTTGCTGGGTTCCGGTCCCGCTCCAGGCTGCAGTCGTTCTGTTAAAAGGATTTCCTGTTAATAGGGCTTGTTAAGCTCGCCCTGCAGGGTTCCAGTCCAATTAAAAGGAAGCAGGTCTGATGATAATCATTTGATGACGCGTCATCATCCGGTTTCCTTAAAGGGACCATGGCCGTATTCATTTTGACAGTTGTGCTGTCAGTGTTCTGCAGCATTGAGGCAAACACTGACAAGCACTGCACAAAGGTGCACGGCTTCACCAGGCTCTCACATGACCCCCTCCATATGCTTAAAGGAGGTTCTCTTCCCTTCCAAGGACACCAACGCAGCCTGATTGCACATTGCACAGGAGGGCAAAAGCAGGGATGTTGTCAGGAGTAGCTGGCTCCAGTGCCTCAAATCTTTCAATGATCTCAGTAGATCACGAAACGTTACTGCAAAGCCACACTCAACCTCATCCTGCTGTGCCACTCATCACATCCACATCACTCTGCCTTCCCTACCCTACTCCTGCACATCCTTACTTACACCAACTTACCTTGCACCTCCACCCATCCCTCTCTATCTACATTATCACTTCCCCATCTCACTAGCCACCCCTCACATTCACCCTCATCCTAGTGCAATCATACCAACTAACAACACACGAGGGTAGGGACTTGGGTGTTTTATGCAATGTTCATGTAAATTTTCTGTTAATGTGTTGTCAAACATAGAAATCTTTATTTTCAACACTTTGTCTTATTGTACAGATCTGTGCTCACCTTTGGAAGTGTATTAGTGAGTTGCAGTGAATGGTGAGACATAACAGTATCCCCCATAATGGTGATGAGTGTGAAAGGAATGGTTTGGTCATTGTAGGAATGCTTTATGGTGATGGTGTGGGGTGGTGTTAACCTGGCATATCATGTGGCAGCCAGGGTGTAAAGCATCAAGTGAAGTAAATCTGGCCATGGTGATGCCACCGCTGGCCTCCTAGGCAGCATGTTGTCGGGTACTGATGCCCTGTGTCCTGTGCAACATCAGGTGATTGAGGAGAAGGTTCGTATTGTTGTTGGTGTTGGGGCTGATTGTGGAAGGATTCAGAGGACCAAGGTGAGATTTTTTCAAGGGCACCGATGTTGTTGGAATAGGTGGTAGCTGAAGTTGAGATGACAGAAGCGATCTGTCAATGGTGAGAGAGCTTGCTCCAAGGAGGTGACAGTGGATAGAGAGTTTACTCCAAACACTTCCAAACTGCATACAGCTCAAAAGTGTCTTCCAAGTCCTGAAGGCTTAAGCTTCTGACATTGGGAAGTGACCAGCTGTGAAATGGTAGCTTTCATACCACTTTTGCAGCTGTCATCTATTCACGGCAATGGGGAGACATAGAGAATCCGACCTACTTACCTGACGTGATCTCTGAACGACGTGAACCGTGTTAAAAATATGGTAAAATAGAAATAGGCTGGCAAAATAGTAGTAAACAAGCACTTAACAAGCAGTTAAGTATCTTAAATGCCTCCCCTGCCACTTGGTGTCGGGTCTGTTCTGAAATCGCAGACCCGACACTTTGGAAACTTACATGGAGGCGGGTTCCCAACCCGCTGTCAATCATTTCGATTTTGACAGCTGACCCGCCTCCAAACCTGCAGTCCGAACGCCGGCAAAATTCAGCCCCAAGTCTTTTTTCTAAAGAAAAAACATATTAGAATTGACAGTGAGGAGCCTTGAGTTTGTAGTCAAAATACCTAATCAGATTGTAAGATGCTTGGTTCTTTTTTTTCCAGATGTTCAAATCTGAACATTCCATATAGTATCGGATTAAATTATTACAGGGTGTAATTAGGTTTCTTTAAATGATATCAGCTCATTTTTAGAACAAAGCTACTGAATCTGACTGAAACGTCACTGAAATATGGCAATGACATGTTGATATTGTTATCCTGACATTAGTGGGGCGGTAACTCACCAGGTTTAGCTTTCTAAACATTTGGCGCCAACATTGAGATCAACAACTTTAGATCATAACCACTGCTCCCATTTTCTTAGACAGCAGTTGCCAGTAATGGTTCTGCTGTAATTATTTACACCTCCTCTGGACCCTCTTTTGTTTCTTTACTTATCCCATTACCACCCCCTTTTGCCTTGTGCCTTCATCCATTTTGTCATTTAATCACTCCTGCCTGCCACCCCCCCTTTCACAGACCTTCGCCCCTTTGTTATCCTCCCCCCACCCACACACATTTTTCCCCTGGCTCTGCATTTGCTAAAAATGGTTACATCTCTAACTACTTCCAGTTCTGATGAAAGATCATCGACCTGAAACATTAACTCTGTTTCTCTCCCCGCAGATAGCACCTGACCTGCTGAGTGTTTCCAGCATTTTCGGTTTTTATTTCAGATTTCTAGCATCCGCAGTATTTTGTTTAGGTTTAGCTTTCTATTCAATACCTATGTTTGCTTTACAGTTGCTTCATCTTTATTTGAAAAATATTCTGCAACTTTTGCAAAAGCAAACTTCAAAAGATAATCTCCCATTCCAATCCCTACCCCTGAAATTCTACTATGATAGCTCTCAATGTAGAAGGTCTTGGTTCTGATTCAAACACAAACCAAAATGTCAATCCAAGAGAGCAAGCATATTCAAATATAATTCGCTACTTTTGACATGTTTTACTGTTTATTTTTTGACAAAAAAGGTCTGTTCGTTTTTGCTAATGCTTGTTTAATCACTGGTGTAGGACCGGTTATGTAAATTATGAATCAAATCACATCAAAAAAGTCAATATCAATAAGTGCAATTAGAATTTATTTAGCAGGCCCCTCATCAGGTTTGATTAAAATCCAATACATTTTTTTGCAAAGTTGTGTAAAAGTTGTACCTTGTGCGTCCATTTCTTGACAGGAAGTCAGATGATGATGATAGAAAAATCACCTGTCATGTTGGATGAAAACCTGAAGAGGAGACTTCAAGTAATTGAAGGGACACAGCAATACGTATGAAAGCTTGAAAGTGATATGGATGGTTGCTACCATGATCAATTTTGGATAAATAACGAGTAAAAATGTTTGAATATTTTCAAAATGATAGTCACAAGTTGATATTCATGGACAAACAAACCTGTAATGAATATTTTTCTTTTCCCGCAGAAGGTGGCATTAAAAATCCTACCAATAAACACTTCAATTAATAGCAGAGTTTTGTTAATAAATGCCAGCTAGTAAATTGCTGCTTATTTGGCATTCTACCCTTTCGATTAGGCACTTCCAGACCCAATATTGAGTTCAACAATTTCAGATCATAACCACTGCTCCCATTCTTTTGGACAGCAGATGCTGGTAATGGTTCTGCTGTTGCCATTTACAGTGCCTCTCGACCCATCTTTCGTTTCTTGTTACTTGTCCCATTACCATCCCCATTTGCCTTGCATCGTCATCCCCTTTGTCATTTAATCACTGCTGCCTTCCACCCTATCACAAAGTTTACTCCTGTTCTCTCATCACCTCCCCCCCCACCCCCACTTTTCCCCTGGCTCTGCATTTGCTAAAACTGATTAAATCTCTTAACTTCTTCTAGTTCCGACAAAAGACCATTGACCTGAAACATTGGGGTCAATTTTCTGGCTGCCGTTGGGCAGCTTTTCAGGCGGCCGGGGGCCGAAAATCACCGAAAAAGCGGGTCGGGACCCCCCCCCCGCCTGATTCCCCGCCCCGTCCGACTTTCGGACCGCCGTTTCCCCGTGCCCCGCTTCAGTCCCGGCCGCCGCTGGCGGGACTGGTCGTCGGCACACTAATTACCAATAATCAGCTTGTTGAAGTCGATTTTCCGGGGCCGTTGCGACTTTGGGGCTTTCCCCACGTGAAACCCGCCTGCGGGGAACCCCACTGCTGAGACCTGGTGTGAAGCTTGCCGGCTTGCTTGCTGTCAGCTGCAGGTCAATCGGAGAAGCTGCGATTTAAAGAGACAGCACTTGTATGTTGAAGGACCTTGTTGTTGCAGGTTTGGGGCTACTTCTTCAAGGCTTAGGCACAGCTGTGGAAGGTTGGAGCCTCACACATTCTCCAATGCGATCTCCTGGGAAGCCCCTCTCGCCACCCTCACTCAGCGCTTCCTCAGCGGAGGCATGGGACGCCTTTTTTCCCTTCCCTTCTTGCCATTAGAGGATCTCCAGCAGCAGAGGCGGCAGCAGCAGAACCAGGAACAGCATGATGAGCAACAGGAGCACCAGGATGCTGCTCACTCACCTGAAACTGCACAGACCAGAAGGGGCCAGCACTTGGAAGTGGCTTGAGAGCACCTTGTTGCGCTTTAGGGGGCCATGGGGACCCGTATCTGCACTGGCAGTCCTACTCAGAAGGACTTCCATGAGGATCTGGTTTCTCTGTTCAACAGATGGCCAACGCTCCTCAAGAGATGTCATTCTCTTATGTGCACTCACCATGTTTTCTGTACCCTGGCGAGTTATCTCCTCCATGGAGGTTGCCAACCTTTCCATGGTGATGCGTTCATGTGCCAATGACTCCACAAAGGCTCTGCTCATGGTCGCTATGGGCTCCTCCATTCGCTCCACACTCGCAGCGACCCTGGAGACAAAACCTGCCAGAGACTCCTGCATCTGTGCATGGAGATCCATCACCTCTTCTCTTGCGGATGGACCCAGAGGCAGAGGGTCGACATGTAGCGGAGCTGAGGTGAGCTGGCAGTGTCCTGCGCCCTCTGACAAGGACTCTCCACTGCTGTCCGTCTCCAGAATCTGCTGAGGCTCACTTGTGAGCTGTGAAACACCAGGTGACAACACTACTCTATGTCCCGAAGGTCCCCCCGAGGTGTGTCTGCGCTGGTGCTGGGTGCGCTTACTTCTGCTGACGCAGCGCCCTCAGAGGTTGGAGCTTCCTCTGAGGAGTTTGGCTGCACAGCCTCTTCCTCCTCCACAGTGAGGACAGGGGTTTTGGATGGTACTGTGGGGGAGTAAAGGAAGGAGTTAGAGATGTAATGCCAAGGTTCTTCTGGTGACTCCCAGCGAGTTGGCATCTGCTGACACCTGCATCCATGCAGCATTGGTCTCAGTGGGAGGCCTCTTCCTCCCTGACCTAGGGAACAGGACCTCCCTGTGGGCCCTAACCCCATCCAATAGTGCCTGCAGTGAAGCCTCGTCGAATGTGAAGGCAGCTCGGGGTCTGGCACTGGCCACAGCTGCTGCAGGCTCCTCTGCCATCCTGTATGGTTCGTTTGGAAGCCTTCAGAGGATGCAGTGCTTGCTATGGACCTTGAAGGCACCACAAACGATGACATAAGAACATAAGAAATAGGAGCAGGAGTAGGCCAATCGGCCCCTCGAGCCTGCTCCACCATTCAATAAGATCATGGCTGATCTGATCCTAACCTCAAATCTTCTATCACTCTGCATCCACCCGAACCCATGTGATCTCCCGGGAGAGGCGAAAAACCAGATAAAGACCCAATGGCCAATTTGGGAGAAAAAAATCTGGGAAATTCCTCTCCGACCCATCTAGGCGATCGAAATTCTTCCAGGAGATCACTCTGTCCCTATATTTTCTACAGTACTTACCTTCTGTAAAGGCGATCTCCACCCCAGCCAGGAACAGGAATAAAACCATCTCCTGAAATCTAACAGAATCAGAACACAGTAGGAGCAGAACAAGGCTACACGGCCCCTGGGCCCGCTCCACTACCCACAGGGCCATGACCATTCCGAACCCAGACTCATGTCCAATTTCCTGCCCGCTCCCCGTAACCCTTTATTCCCTTTACTTCTAGGAAACTATCTATTTCTGTTTTAAATTTATTTAATGATGTAGCTTCCACAGCTTTCTGGGGCAGCAAATTCCACAAACCTACCACCCTCTGAGTGAAGAAGTTTCTCCTCATCTCAGTTTTGAATGAGCAGCCCCTTATTTTAAGATTATGCCCCCTAGTTCTAGTTTCACCCATCATTGGGAACATCCTCACCGCATCCACCCGATCAAGCCCCTTCACAATCTTATATGTTTCAATAAGATCGCCTCTCATTCTTCTGAACTCCAATGAGTAGAGTCCCAATCTACTCAACCTCTCCTCATATGACCACCCCCTCATCCCCGGGATTAACCGAGTGAACCTTCTTTGTACTGACTCGAGAGCAAGTATGTCTTTTCTTAAGTATGGACACCAAAACTGTATGCAGTATTCCAGGCATCATACTGTGGGGATTTCTGACTCGAATTGGACAATTAGCAAGGCTTCCCACATGCTGGGAATTAATTGGCCACTTGAGGGAAAATTGCGTGGAGCTGGCTGACACTTTTTTGTGTGTGTCAGAAACCCCACATTTCGGGGAAACCTGACCATTTCCCACACAAGCCGAAAATCGGGGCCATTAACTTTGTTTCTCTCTCTACAGATGATCAGTGTAACACGCTTTTTTGATAGGTTTTATAAAAAGCCTTGCAGAATCTGTACTGTAAATGGAATTTATGCACACCTATATTAGCTATGCATCATTTAAAAAGTATACATGTAAATATGGACTACGTAATGTTAGCTGTAAATCTCGGTCATTTACTATTTTGGTGCTGTGTTTTCATGTGTTCATGCGACAATGCTGACTTTAAAAAAAAGACTTGTTGTAAAACCCTGGCTCACCCTTGAGATTTTATAACTGCAGAGTGAAATTTACAATGACTCAATAAAACATATTATATAGTCATCAGTTATTATCTTTCATTACTGTTAACATTCAGCTCCCATGGAAACCAAGCTACATCGGGTCCAACCATTTGCAGAGATTTAATTGTAAATGTCTTAAGTACTTTATGAGTAGCTGAAGATTTTCCAATTGTCTGAGTAAATATTATTTTGCTTGTTAACTAGTATGATGACAAGTACTCATAAAAATACTCCAATAGAGAACAAACTCTCTGATAGGAAAAGCTTTTGATAAATTAAAATGTGAATAGAACAAAGGCATCTTAAAGATAATCTTTTTAGATGTTTGATTGCATATATATTAATTCAGGTGATGGCCCCAAGGAAATTCACCGCCAAAAACATTCATAAATATATTGCTTACGATTCTAAAAGTTCGCATATACTCTTGAATTGAAACATGGCTGCTTTAAGCTTCATCTCCTATTGACTGATGTTAGCAGTCAGTGGTCTGGATAAGTGACAGCAGCAAATTAATTCAAAAGGTTTTCTGTTTAATAAATAGAAGTCCAAATTTAGAATAAAAAGTATTGATTATAGTTCTGTGGATATAAAATAATTTGTTGCCCTTTATTGTGGAGCAGTATTGTCAACCTCATCTGAGAGTATTGTAACATTCCCTTTGGCTACCTCACCAACCATTAAAACATAGGAACAAAGGAGTTCCAAATTTCCACTGCCCTTTGTGTGAAGAAGTGCTTTCTGACATCACTCCAGAATGGCCTAGCTCTAATTTTAAGGTTATTCCCCCTTATTCTGGACTCTTTCCACCAGAGGAAATAGTTTCTTTCTATCGATCTTATCAAATTCTTTAATCATCTTAAACACCTCAATTAGATCACCCCTTAATCTTTTATATTCAAGGAAATATAAACCTAGGGGGAAAAATTCAGTTGGTTGCACCACCCGTGAGCGCCTTAAGAGGACGCTAAGTGGGGGGCAAACCAACTAGCGCCCGGGCGCAGCACTGCCCACGCCTCCTGCCAAATACAGCGGGAGGTTAGTGGTGGCGCTAACCGTTAGCGCTGCGCCGCTGGCGATGACGTCATCGGTGTGCGCAGTGCCCCACTCACGCCCCGGCCACAATCTTGGGGAGCACCCCCTGATTTACCGCCGGACGCTATGAACGACAGGGTCAGGGGGGCCTACCTGTGGCCGGGGAGGCGCAAATTAAAGGCAAGGTGCGGGGCAGCCATTTTTGTTGTTGGCCGCCTGCCAGCACCTGCCTGCGCTCCCGTCCCCGGCCTCCGGAACCCCCCCCCCACCCTGCGGAGTGCCGGCTGCGCTCCAAGAGCCCGGCACTTCTCTTGAGTGCCGGGCTCTTTTGCCTGCACTCCCGATCCCCGGGGGCCCAGCTGGGCCCCAGATCGCGCTGCACAAGGCCCCTCCCCTTTAAGAAGGGGAGGAAGGCCTGCAATACCGCAGTGCGATGTGCTGCAGCGTGTGGCGCTGCGGCACGTAGCGCCACGATATTCACTCGCAGCGCCCCAAGAGGGAGGCGGGGCACCTCCAGGAGCGCCCCACTTCCCTTTGGGGCGCAAACGGCAAATGTCCGGCGCGGGGGTGCTACCTTTAGCGCCCCGGCGAAGTTAGCGCCCCAAGCTGAGCTATACTGAATTTCTCCCCCCTAGTCTCTGCAACCTGTCCTCATAATTGAACCCTTTTAGCCTCGGTAAATCTGCGCTGCACCCCCTCCAAGGTCAATATATCCTTCCTGAAGTATGGTGCCCAGTGCTTCAGATGGGGTCTCACCAGAGCTATGTACAGCGGTAACATAACTTCCACCCCTTTGTATTCCAGCCCTCGAGATAAAAGCTAACATTCCATTAGCCTTTTAAGTTATTTTTTGCACTTGTCCACTAGATTTGAGTGATTTCTCGACTTGGACCCTAAGGGGGAAAAACTGAGTATCACCCATTTCGGGGCGCTAATATCGGCCGGGCGCAAAGTTTAGCGCCTGGCACTAATTATCGCCTCCAGCTGCAAGATTCACCTCTATTGTTCCTGGAGGTGATTTGAACGCTAAATTGAGCGCTACACACCTCTTTTAAGGCGCTAACGTCAGGGAGCGAGGCGCTACCTCAGAACACTACCGAAGCTCAGGCGATGTCAGTTACCGTGGAAGCCAGACAGACTGGCGCCATCCAGTTCTTAAAGGGGAGGGGTCACCTTGCTGGCCAGCCACACCCTGCTCATTGCAGCCTTGAATCTCGGCCTGGAGAGACTTCTAAAGCAATTGTGTTGGAAGCACTAATGGATAGGCCCAGGGAAAGAGCTCGGCACTTAGGAACCTCGACAAGAAAAGGCAGGAAGCGCCCGCCTTTAAATAGTGCCCCCCCCAGCCCCTTCCCGACTTGAAAACATTCCCCTCTGCCTGTCGTTCCTAGCAGCAGGCGGTAAGGCAGGGGGCGCGACTCAATATCCAGTCCGGGGCATTGCACACTCAACTGATGTCACGATCTGCGGGCGCAGGGGATCGTGGTGGTAGTGTTTAGCGCCACTGCAAAACGACTGGTCAATTTTGCGAGCGGTACTAAAATCGCCGCGCTCGGGTGCTAAGTTCCTAGCACCCCATTAGCGCCCCCCCGGAGGTGCTATCCATCCAAATTTTCCCCCCAAATCTCTCTGCTCATCCACAGTTCCTAGCTTCTCGCCATTTAGAAAATTCTTTCATCTATCTTTCTTAGGTCCAAAGTAGATGACCTCACATTTTCTCACACTGAACTCCACTGTTTTGCCCACTCACTTAATCTATCAATATCCCTTTGCAACTTTCTGCTCCTACACTATTCACTGTGCCACCTAACTTACTGTCATCAGCAAACTTAGATATATGGCTCTCCGTTCCTTCATCCAAGTCATTTATAAATATATAGTGAAAAGCTGCGGCCCCAGTACAGATTCCTGGGTGACACCACTAGTCACATTCTGCCAATTTGAGTACATGTACCCATTATCCCACTCTCTGTCTTTGACCTCCTAACCAATTCCCGATCCAAGCCTCCAACTCCTGCACACTCATTTTTGTTAACAGTCTCTTATGTGTAACCTTGTCAAATGCCTTCTGGAAGTCCATATAAGTAACATCCATAGACACTCCCTTATCTATCACGTTAGGTATCTCCTCAAAAAATTCAACTAGGTTCGTTAGACATGACTTACCTGTTACAAATCCATGCTGGCTCTCACTGATGAGCTCATATTTGTCCAAATGCTCACTCACTAGTAACTTCCCCACAACTGATGTTAGACTAATAGGCCTATAATTTTGTAGTTTACCTCTCTTATCCTTCTTAAATAGTTGTGTGACAGTGGCAATTTTCCAATCCAAGGAGTCAATTCCTGAATTGAGAGAGTTTTAGAAGGTCATGTGTAACGCATCAATAATTTCCTCACCTACTTCTTTTAATATCCTGGGGTGGAAACCATTGGGTCATGGGGATTTATCTATCTTTAAGCTCATTAGTTTCTCCATCATCATTAAAAAAAAACTTATACTGAATCTAGTTAGTTCCTCCCCTTGATTTATTTTTAGTTTTCCCTGTATCTCTGGTATTTTATCCTCATCCTCTGCCGTGAAGACCAATACAAAGTAGCGGCTGAGTAAGCCTGCCATTTCCTGATTTCCAAATACAATATCAAAGACTTATTGCTCTTATTTGCAGAATTATATAAATATACATAAGAGTACAATATCATTAATATTTAAGAGTCTGGTAAACATAATAATTTGAGATATGGGCGTGAGAAGTTATTGGGATTATGGTTGGACAGATGGCCAGATTCCCACATGCCAAATTTCAAATGTTACTGAGAACCTGATGATAGCAAGTCTTGTATCCCATTTGCAAAACTCAGTTGAAGTGTTCACAGATGGCTGGCAAGACTGGCAGACAAAACAAAATTGTGCCTTCTTGCAAATGTTTTAACAGAAAAATGATACCAGTCTGATTCCTAATGCATGAACACCTCCTGTAAAAGAGATGTCGAAATTCATTTTTAAATTCAAGAATACTGTTTAGTTACATCCTCTTTTAAATATCATAGAAATTGGCTAATTTAAAAAAAAAGTCACAACATTAAAAGCTTTCTTCTACACCATCCTGTTCAAAATGCAAGTGAAAATCAATAGACTGTAGGGTCACCCAAGCCTTATAATGGCAATGTTGCTACATGAATAGCTGCTCTTGCAGGTGAGATGATCTGATGAGATCTACCACCAGCAATTCCAAGTAAACACACTAAACAATGGCAGCATAACAGACGTATACCAGTTCCAAACATATCAGAGCAAGTTTTGGAACTTAATGGTGCACAGGTGATTCAAATTCACTCTTCTGCTCATCAACAATGAAAATCAACGAGAGGGAGAAAAGGGACAAAAGGTGGAAGCAAACAAAATAATTCTTACTCAAATCTTATCCCATTTATAGTGCTGTTGCTAGATACTGGCATTTTATCATACAACTGTGCAGTTCATCTCTTATTTTCACTCCAAAGTACGATCATCATTTAAAATTAGCAGGTACAAACTGTTAAGATGCTAATGTAAAATATTGCTCCATCTAGGATTTAACTCCAGAATATAATTAGTAAACTCAAAGAAAAAGTTATCCCTTTCTTAATCATTTATCTGCCTTTTCAAAAATTTTCCAGTTGCAATGATAAATATTTTTGTGGAAAGGATCTATGCAGACATTTCTCAACATTAACAAAGTTTTCCAAAGGTTTCAGCTAGTAGATGTAAACAGGATAAGAAAAATGAACTGTACAGCCACAGCTGTTACCAATCCTTATTAATGCACTTCACAGAAATCTTTCATGAACAGAGATCTCACAGATGTCGACACACAGCTAAAGGTTAACCACTGCACTGCATTACAACTTGTAGCTGTGCAAGATGTTGTGCTTTGTATTAATCAGCAAACGGAAAGTGAAACTCATTTTTCTTTCTTTCTTGTACTTTTGCTGAATCTATATATCCCTTTGTAATGCAGTAATTCTACATTACTTTACTGTCCCTTCCTTGTGCTTGTCCTTTCATCATTATCCTAAGTGTCAACTATTAGCATGTACATGTACATATCAATTACTGCAAATATTGGAATGTCACATTTAAAGTTGGTTTAGCTATTCATCGCCTGATCTGGCTGGGCCACATAAAGCACTCTCAGATCCTGCTCTCCTTTCCAAAACTGCTCACTATTCCAGGATAATACTGGAATACAAAGATAACCCACAGCTTCTCTTCTCCACTACAAACTGTCTTTTTAAACCCCTTTCCCTTGCCTCCTCCACCCTCACCTCCAACAAGTGGACTCCTTTGTCACTAAGATTGAGACCATCCGTTCAGCTGCCTCTGCTACTTCCCTCCCTTCCTCAAGCACACTGGGCCAAACTTTTCCTAAGGTTCCCCCCTGCCCTAGTCCTGAACGTGCATCAATCTCTAGTTTCTCTCCTATCTCCCCTCATGCCCACTCTGAGCTCATCTTGTCCATGAGACCCACTTCCTGCTCCCTCAACCCTATTCCCACCAAACTGTTGACCACCCAACTTCCTTTTCTGGCCCCCATGTTAGCCGAGTGGTTAGCACTGTTGCCTCACAGCGCCAGGGACCCGGGTTCGAATCCGGCCTCGGGCGACTGTCTGTGTGGAGTTTGCACATTCTCCCCGTGTTTGCGTGGGTTTACTCCGGGTGCTCCGGTTTCCTCCCACGGTCCAAGGATGTGCAGGTTAGGTTGATTGGCTATGATAAAATTGACCCTTAGTGTTAGGGGGATTAAATACGTGGGGTTACGGGGATCGGGTGGGATATGTGTCGGTGCAGGCTCGATGGGCCGAAATGGCCTCTATCTGCACTGTGGGGTTTCTGTGATTCTGTGATACTGTTAATGGTTCCTATTCCTCAGGTATTGTCCCACTCCCTTTCAAATCTGCCGTCATCACCCCTCTTCTCAAAAAACCCACCCTTGGCCCCTCTGTCCTGGCAAACTACCGCCCTATCTCCAACCTCCCCTTCCCCTCCAAAGTCCTTGAACGTGTTGCTGCCTCCCAAATCAGTGCCCATCTTTCCCACAACTCCATGTTTGAATCCCTCCAATCAGTTTTCCGCCCCTGCCATTGCTGAAACGGCCTTTATCAAAGTCACAATTGACATCCTGTGACTGTTGTTGGATCCGTGGTTCAGTGGATATGCTATTATTAAATAATCACATGGATGCTGTACATTAGACTGGGGGTACGGAGGCATGCGCAAAGCTTATATACTGGTGTGGTCACTGCCGGTACTACAGTATACAGGAGCTGTAAAAGTAGTTCTGACTTAAAGGCACATACACTACAATTCCTCCCCTTTTAGATTAGTAATACCGCTAATATTCAAATAACAATTAACATTTCAACATGTACATTAAACAACAAAAGTCCATTTATAGATTCAGTCTTTGGGGTGGCTTCCTGACCCTTTCAGGATAGCGCCTTCCCGGAGGTTCTTATTCTTGGTGCAGAGGCGATTCTGACCCCTTTTCATCGGGTAGTTCATCGGGTTCCACTGCTACTGGGTCTGAAGTAGATGCTACCGGTATGTCGGGTTCATCCCCAGGTACTCGAGACATGGGGTTGACGCATTCCTGTGACGCTAAGATCTGATCGACGTGGCATCTCACAATGTTCTCCCCGACATCCACTGTGTACATTAATGGCCCCTGCCTTGTACATATCGTTCCGGGTTGCCACTTCTCTGTTCGATAGTCACGGGCCAAGACTGGTTGCCCTACATTGAAGCTCCTTGTCGGCTTCTCATTGATGTGCTGGAATTGTTTGTCCTCAACATTTCTTCGCACATTTGGTCTGAGCAAGTCCAGACGAGATCTCAACCTTCGGTTAAAGAACATCATGTCCAGGGTCTGGTTGGTAACTGCATGTGTCGCGTTTCGGTAGGCTAATAAGAAATTGTCCATCTTATGCTGTAGTGGAATTTCATCGTCGCACATGGCCTTTATCGCCTTCTTAAAGGTTTGTACGAACCTCTCAGCCAATCCATTTGTGGCTGGATGATACAGGGCGGATGTGTAATGCCTTACCCCATTCCTTTTCATAAATTTTTGGAACTCGTCGGACACAAACTGTGGTCCATTATCAGAGCAAATCTGCTCTGGCAAACCGTTTCTGGCAAATATGGTCCGTAGGACTGCAATCGTTTTCTCTGTAGTGGTTGAAGACATTTTTATCACCTAAGGCCACTTTGAATGAGCATCCACTGCTATTAAGAACATTGAGTCCATGAATGGACCAGCGAAATCAATATGCTCCCGTTGCCATGGAGAGGAGGGCCACTCCCATGGGTGTAGAGGGGCATGTGGTGGTGCATTTTGGACCTTCTGGCATCCTAAGCAGCTCTTAGTTAGGTCTTCGATTTGTTGATCGATTCCCGGCCACCACACATAAGCCCTAGCTTTTCATTTTCACTCCCCCCAGATGACCTTCATGTAGCTCATTTAGCACTCTCTCCCTTAACTTGGGTGGAATCACCACTCTGGATCCACACATCACTGTCCCCTGGCATACTGACAGCTGTTCTTTTCTGGATGAGAATGTTGGCAACAGTGAGTCGCCATGTGTTGGCCATCCCCTCACCGTCAATTCATATACCCGTGACAGCGTCGGATCATTGCGGGTCTCCTTCTCTATATCCGCGTTTGTTACTGGCAATTGTTCAATTATTGATGAATAAAATATCTCGATAGGGTCCACTGCTGGTGCCTCCTCCACAGTAGGCAGTGGCAGGCGCAATAGCCCATCAGCGTTCCCATGCTGTTTCGTGCCTTTATATTCTATTTCATATTGATTCGCCCCTAGAAACAGGGACCATCTTTGTAACCGCTGTGCAGTCATCACTGGAACGCCCTTCTTAGGATTAAAGATGGAGACAAGTGGTTGGTGGTCAGTCAGCAAGGTGAACTTCTGCCCATGCAGATAGTGGTTGAATTTTTTTACTCCCCATACTAGGCTGAGGGCCTCCCTGTCAATCTGGGCGTAGTTGCGCTCGGCTGAGGTTAGTGACCGAGACGCAAAGGCTACTGGCCTCTCCAACCCGTCTGGGAATTTGTGCGACAGCACCGCTCCAATACCATAGGGTGATGCATCACATGCCAAACGAATTGGTAGTGCTGGGTTGAAATGGGCCAACACCTCTTTTGATGGGATCAATTCTTTACACTTCTGGAAAGCTCGTCTACGTTCGTCATCCCACTTCCATGGTACCCCTGTTTGCAGTAGGGTGTTCAGCGGGTGTAATATCGTAGACAAATTTGGTAAGAACTTGTGGTAGTAGTTTATCAGCCCGAGGAACGACCTCAGTTGTGACACATTTTCCGGTGCTGGAGCCTTGACTACTGCCTCAATCTTGTCAGGGGACTTATGTAACCCCTCTTCATCAATGACGTGGCCACAATACGAGATCTGTTTCTGGAAAAACTCGCACTTGTGGCGATTAGCTCGTAGCCCATACTCCTTTAATCTGGTGAGCACCTTCTCCAAGTTGGCGAGGTGATCACCGTCATTTTCGCCCGTGACCAAGATGTCGTCCAAATAACACTGGGTCCCTGGAATCCCTTGCAGGACCTCATCCATCGCCCTTTGCCAGATAGCCGGAGCCGAGGCTACTCCAAACACCAGCCGGTTGTATTGATAGAGACCTTTATGAGTATTGATCGTAAGGTAATGTTTCGAAGCTTCTTCTACCTCCATTTGCAAGTACGCCTGGGCTAGATCAATTTTGGTGAAGCGTTTACCTCCAGATAGCGAGGCGAAAATATCCTCAATTCGTGGAAGCGGATATTGCACCATGTGAAGGACTGGGTTCACTGTCACCTTAAAATCCCCACGGATGCGGACCTTCTTTGGTTCCCCAGGCGTATTACTCAACGACCTCTTCATTACAGGAACGATGGGTGTAGCCCACTCGCTCCAGTCCACTTTGGACAGTACTCCTGAACGTTCCAACCCTTCCAGCTCTGCTTCGACAGCTGGTCTGATCGCATAAGGCACTGGTCTGGCCTTCAGAAACTTTGGGCTTGCATTTTCCTCTATTTTAATCGTTGCTGTTATTCCTTTTAGTGTTCCTAGTCCCTCCTGGAACACTTCTTTTGCGTCAGTTAGCATTTTTGACAGTCGTCCAGGTGTGACGTCGTCATCCTTTTTGGCCTCAACCTTCAGTGCCTGTATGGAATGCCAATCTAATTGTATCTTCCGGATCCATTCACGTCCTAGCAGTGGTGGTCCTCCATTTGGCAACACATATATATCCATTTTAGGTATTTCCTGGCCTTTATATGTCACTTTCACCCTTATTTTTCCTTTGGGGTAGACTTTTTGCCCCGTATACGTCTTCAAGACAATCTCTGTAGCTTTCAAGGGTATGTGTGAAAATAGCCGCTTGTAGTCTCTTTGATTTATGACTGTTAGAGTTGACCCTGTGTCCAATTCCATTTCCACTTGGACTCCATCTATCTTGAGTGTAACCCAGATAGTCTGGTGATCCTCCATTTCTGTTACCTTATGTAGTTTCAGACAACCCAGCGCCTTGCTTCCGGAGTCTGTGTCACTTTTCTGTTCGTCTGAACCACTGTCCATCACCTGGTGTACCTTTTTGTACTTCTCCTGTGGAGATTTCTTACTGTTGGTTTTCTTCCCAGGCCTGCAGACTCTTGCTATGTGTCCTGCTTTCCCACACTGTCTGCACACTTGGTCCTTGAACCAACAATCTTTCTGGTCATGTGTTGTTCTGCCGCAGCGATAGCACTTCCCTGTTCCATAGGACATTTCATTGGTGCCATATTCTTGCGGTCTCCGTTGTATCTCTGCAGCGCCCCTTGCGGCTGCTTTGTGTGATACTGCCATACTGAAAGCTTTGTCCAGCGTAAGGTCCTTTTCTGATAGAAGCCATTTCTGGGTTCCTTCACTTTGTAGCCCACACACAAACTTGTCCCTTAACGTATCTGCTAGTCCCGCTCCAAACTGGCAGTGTTTCGATAGCTTGCGCAGTTCCGTTAGGTACTCAGCATTGCTTTCGTCTTTGTGTTGGTTCCTTTTATGGAACTTAAATTGTTCTGCTATCAGCAGCGGTGTGGGGTTTAAGTGGTCCTGTAGGATTTCTACTATGCTTTCAAAATTCTTGTTTACCGGCTTCTCTGGGGTTATTAGATTTCGCAGTAACCCATAAGTTTATGCACCCATGGAATTTAACAGAACCAGTGCTTTATTAGCATCTGGCACTTCATTCGCCCTGCAGTACACCTCAATACGTTCCACATATGTCGCCCAATCTTCGACTTCATTGTCGAACGTAGAGATACTGCCACTCTTCGGCATCCTTGGGTGTGAGTTAACTGTCACAAATGGCACCTCCCGCGCTTCCCCTTCTTCTCCACTGGCACAAAATGGTGTCTCCCGCGCTTTCCTTCCTTCCCACGCTAGCCCTTCTTCTCCGCTGCGGCTTCTAAAAATGGCGCCTCCCGCGCTCTTCCTTCTCCGCGGCTCAATGGCGTCTCCCCTTTCTTCGCCCCGCGGACCCTGTTCAGCCCGTGAGCACTGGCTGTGCTCTGCGCGTTCTTCTTTTTATATTTTTCGACGCCGCTCAGTCTAGAACCCGGCTGTTTCTATACCCTCTCTCTCTCTCTCTGGTTTGTTTTCTTTTTCTCGACGCCGCTCGGTGTTCAACCCCCGGCTGCGCCCTGCGCTCTTCACCCTCTGTCTTACCCCGTCGATGCTGCTCGGCTTTCTCTCCGCCGTTGGTCGGCTCCAGCCGCCGCTGCTCGGGAAGGGTCTGCGCTGGACCTGTCGTCGGTCTCTTACTGCTCGTTGTGGCTGGGGAACCAAGCCCGGCTCTCCACAGCCTCCCCTGCGAAGTTGAATCTCTGCCTGACTGCTGGGTGGTTGCTCGTGGTCGACGCCCGTGTTTCTGGCCTCGACTATTTTTTTTTAATGTTGCAGGTAGATTCGAATCGACACTCGTCGCCACTTTTGGATCTGTGGTTCAGTGGATATGCTATTATTAAATAATCACACGGGTGCTGTGCATTAACAAATAACAGGTCTTTACTGGAGGAGGGTAGTCTCTAGACTGGGGGTACAGAGGCATGCGCAAAGCTTATATACCAGTGTGGTCACTGCCGGTACTACAGTATACAGGAGCTGTAAAAGTCGTTCTGACTTAAAGGCACATACGCTACAACTGTGACTATGGTAAACTATCCCTCCTCATCCTTCTCAACCTGTCTGCAGCCTTTGACACAGGTGACCACACCATCCTCCTCCAACATCTCTCCTCCGTTGTTCAGCTGGGTGGGACTGCCCTTGCCTGGTTCCATTCTTATCTATCCAGTCGTAGGCAGGCAATCACCCGTAATGGCTTCTCTTCCCGCTCCCTCAAGTCCCCAAGGATCTATCTTTGCCCCCTCCTATTTCTCATCTACACGCTGTCCCTCTGGAAACACAATGTCAGGTTCCACATATACACTGACAACACCCAGCTCTTCCTCACCACCACCTCTCTCGATCCCTCTGCTGTCTCTGATTTGTCACACTGCTTGTCCGACATCAAGTGCTGGATGAGCAGAAATTTCCTCCAACTAAATATTGGGAAGACCAAAGCCATTTTCGTCGGTCCTCTCCACAAACTCTGTTCACTGACCGCTCCATCCCTCTCCCTGGTAACTGTCTGAACCAGACCGTTCGCAACCTTGTGGCTGTATTTGACCCTATGATGAGCTTCCAACCACATATACATTCCATCACCAAGACTGCCTACTTCCACCTCTGTAACATCGCCCGACTCCGCCCCTGCCTCAGCTCATCTGCTGCTGAAACCCTCATCCATATCTTTGCTACTTCTAGACTTGACTATTCCAATGTTCTTCTGGCTGGCCTCCCATCTTCCACCCTACATAAACTTAAGCTCATCCAAAACTCTGCTGCCCGTATCCTAACTCGTACAAAGTTCCGTTCACCCATAATCCCAGTGTTCGCTGATCTACATTGGCTCCCGGTCCTACAACTCAATTTTCAAATTCTCATCCTTGTTTTCAAATCCCTTCATGGCCTCGCCCCTCCCTATCTCTGTAATATCCTCCAGCCCTACAACCCTCCAAGATCTCTGCACTTCTCCAATTCCGACCTCTTGCACATCCCCAATTTTATTCACTCCACCATCAGCTGCCTAGGCTTTTAGCTCCGGAATTTCCTCTCTAAACCTCTCCTCCTCTCTCTCCTCCTTTAAGATGCTGCTTAAAACCTACCACTTTGATCTAGCTTTTGGTCATCTGTCCTAATATCTCCTTATGTGGCTTGGTGTCAAATTTTGTTTGATAATGCTCCTGTGATATGCTATATAAATGCAAGTTGTTGTTGTTGTAAAGCACCTTTTATTAGAAATGTTAGAAATGACCGAAAACTGCCAGAATACAAGGTTTAAAATTTTTTTTTAGCTACAAAGAATTTCAAGCCAATTGAGAACACAAAGGGGGAAAAATTCGGTATCGCCCCATATGGGGTGCTATTACTGGCGGTGCACAAAGTTTAGCGCCTGGTGCTAATTATCGCCTCCGACAGCAAATTTGGCTTTTATCGCCCCTGGAGGTGATTGGAGCGCTAAATCAGGCGCTACACAACTCTCTTAAGGCACGAAGGCCGAGGAGCGAGGCGCTACCTAAGAGGGCGGGCGCAGCGCAGGTGATGTCAGTTGGCGATTGAACACAGACACACTTGCGCGGTCAGTTCTTAAAGGGGAGGGTCGATCTTGCTCTGCAGCCACACCCTGTTCACTGGAGCCTTGAATCTCGGCCTGGGCAGACCTGTGGCTAAATCTAGCAGCCAGACACTATGGAAAGGGCCAGGGAGCGAGCACAGCACTTCTGCGAGCGGGCTTTGGAGGCTCTGGTTCGCGGGCTGGAGCGCAGAAGATCCATTCTGTACCCAGAGAGTGGCAGGAGGCCGTTGCCACACGAGTACAGAAGAGTGTGGAGGGAGGTGGCTCAGAGCGACTCCTCAAGCAGCATGGTGCCTAGGACCCATGTGCAATGTAGGAAAAAGTTCAACGACCTCACTCGGGTCGACAGGGCGAGTGCCTTTTTTTCAAAACCTCTTCATCCCTCCATCTCAACCTCACTTTATGGCCAGAGGGTCTTGAAAGCCCCAATGCCCAACACTCATCCAACACCTATGGCCCTTTCATCAAACACACACGCACATTCCACACTTTGCATACAGTAAGGGCTATTCAACTATGGGAGGCATATCAGGCAAGACCATGGCTGCATACAGTAAGGGCTATTCAACTATGGGAGGCACATTAGGCAAGACCATGGCTGTATATTTACTCAGACACCGTCCTTTTTCTTGCAGGCCATCTGTCTCATAATAGGAGACAGCAGCAACGGACCGGTGGAGGGCGGCCTCAGCTTCAACCCCTCAGCAATCTTGAGGAGCGCGTCCACAGGATTGTGGCAAGCCGGGTGATTGGTCCCGTCGCCACTGGAGACGCCGACCCCATTCTGGACAGCAATGGTAAGGTCGTCACCTTTTTGTCCTCTCTCCTTCCACTTGTTCCTCACAACAGCAGCCTTTGACACTTTCAATCCAAATCACTAAATCGCTGCACTCATGCCTCCCTTGCTGCCACCCTGTCCACACGCTAAAGCCACTCTTGTACCTCCCTGCTTTCAGATGGTGATTAACCAGGTGAGGAGACAGGCCCTCAAGCTGTCAGTGAGAGTGAAGCTGAAGGCGAGGAGGAAGAGGAAGCTGGACCATCAGCGTCACCCTCTACCGAGGCAGCCCATGCCCATACTGGGGACATGCCTTCCCTGGAGGGGAGCAGGGGGAATGGTCTGATGAGGGTGAAGCTCCAGGACCCAGTGGGCTGCAGCAATGCGATGAGGGTAGGGAAGCTCGGGGGTCTTCTCCCCGGAGGGAGAGTATGGTCTCGAGTCCTGCTGCACGGGATGCAGATGAGGAGCGGGTCCTTGCTCAAATGAGCGCCCAGGCGGAGCAAAGGCACACGGAGCTCATGGCTGCAGTGGCAAGGTTGCCCGAATCCACTGAATCACTGGCAAGGAGTGTGGAGCACTTCGCTGTAGCACAGGCGGCTGCCACGCAAATGCTAAGTGCTGCAATGCAGTCAGTGGCTGGTCTCATGCAGACGCAGATTGAGGCCACGTGAGCACGGACTGCTGCCACCCTCGCTGGATCGGGCACATTTCCACGGGGCTCTCACCGCGCCGCAGCAGGCCAGCAATCTGTGCTCCATCAGATTGCTCCGGGTGCTGAAGTGCTGCCCCGTGGGAGTGCCAGTGTGTCAGTCGAGCAGGGAGTTGCTGTCCTCTCTCAAGATGACAGCATTCCTGCTGCCACCACTGGCACTTCTCCACTGCAGTTGCCACCACCTGTAGGACAGACTGCTGCAGCCCATGCAGAGTTGGTGCAGTCAGCAGCCGGGCCCTCCAAGCCCAGAGCTGGTCCAGGCCATCCCTCAAGGGCATCTGCATTCTCAGTTTCTGACACTCAGCAGCCTTCCCACAGCCTTGCTCCAGCCACTGGGGTCCCATTACGGAGGAGCTGCAGGGTGGGAAGGGGGGAATTTCGCAAGGGAAGCAGATCAACCTTGAAGGGTTTCAAAAAGGTGTGGCAAAATGTTTTTCATTGTTTTATTTAAGGCCGAGGTTCGTGGTCAAATTTTGTTGCTGTTTTGGACATTATCTCTGTGGTGTATGTGCCTTTAAGAGCAATTATGGTGTATGTGCCTTTAAGAGCCCCAGGTGTGCGTAATGCCGGTAATTGCCACTTGGGCTATATAAGCCTGTGTATTGTGTATATCCTTTAGAAACCCCCCCCCCCCACCCCCAGACTTGCTTAGTAAATACCTATGAACCAACTCCTGTCTTCAGTGTCTTTATCTACACACGGACACTACAGTGGCGACGAGGATGGGAACGGACTTACCTGCAATTCGGCAGCACCTCAAGGACATCGATTCCTCCAGCGTCCAGAAGACTCAAGGAAGTAAGAGAAACTGTGGTTTCACCAGCTGGCCAAGCTGGTGACAGGTACTGCGCTAATCCTTCCTGGGCGTCAGGCTGGAGCTCCAGTGGCGGGCTCTACAGCTGAGACAGGCAGTGAAATCGGAGGCAAGCAATAACGGACTGGGAGGGTGCACTCGAGAGACGGCCGGCGCGGCAAGCAGGTCAGTGTTTAGACCTCCGTCGGGAACGAGTCTCCAACAGTGAATAAACGGAAACCACAGTAAAACAGCGTTCTTATCGGTAGCAGCGGCGGGGAAGCGCCATATCGTTGCTGCAGAGAAAAAAAAAGAAAAAAAAAGCACGGGAAGCGCCATATCTTTTCTGAAATGCCTAAATCTGGTAATATTGAGGCTTTTGATGGCGAAATAGAAGATTGGACCACATACGTGGAAAGAGTAGAGGTTTATTGCACTGCAAATGGGATAACAGATGAAAAAACAGCTTCAGTACTTCTGAACTTAATGGGCGCGAAGACATACGGGCTGTTACGAAATTTAATCACTCCAGCCAAACCAAAGGACAAGACTTTTAAAGAAATTGTTGATACCCTGCAGGAGCATTTAAACCCAACACCACTGCTGATAGCGGAACGATTCAAGTTCTTCAAGAGAAATCAACACAAGAATGAAAGTAACGCTGATTACCTAACCGAATTAAGAAAGCTATCAAAGTACTGCCAATTCGGAGCAGGACTATCGGATTATCTTCGAGACAAATTTGTTTGCGGTCTCTTAAGTGAAGGAACACAAAAAAGACTGCTTTCTGAAAAAGATTTAACATTGGACAAAGCTTTCAGTATGGCTGTATCATACGAAGCAGCAGCAAAAGGAGCTGCAGAGATACAACAAGAGACACAGGACTTCGGCACCCATAAAATGACACAGGAGTTCGGAAGATGTTATCGCTGCGGCAGATCCACCCATAACCAGAGGGACTGCTGGTTCAAGGGCAAAGCATGCAGGCAATGTGGTAAGATTGGACACATTGCACGGGTATGCCAATCTGGACAAAATAAATCCACTGACAGAAAACAAAAAATCAATGAAGAAAAGTACAGGAAGGTACAAATGATGACGGACAATAGCTCCGAAGACCAGAATAGCGATAGCGACTCCGGAAACAAGAGACTAAGCTGTCTCAAATTACATAATGTACTTGCCAAAGAGGATTACCAAACCATTTGGGTTACCCTCACAATAGCAGGGTCCCCAGTTAAAATGGAGCTAGATACAGGATCAGCTCTAACCGCAATAAATCGACGAGATTACGAGAGGCTATTTTCGCATATACCTCTAAAAGACACATCCATTATCTTAAAAACATATACGGGGCAGAAAGTCTACCCCAAAGGAAAAATAAGGGTGCCTGTGGTATACAACGGCAAAGAAATACAAAAGTTGTATTTATACATTCTACAAGATGGTGGTCCACCGTTGTTGGGACGTGAATGGATAAGGAAGATACGTTTAGACTGGCACTCCATTCGGGCACTGACGGTGACCAGTAAGGAAAAAAACAATGATGACATCATACCTGAACGATTAAAAGACATCTTGGCCAACGCCAAAGAAGTGTTTCAAGAGAAACTAGGAACCTTGAAAGGCATCACCGCCTCAATAAAAGTGGAAGATACAGCAATTCCAAAATTTTTTAAGGCAAGACCGGTGCCATACGCAATACGTCCGGCAGTCGAGGCAGAGCTGAAGAATTTGGAAAAGGCAGGCATATTATCCAAAATAGATTGGAGCGAATGGGTAACACCCATCGTTCCAGTCATGAAAAAAAACATTGAAAAATAACTCTGAGGAACAGAAAAAAATTCGCATCTGTGGGGACTTTAAGGTGACTGTAAACCCGGTCCTTCACATGGTACAGTATCCTCTTCCGAGGATAGAAGATATTTTCGCCTCACTATCCGGAGGGAAACGTTTCACAAAAATTGACTTGGCACAGGCATATCTACAGATGGAGGTTGAGGAGACCTCTAAAAAGTATCTCACAATAAACACACACAAAGGCCTGTACCAGTACAATCGACTGGTTTTTGGAATAGCATCAGCTCCAGCTATCTGGCAAAGAGCTATGGAGCAAGTCCTGCAAGGGATTCCGGGGACTCAATGCTACCTAGACGACATCCTTATAACAGGAGAAAACGACAACGAGCACCTTGCCAATTTGGAGCAGGTGCTCACTAGGCTGAAAGAACGAGGCCTACGAGCAAATCGCCCCAAGTGCGAATTTTTCCAAAATCAGATATATTGTGGCCACATAATTAATAAGGAAGGGTTGCATAAGTCACCTGAAAAAATTGATGCAGTTATAAAAGCCCCAGCACCTGAAAATGTTTCACAATTAAGGTCATTCCTGGGATTAATAAATTACTATCATAAATTTTTACCGAACTTATCAACTATTCTACACCCTCTTAATGATCTTCTACAGACAGGAGTGATTTGGAAATGGAACGAAGACTGTAAACGTGCCTTCCATAAATTCAAAGACTTAATCACTTCCGAGAAAATTTTGGCTCATTACAACCCATCACTACCAATCAGACTGGCGTGCGATGCATCCCCTTACGGCATAGGAGCGGTATTGTCCCATAGATTCCCTGATGGCTCGGAACGGCCGATAGCTTTTGCGTCACGCTCATTGAACTCAGCTGAGCGTAACTATTCCCAGATAGACAGGGAAGCACTCAGCCTGGTATGGGGAGTGAAGAAATTCAACCATTACCTACACGGACAAAAATTTACCTTGCTGACTGACCATCAACCCCTCATCTCCATATTCAACCCTAAAAAAGGTGTCCCCATTATGACGGCACAAAGACTACAGAGGTGGTCCCTTTTTCTAGGGGCACACCAATACAACATTGAATGCAAAGGGTCAAAACAGCATGGGAATGCTGACGGTTTATCACGCCTACCGTTGCCAACGATAGAAGAGGCACCTACAGTAGACCCAGTAGAGATATTCCACTCTACCATAGTGGAATGTCTACCGGTGACAAATTCTGCCATTGAAAGGGAGACAAGAAATGACCCTACTCTCTCACGGGTCTACGATTTAACAGTGAAGGGATGGCCAGCACATGGCGAACCACTGTTGCCAGCATTCTCGCAAAGAAGAGAACAGCTGTCAGTGTGCCGAGGAACCTTGATGTGTGGATCCAGAGTGGTGATTCCACCCAAACTCCAGGATAAAGTGCTAAAGGAGCTTCACGAGGGGCATCTGGGTGGAGTGAAAATGAAGAACCTAGCTAGGGCGTTTGTATGGTGGCCAGGTATCGACGGAGACATCGAAGACATGACCAAGAGCTGCCTAGGATGCCAGAAGGTCCAAAATGCTCCGCCACAGGCCCCTCTACATCCATGGGAGTGGCCCTCATCTCCCTGGCAAAGGGTGCACATCGACTTTGCTGGTCCATTTATGGACTCAATGTTCTTAATCGCAGTTGATGCACACTCCAAGTGGCCGGAGGTAATAAAGATGTCCTCCACCACCACGGAAAAAACCATCACAGTATTAAGGACCATATTTGCCAGGAATGGGCTGCCGGAGCAGATATGTTCTGATAATGGACCGCAATTTGTGTCCGAAGAATTCAGAAAGTTCTTAAAGAACAATGGGGTAAAGCACTACACGTCCGCCCCATACCATCCCGCCACCAATGGATTGGCTGAAAGGTTTGTCCAGACCTTCAAGAAGGCCATCAAGGCCATGGGTAATGAAGACATAAAACTTCAGCACAAGGTGGATAACTTCTTATTTGCATATAGGAATGCAACGCATATGGTTACTAACCAAACTCCCGCCATGATGTTCTACAATAGAAACCTAAGATGCCGGCTGGATTTGGTCAAGCCCAACATCCGAAGGGACGTGGAGAACCGGCAGTTTCAGGGCATGAATGAAAGGCCAACTAGGGCCTTCCAAATAGGCCAACCGGTTTTGGCCCGGGACTACCGTACCGAGAAATGGCAGCCTGGAACTATCTGCACACGATTAGGACCACTGATGTATACCGTGGACATCGGAGACAGCATAATAAGGCGCCATGCTGACCAAATCATCAAGTCATCCGAAAAGGGACAACCTACACCACCACTCTATACATCGAACGATGAAGTAGAGATACCCATATCTACCTCCGATCCGGTGATACTGGAGCCCGATGAACCCGACACTGGCCTTCAAGCCGAATTAGCCTTGCCAGAAGAACCTACTACACCACCAGAAACTACTACACCCCCAAGGCGTTATCCGGACTGAGTCAGGAAGCCTCCTGAGAGACTAACTTATAATTAATTAATACAGCAATGTATATTATTTAGCATATAACATGTAATTAATAATTACTTAAAATATGATGTACTAGTTAGCTAGAAGGGGAGGAATTGTGGTGTATGTGCCTTTAAGAGCAATTATGGTGTATGTGCCTTTAAGAGCCCCAGGTGTGCGTAATGCCGGTAATTGCCACTTGGGCTATATAAGCCTGTGTATTGTGTATATCCTTTAGAAACCCCCCCCCAGACTTGCTTAGTAAATACCTATGAACCAACTCCTGTCTTCAGTGTCTTTATCTACACACGGACACTACAATCTCCAGGTTGTGAGAGCCAGTTATGTGAATGACTGTTTTTTTTGTGTTTCTTTCTATTACTTTGTCATGCGGAAATGAGACACACAGAGTTTGTGAAATAAAGAAGTGTCTGTATTCAAAATGTACATGTTTGGTCTTTGCACTCATTGTTGCCTTGACCGGCTTTGGGGTTGCGGGATGGTTTCATTCAAGTTGTTTGAATGGCAGAAGCCATTCCCTCAGAGGGGGCCTAGAAGCGACTTGCTATGAGCCTTTGACGGATGGCCCTTCCACTTTGTGCCTCCCTCCCGCCTTGGTGCTGTTGCTGATCATCCTCCTCCTCCTCTGCTGGTGCTCCAATGCCTGGTGGCATTGGCTGGGTCCTGAGGATTGCAAGGTTATGCAGCATGCAGCACACAACAACGAAGTGGGAGGCTCGCTCAGGCGAGTACTGCAGGGCTCCTCCAGAATGGTCCAGACAGCGGAACCGTTGCTTGAGCACGCCAATTGTGTGCTCAACGATGTTCCTGGTAGCTTGATGGCTCTCATTGTATCGCAGCTCAGCAGGAGTGCTGAGCGAACGGAGCAGTGTCATCAGCCAGGTGCACAGAGAATATCCCTCGTCCCCAAGAAGCCAACCTCCTGGGTGATGCGGTGCCTGGAAAAGGTCTGCCACAGAATGAAGGCATCGTGGCTGCTGCCTGGAAAGTGGGCATTGACAGCGAGTATCAGCTATCTGTGGTCACAGACCAACTGGACGTTTAAGGAACGGAAGCCCTTTCGGTTGCGGAAATCCTCGGCATTCTCTTGCAGCGCCCGCAAAGCCACATGCATGCAGTCAATGGCGCCCTGCACCATGGGGAAGCCCGCTATCATCGCAAAGCCCGTTGCGCGTTCTTGCTGCTTGTCCGGGGTCATGGGGAAAGAGATGTACTCTCGTCTCCTTTTAAAGAGGGCATTTGTTACCTGACGGATGCAGCAATGCACCGCGAACTGGGAGATATTGGCGATGTCCCCAGTAGCTGATTGAAATGAGCCGGTGGCATAAAAGTTGAGAGCCACTGTTATCTTCACTGCCACTGACAGACGTCCTGCTCCTCAGTTGAGGCTGCAGATCTGGCTGGAGCAGGTGGCAGAGCTCAGTGACCACCTCCTTGCTGAATTGCAGCCTTCGCAAACAGTGCTCCTCAGACATATTAATATAGGAGAACTGTTGGCGAAAAACCCTGGGAGGGTAAGGTCTCCTGTACAGAGGCCTGTTGGCCCTCCTCCGTCTGGCCATGATTGCCACTCTCTCTCTGCGTCTCTGTGCCCTCCGAATGTGATGGAGAAGGACGACGTTCCCATCCATTGCAGTCCCCATAGTATCTGGGCACTCAAAGTTATGACGGTCAAAAAGCAAAGTACCTGCAAAGTTATGGTCAGAAGCCAAAACTACCTCAGACAGCGTTGACTCAATGCAGAAGTCTCTCTTTCTCTTTTTGACTCTCTCCAAATCTCTCTCTCTCTCAGAACGAGTGGTGCAAAAATGGCTACCACACAAAAGCCAGGAAGAGGCCCCCTTTAAATAGCTTCCCCCCAGCCCCACAGCGACTGGGATGCGTTCCAGTCAACCTGTCGTTGGTAGCGCCAGGCGGAAAGGAGGGGGGCGCCACTGAATTTCCAGTCCGGGGCGCCCCAAGGGTGTTGCACTCTCGAATGACGTCAAGATCTGCGTGCGCAGGAGATCGGGCAGTATTGTTTAGCGCTGCCGCAAAATGTCTGGTCAATTTCGCGAGAGGCGCAGATATCGCCGCACCCGGGCGCTAGTTGGTTTGCGCCCCACTTAGCGCTCTCTTAAGGCGCTAACGGGTGGCGCTACCAACTGAATTTTTCCCCCATAGTGTACAATGACAAAATACCATTTGCCCTATCAAAGTAACTCCTTCCATGGACTCTGTACAAATTAAGCTGTAACCCCCATCTATCTTCACCTCCTAAGGGAGGTGAAAACTTCTAAGACATCTGCGACATTTTTCCGTTATCTCTAAGTTAATGAGCAAAAACTGCAGGGTATTCACGGAACATTACAATTTACATTACTCAACTCTGGCTGCACTCTGGGTGGCTACAATAGTACCAAGAATGGAACAAACATGTTCTACAGAATATTTGATCATCTGCATCACTATGTGGCTAGTTTATTAATTTTTTTTACATAAAAAAATAAACATGTAGCTTATTGTCAGCTGTCTAGGACAAAGGACAAACACATCTACCCATTTGGCAAATATAGCTCGTCCTAACTCCAATTAAGGAATTTTTCGAGGGATTGTTTGTATAATGGCACAATGCTCACCATAGGTACCATACTCAATTTTTGAATGAAAATCAACCTCCACGTAAAAAAAATGCGCTTTACAAAATCTCCATGTGAAGGGAGAGGGAGAAATCACCTGAGGATGCTATCCCTTTTAGAAAATCACACCACTAGTGCCAAGTGATTTTCTCTCCAGCTATGCTACATCAGTTTTACTTTGAGATAATCCCCGAGTTCTTCACCTGGAGAAGGAAACAGCAAGAGCAGTGAAGCATGCCATTAGTAATAAAATTTGGTGTGAAACACTTCAATAAAAGGCAGCAAGATGCAGCAGCAAGCCATGCTAGATCAGAAGCAAAGGGAGTATGCTGGAAGGGAATCTTCTACATAGAACCTGATCTTCAAAGAATGAGGGAGACTACCTGTGGTAAAAAACCTCGCTTTCTTGTTCATTTGTTTAATCTTCACATATAATTTGAAAGCATACCAAAGTATCACAAAACATTGAGAAGTTTTAGTATCCTATTTACATCTTTAGGCTTAGAGTACAGTGCAACTTTTTTTATAGATATGTGAAGAGAAAAAGATTGGTGAAGTCAAGCGTAGGTCCCTTGCAGTCAGAATCAGGGGAATTTATAATGGGGAACAAAGAAATGGCAGACCAATTAAATACATATTTTTGTTCTGTCTTCACAAAGGAGGACACAAATAACCTCCCAGAGATGTCGGGGAACATAGGGTCTGATGAAAGGGAGGAACTGAAAGAAATCAGTATTTGTAGGGAAATGGTGTTAGGGAAATTGACGGGATTGAAGGCCGATAAATCCCCAGGGCCTGATAATCTACATCCTAGGGTACTTAAGGAAGTGGCCCTAGAAATAGTAGATGCATTGCTGATCATCTTCCAACATTCGATGGAATCTGGAACAGTACCCATGGATTGGAGGGTAGCTAATGTTACCCCACTATTCAAAAAAGGTGGTAGAGAGAAAACGGGGAATTACAGACCGGTAAGCCTGACATTGGTAGTGGGGAAAATGCTAGAGTCCATTATAAAAGATGTAATAGCAGAGCACTTGGAAAACAGTGACAGGATCGGACAAAGTCAACATGGATTTACAAAAGGTAAATCGTGCTTGACTAATCTACTGGAATATTTTGAGGATGTAACTGGTAAAATAGATAAGGGAGAACCAGTGGATGTGGTGTATTTGGACTTTCAAAAGGCTTTCGATAAGGTCCCGCATAAGAGATTAGCATGTAAAGTTAAGGCACATGGGATTGGGGGCAAGGTATTGACTTGGATAGAGAACTGGTTGGCAGACAGAAAGCAAAGAGTTGGAATAAACGGGTCTTTTTCCGAGAGGCAGGCAGTGACTAGTGGGGTACCGCAGGGATCGGTCCTTGGACCCCAGCTATTTTCACAATATATATTAATGATCTAGACAAGGGAATTAGATTTAATATCTCCAAGTTTGCAGAAGACACAAAGCTGGGTGGGCGTGTGTGCTGTGAGGAGGATGCCGAGAAACTCCAGGATGATTTTGACAGGTTGGGTGATTGGGCAGAAGCATGGCAGATGCAATATAACATGGATAAATGTGAGGTTATCCACTTTGGTGTCAAAAACAGGAAGGCAGATTATTATCTGAATGGCAATAGATTGGGAGAAGGTGAAGTGCAACGAGACCTGGGTGTCCTTGTGCATGCAGGTGCAGCAGGCAGTTAAGAAGGCAAATGGTATGTTGGCCTTCGTAGCGAGAGGGTTTGAGTACAGGAACAAGGATGTCTTGCTGCAGTTGTACAGGGCATTGGTGAGACCACATCTTGAGTATTGTGTGCAGTTTTGGTTGCCTTATCTGAGGATGTTCTTGCCATGGAGGGAGTTCAGTGAAGATTCACCAGGCTGATACCTGGGATGGCAGGAATGACGTATGAGGAGAGATTGGGTCGATTGGGCTTATACTCGCTGGAGTTTAGAAGAATGAGAGGGGATCTCATTGAAACCTATAAAATTCTGACAGGACTGGACAGACTAGATGCAGGAAGGATGTTCCCGATGGTCGGGGAGTCCAGAACCAGGGGTCACAGTCTAACGATAAGGGGTAAGCCATTTAAGGACAGAAATGAGGAGGAATTTCTTCACCCAGAGAGTGGTGAACCTGTGGAATTCTCTACCACAGAAGGCAGTAGAGGCCAATTCATTAAATATATTCAAGAAGGCGTTGGATATATTTCTTAAGACTAAAGGGATCAAGGGATATGGGGAGAAAGCAGGGACAGGGTACTGAATTTGGATGATCAGCCATGATCGCATTGAATGGCGGAGCAGGCTCGAGGGGCCGAATGGCCTACTCCTGCTCCTATCTTCTATGTTTCTATGTTATATTGAGGAAGCCAGGTGAAAACTCAAGGCTGATACTGCTGGAGGCCACCAAAGTTGAAAAGAGTATAAGAGAAGAAAAGATGAAACAAGTAGTAGTAATTGGAGGACACCAAGCTTGTATTTTAAATGCCTGAAAATTAAGTGAACAAGGTAAGGTGTGCCACAGTATCAGACAAGCTCTCGCTTGCAATCTGTCCAGTCGTGTGAGAGAAGTGTTGGGAGATCGTCCCTAGGTGTGGAAGCAGTGTTCAAGTACTGAGCAAACTTGGGCTTTATGTGGAGTTTAGAGTTGCTTCGGGGAAAAGAAACATTTAACACAAAAGAAGAAATCAAAATTCCTGGAGGCAGGTTTAGGAATAGAGGAGACATTGGCATTTCACCTGAGGTCAGAATGGATCATGATGTCAAAAATATTGACAAGGAGAACGGCATGTTCAACCATCAAAGCAACCATCAAAGGATCTATCCTTGGCCCCCTCCTAGTTCTCATCTACATGCTGCCCCTTGGCGACATCATCCGAAAACACAGCATCAGTTTCCACAGGTACGCTGACTTGACTATTCCATCGCACTCCTGGTAGGCCTCCCACGTTCTACCCTACATAAACTTGAGATCATCCAAAACTCAGCTGCCCGTGTCCTAACTCGCATCAAGTCCGGTTCACCCATCATCCCTGTGCTCGCTGAACTACATTGGCTCCCGGTTAAGTATCGCCTCGATTTCATCCAAAACTTTGCTGCCTGTATCCTAACTCGCACAAAGTTCAGTTCGCCCATCACCCCTGCGCTCGCTGACCTACATTGACTCCCGATCCAGCAACACCTCAATTTTCAAATTCTCATCCTTGTTTTCAAATCCCTCGATGGCCTCGCCCCTACCTATCTCTGTAACCTCCTCCAGCCCCACAACTCCCCAACGCCCCCCGCCCGCCCCCCCCAAAAGATATCTGTGCTCCTCTAATTCTGCCATCTTGGACATCCCTGATTATAATCGCTCAACCAATGGTGGCCGTGCCTTCTGTTGCCTAGGCCCTAAGCTCTGGAATTCCCTGCCTAAACCTGTCTGCCTCGCTACCTCGCTTTCCTCCTTTAAGACGCTCATTGAAACCTACCCCTTTGACCAAGCTTTTGGTCATCTGCCCTAATTTCTCCTTATGTGGCCCGGTGTGAAATTTTTTGGTTTTATAATACTCCTGTGTAGCGCTTTGGGATGTTTTACTACATTAAAGGCGCTATATAAATACAAGTTGTTGTTGTTGTAAGAGTTGGTACCTGTTAATAAACAGAATTTAAAGAGAAAGGATTTTTATTACTCCATTGAAGGGCTTGGAAGAGATTACGATACAATGATTCAGGCAGTAAGAGGTCGAGTTTGTGAACGAAAGGAAGTTGATGTATGCAGAATGGAATCATCAGCAAATGAGTGGATAGCATGGGATGATGAGTAAAAGAGGTCATTGATGTAAAGAAAAACAGAATGGTAGAGAGGACTGGAGAACGGAGGAGTTAATTGAATGAGACAGAAGATAAGCCATCAAATTCAGCAGAGACAGATATGAAAGAAGAGTGCCATGAACATAGCTGTGGTTGCAGGCTATATGATGGTAACTTCCTTAGAAATGAATAGTGCCACATTCTGTCAAAGATTTGAGATATGCAAAGTAGTAGCAGGCAATTCACTAAAGTGTTCAAGAGCAGTGTTTCAGAGGTTTGTAACAGGTAACAAGATCACTGGTGGACAGGCTTGGTCATCAAATGGGCGGAGCTTGTGCCATGCATGCGCTATCTAGTTGTTCCAGGTCTTCACTGGCCTAACCAGGGACCACTGGAGGCCGCCCACAAAAAGGCAAGATAAACTTTTTTTTATAGTTTCCTTTCTGTGGAGCCAGGAAGAACAGGAGTGCTTTTCCTGGCTCCACAAAAACACCGTGGGCCGTTGTCGGCCTGGATTCCGCCCCCCCACCTCCACTTTGTATCCTCCTCCCTCGCCCTGCAAGGATTGACTCGTGGGCCAGTTCGGTATTGGTTCCGCCAAAACATCCCGAGGCCCCGACTGGCAAGCTGCTTCGGGATACCAATTAGCGTCATAGACTCAATTTCAATTGGGCCTCAGGCCGACATCTTTGGGCACATGTTCAGATTGCGCTGCCCATTTTACACTGGAAACTGATGCAGTTGAATTTTGTTCCCTTAATCTTTTAATGGGTGCTCTCTATTCAATTGAAAACGTTTGTTACATTAATCACCAACTAATCTATGTACCAATTAGTTAAAATAATTTGCATAACAAACAATTTAGTGATGTGTTAGATCAAATAATAATGCAGATAACACTTTAAAAACCTTAGACAGCAATCTTTAAAAATAGCTGCTGGAACTCCTTACAGTAATGTTATATTCCAGAATGGCCATAATTGGCTTTGTAAAATTCTAATTCAACAAATTCGTTCAGGAAATCTGCACAATTGCATCGCATCTAACTAAAGAATCAGCTGCATTAGTTTTAGATACTAACATTCACTCTAGATAAGTTACCAATCATTACTCAATAGAAATCTATAAGTAATAAAATCTTACATAAAAATTTCCAACAGGATTTGAGTTTGCTGCACATGCCACACACACAAGTACCTATTGACCAGACTGTCTGTAAAGCCTAAACAGACACATTGGGCTCGATTTTGTCAATGGGGAGCTTTTGGAGGCGGGACTCCCACTTCTGAATTGTAGTCCCACCTCCATCGACTTGTGGCCAACCCACGCTATTTTCCCTTGATTGACCTTGTTAAGCCCGCCCAGCGGGCTCAGCAGGCCAATTAAGGGACACCTGGTTACTGGTGACGTCAGCGATTGACATTTCATCTGTCAAGAGCTTTTGGCAGATAAAAAATCAGCTTTTGACAGCTCTGTGAAGCTATCAAACACTGACAACCTCTCTTCTAACATGAGTCCTTCTACTCAGACTCAGTTAGAGATCTCTCCAGACCAGAAAGCAGAGGCTGCAGCTTTTGACACTTCAGTGGCCATTCTGCTTTCTGTGCCGATGAGCTGAGGGACTCCCGAGAACTGATGGGAGGAAGCCTGCAGGAGAAAGTAAAGGTAAGTAAAACTTATTAAAACACTTTACACACACCTTACACACTTACCTCTGCACACATATACCCATCACTCACCTGCACAACGGACATCTCGACCCCTCCAACCCCTGCAGACTGACGGTCCGCCTCGCTAACTTGGCGTGGTTCGGAGCCGTCGGACAGCCCACACTTCAGGGCTAAAAATAGGGATTAGGCAAAAAACTGCCTGTTAACTACCTGTTAACAGGCAGTTAATTAGCACTAATCCCCTTCCCGCCTCGGGGAGGCGGCTCCCAGCACAGGTCGGGTACCCGCCTCCTGGGAAATTGGCACGGAGGCGGGATGGGTTCCTGCCCCCCGATTCTGCAATTTTCCCACCACTCCCACCTCCTCAGGGCTTGGAAAATCGAGCCCATTATATTTATTTTATCTGCATGCTGAATTTGGAAGGTAATTGATTATGGACATTCTAGGTTATGCTTACCATTGAGACAGATTTCACTTCAAACCATCTCAGAATGCCAGGTAATTTGTATGCGGTCACGTACGTGGTCCTTTCAATCCACATATTCTATGGAAACAGTTTCAAGCAATTAGCTTAGCTTTGGAAAAATAAAACCATTAAGAATCACTCACTAGCCTACACATTTAAATCTATTCGCCACACAACTGCACTAATCAACAGTACAGTTCAAAAATATGTTTGACTCCTGTTTGGCATTATTCATGTTGTATGGGTGCAAAAGAACTGCAGCATCTTTATAATTATATCAGTTTCTTTAGTGTCGAATTTGTTGGAATTACAAGTATAGTAAGTTCTCCCATCACCAAACACGAGTATATCAGGTAGTGCGGTCATTTATAAGTAAACAAAACATCTACTGTTCACCCTGATTAAAAATCTGAGGCGAACACATTTTCTTCACTCCTGAACACTTAAATAATCGAAAAAGTAAGGGAATAATGGATAAGTGAGATTGTACTACAACCCAATAATCTAACTGAGGATTAAGATCATCAAAGATGAGAGAAGCTTGAGTGATTAGAAATACAATAATAAACTATTGCCTGCAATCTTCTGCCATTCATCCAGTATTTTTTTATATTAAAAATCTATTGCCATTGGGTGATGATACAAACTAATGATGAAATGCACAGATGATCTTGGTGGATGGAAAATTATACGAGACTTCACAGAAAATTAAGTTCTGTTAGATAGTGAATTAGAATGAAATTCATCAAATGATTGTAACATATTCCTCCCTCATCTGTGAAATGTACATTGTTACTGAAAAACACTGAAAAATTAGTATTGCTGTGGTATAACTACATTGCACTGTAGCTACAGAACATTTTTGCACAATACTGTAGTTGTTTTCTTTTAATTCCAACCAATTTTGTCTTCTCTATTTTATATTTTCCAAACATATTTTTTTAATTCTTCACTTTTTTAGATGTTACATGGAATGTGGGAAGCTTCCTGACCAGATCAAAAATGAGCTTAATCAGAGGAAGCAAAGGGTACATGAAGCTACATTAGGATGGAAGGTGGTGATTAGCAAAGGATGGTGATTACCGGGCCGCCTTAGGGATCAGTGCTAAGGTCATTATTATTTACATCATACATAAATGGTTTTATCTAAGTTTCAACGTTTTGAAAGGTACGGACAAAGTGAATGTTAAAAATTGTTTGACATAATCACAGACTCCTTAAGCAGGGGGCACATTTTCAAGCTTAGAGGGAAGAAGAACAGACTTTGTTAGATTTTAACTACTTCAAGAGAGGATAGTGAAACAGACTGCTTAAGGATTGCAGTTTAGAGAACAGTACATTCTTTTTTTTGATCTTTGGGACCTGCTAAATAGACCACAATGATCTTTTGGAAAGCAGTGACTGGATCGGACAAAGTCAACATGGATTTACAAAAGGTAAATCATGCTTGACTAATCTACTGGAATTTTTTGAGGATGTAACTGGTAAAATAGATAAGGGAGAACCAGTGGATGTGGTGTATTTGGACTTTCAGAAGGCTTTCGATAAGGTCCCGCATAAGAGATTAGTGTGCAAAATTAAGGCACATGGGATTGGGGTCAAGGTATTCACTTGGATAGAGAACTGGTTGGCGGACAGAAAGCAAGAGTTGGAATAAACGGGTCGTTTTCCGAGTGGCAGGCAGTGACTAGTGGGGTACCGCAAGGATCGGTCCTAGGACCCCAGCTGTTCACAATATATATTAATGATCTGGACGAGGGAATTGGATGTAATATCTCCAAATTTGCAGATGACACAAAGCTGGGTGGGAGGGTATGCTGTGAGGAGGATGTCGTGAAACTCCAGTACAATTTGAACAGGTTGGGTGACTGGGCAGAAACATGGCAAATGCACTATAATGTGGATAAATGTGAGGTTATCCACTTTGGTGGCAAAAACAGGAAGGCAGATTATTATTTGAATGGCAATAGATTGGGAGAAGGGGAAGTGCAAAGAGACCTGGGTGTTCTTGTACACCAGTCGCTGAAGGTAAGCATGCAGGTGCAGCAGGCAGTTAAGAAGGCAAATGGTATGTTGGCCTTCGTAGCAAGAGGGTTCGAGTACAGGAACAAGGATGTCTTGCTACAGTTGTACAGGGCGCCTTGGTGAGACCGCACCTTGAGTATTGTGTGCAGTTTTGGTCGCCTTACCTGAGGAAGGACGTTCTTGCCATGGAAGGAGTGCAGCGAAGATTCACTAGGCTGATACCTGGGATGGCAGGAATGACGTATGAGGAGAGATTGTGTCGATTGGGCTTATACTCACTGGAGTTTAGAAGATTGAGAGGGGATCTCATCGAAACCTATAAAATTCTGTCAGGCCTGGACAGACTAGATGCAGGAAGGATGTTTCTGATGGCTGGGGAGTCCAGAACCAGGGGTCATAGTCTAAGGATAAGGGGTAAGCCATTTAGGACTGAAATGAGGAGGAATTTCTTCACCCAGAGAGTGGTGAACCTGTGGAATTCTCTGCCACAGAGGGCAGTGGAGGCCAGTTCATTAAATATATTCAAGAAAGAGTTGGATATATTTCTTAAGGCTAAAGGGATCAAGGGATATGGGGAGAAGGCAGGGACAGGGTACTGAATTTGGATGATCAGCCATGATCTCATTGAATGGCGGAGCAGGCTCGAAGGGCCGAATGGCCTACTCCTGCTCCTATCTTCTATGTTTCTATGTTTTATAGCCCTGTCCATTCCAATGTTCTCTCCATTTATTAATGTTACTATTAATTGGGAGTCCACTGCATTGGATTACTAATAGCAAATTAATAAAAGGAGTGATTTTTACGAGCCTAATCTATCTATCTATGCACACCAGTACTGTATAAGAAATTGACAAATGCAATTCCAATTACTACAAATGTACAATTAAAAAGTATAATATATTACAGCAAATTCATTGTCTGGGTCTTTCTCTCCTTTCCTGATTGGTCTCGAATACTGGAACCGTTGCACTTCATTCACTGTGTAAAAACTGTAAAAGGAAAATTACAAAACATGTTAGTAAAAACAATTATAAATAAGCTAAAACAGGATGGACCAAAGCTAAACATATTGAATCCTTTGACAAAGGCCTTTAGACCATTCCCATGACAGACAAGGGATCCAAATTATGTTTATAAGAGGTACAGATTACTAAACACAACAGCATTTTCTGAAAAAGATATTTAATATTCATGACTGACATTAAAAACGTGCTGGAAAGCATAATTTATCTCTTGTGCAATTTATTCATGTGCATAATCTGCTCAGGATTACAATATATAGTTGCGAAAAACTGTAAGACGGTAATCGCACTGATGGCGAGGAGCTGGTTACAGATGAAGTCACAAACCAAACATTATCTAAACCCAGAGATGAGATTACAGCTTTCAAATTACTTCCATGATATACACACACACACAAAAACTGTTTGCAATCTTTTTTTTTGTTAGGGTCTGACAGACAATGGCAGCTGGCACACTCCATACTGTTGGAAGAGCCTTGACCTCTACACTGAAACATCAACAATTGTCCCAATCGCTTTAAATTTTTAAAGTGAAAATTCATTAATACTACTAGACCTTGAAATGATGCTGTGGATACTGATACTTAATACCCCATCTGAAATTGAATTCTCTGCTATTTTAGCAAGTTGTTAGCCTGTTTAAAATAAATGGATTAACGCCTCTGATTAAGAGTGGAGAGAGGAATTCAGACTGAGTTAAGTGTAAGTATGTTAGTATCTCATGGAGTAATATCCGGCCTTAAAAGACAACCTTAATAATACTGTTGTCTAGTGTTACTGATTAGTCCATGCTAACTATGTGGCATTGTAAATCATGTGCTCAGCAGGGACCAATCAAATCTCAGAAGTGTACAAGAGAAAAAAAAACATGAAAGCTTGATCCCAAATTAGCCTTGTCTTCAAATATTATTTTCCTGCTGGTAACTATCCAACCTGAAGCTCATGACTCAGTTAAATACTCACCCAACCAACTTGACCCATCAGCCTCCCTCTCGATCCCAACCTGACTGCAGTTATCCCTCTCAAAACCTATGAACAATGCCACAGCAGGTGCTCCAGTCTATTTATATACTTTTGGAACTATCCGATTTAGTCCCACACCCCAGCTTTTTCCTTATAACCCTGCAAATTAGTCCTCTTCAAGAACATGTTACCCAGTCCCAGAGGGGAAATGACAGCTTATCTAACACACTGTGGCACCCGGTCCCAGAGGGGAAATGACAGCTTATCTAACACACTGTGGCACCCGGTCCCAGAGGGGAAAAGACAGTATATCCAACATACGGTGATACCCGGTCCCAGAGGGGAAAGAACAACGTATCCAAAGCACTGTGCCACCTGGCCCCAGAGGGGAAAAGACAGTATATCCAACATACGGTGATACCCGGTCCCAGAGGGGAAAGAACAACGTATCCAAAGCACTGTGCCACCTGGCCCCAGAGGGAAATGGTTCCAGGGATAAGGGATTACAGTTACGTGGATAGACTGGAGAAGCTGGGGTTGTTCTTCTTAGAGCAGGGAAGGCTCAGAGGAGATTTGATAGAGGTGTTTAAAATCATGAAGGGTTTAGCTGGAGTAAATAAAGAGAAACTGTTTCCAATGGCTGAAAAGTCGACAGAGGACTCAGAGCTAAAGTGATTGGCAAAAGAACCAGAGGCAACATGAGGAAAAACTTTATTACTCAACGAGTGGTTAGGATTTGAAATGTACTGCCTGACAGGGTGCTGAAAACAGCTTCAATAGTAGTTTTCAAAAGGGAATTGGATAAATACTTGAAGGGGAAAAAATTGCAGGGATATGGGGAAATAGCCGGGGAGTGGGACTAGCAGGATTGCTCTTCGAAAGAGCCGGCGCAGACTCGATGGGCCGAATGGCCTCCTTCTGTGCTATACTATTCTATGATTCTCTGTCCAATTGCCTTTTGAAAGTTCCTGTGGAATCTGATTCCACCACTCTTTCAGGTAGTGCGTTCCAGATCTTAACAACCCTGTGTGTGAAAAAATTTCTTCACATTTCCCTCTAGTTCTTTTGTTAATTATTTTAAATCTTTGGTTACCGACCCACTTGCCAGCAGAAATAGGTTCTTGCTACTTGCTCTATCAAAACCTCTCATCATTTTGAATACTACGATTAGGTCTCCCCTTAGCCTTCTCTGCTCTAAGGAGAACAATCCCAGCTTCTCAAATCTCTCCACATAACTGAAGTACCTCATCCCTGCTATCATCTTGGTAAACCTCCTCTGTACCCTCCCCAAGGCCTTGACATCATTGCTTAAGTGTGATGCCCAGAATTGTACACAATACTCCAGCTGAGGCCTAACCAGTGATTTGTAAAGATTTAGCATGACTTCCTTGTTTTTGTATTCAGTGCCCCTATTTACAAAGCCAAGTATCCTACATGCCTTCTTAACAACCTTATCAACTTGCCCTGCCACCTTCAAAGATTTATGAATATGGATCCCCAGGTCCCTCTGCACTTGCACCCCCCTCAAAGTAGTACCATTTAGATTATACCACCTCTCCATGTTGTTCCTCCTAAAATGCATCACTTCACACTTACTCGCATCTGCCATGTGTCTTCCTATTTCACCAGACTGTCTATGACCTCTAGATGTCTGCTACTATCTTGTTCACTATTTACTATATTGCCAAGTTTTGTACGCAATTTTGAAGTTTGCGGATGATACAAAACTTGGCAACATAGTTCTTCCACCACCCCACGTTTCTCCTGCAAGTGAATGATGGTGGAAAATCTCCCTTGCAATACCAGGTCCCAGTCATTCATTCCCTATAATTCTCATTCTTGAGGTATAGGAGTCTTTTCTTTCGTAAGTGCGTCACATACTTGGTATGAGTGTGGATCAATAGAGAGGAATCTGCCACCCTGAGGCTGAATAAAAGAAAACTTTCACTGCAATTAAACCAAATCCATGCAGCATGGCAAACCATAGTAGTTAACAATCGGTTCAAATTCTCTCAAACTAGTCTAGTGGGTGCCAGTGACTGGGGAGGATCCATGACAGCTGTTGCAAATGTTGAAGACATGTGCAGGCTGAGTAAACTGGGAGAACATCAGCCGAAGGCAGAGCGGACCTGATCAACTGGTCGGAAAGGAACATACTCCTATCAGGGCAGTAAGTAGCAATGACGTATAAATTGAAAATTGCTTAAAAACTATGCATAACTCAGCAAAAATGTGATAATTTTATAGAAACCCGATAATAAATAGTGACTTTGGAAATACACAAATGTAAGTGTAATTCACAATCAACGATCCAGAAGAACTTTCCTATGTACATAAACAATAGGGGAAATTGTTGCTGATGATGGAAAAAGAGAGCTAAGGTGTGGTTCAGAAAAAGACTTATATACAGTGGGAGTGGGGAAGGCCACTTGACTAAGATGGCTAGGGTATGGCAACCATTTAAAGAACCACAAATCTAGCTCCGTTGTTGTGCAGTTGAAGTGGGATTAGTGGGTGGGGGAATAATCGGACCAGGACACCCAGGCGTAATTCAATGCCCATATTAAAGTCATACATTTCTCCTTATTTTTATAGCTCCATTATAAATTTCAATCTCCACATCTATAATGGAAACTGCGTATGTAAACTTGTCATGCTGCAATTATATCCTCCGCTCCTCTCCCCCCAACCCATTTCACCAACTGTCCGTGTGTCTCCTCCCTTCTCTTTCCCCCACTGTCTCTAGAGAAACGTGATGAATGGTATGTTCAAGAAATATCTGGTCAGCAGAGGCTAGGCCTCGTGGAAATGATGTTCACTAGGGGAGACGGTGTTCACGGGGGAATGGGGGCCAATGGTGGAAGATGTGATTAGTGTGGAGAGGGCAAGTGCTCATTATTGAAGGGTTCCAATGGTGGGAATGCTGCTCGGGGTGGGGGGGGGGGGGGGAAAGAGAGGTGAAGGAAGGGCTGTCTGTGATGGATGGGCTGCTCAGTGGGGCAAGGTGGGGTCTCCTGTATGGAGCTGTTAGGTGTTAAGTGGGGCTGTCGTAAATGAGATGCTCAGTGTGGGTGGGGTCCCAGAGTGGAAGGAATGCTCAGTGAGTGTGGTGATGTGTGGGGTAGTTTACCATGGTGTAAATGCCGCTCAGCAGTGAGGGGGAGCCAAGTGTGGAACTGTTGCTGAAGAAGCTGGTCCATCGGCAGCAGGGGGAAGGAATGAAAAGGCGTCTTAATGATGAGGGGTTTCCTTTGGCGTTAATGCTGATCATTTGAGGGGAATTGATCAGGGAAAATCTGGTATGCTTGGTGGAGATGGAAATGCTACATTTGGTCTCATTGGAAGCTGTGTGGGTAAAGAAAGGATCAACCCAGGTCTGTGGTTGTGCCGATGCGAAATGACGAAAGGCATAATGAAAATTGCAGTAGGCCATGCACAAGATGGCACTGCAGGGTGTCCAGGGTGTGAAAGGAAAGGACTCCATTACAGATTGATTTTCAGTGTTCCATTACAGAATATTAAGTAGATGTAGCATTGATATTTTTTTGCTGGAGTGGGCCTGCAACAAGGAAGGGGTAGGTCGCAGACCAACTGAAGAAGAGAAGTGGTCATCAGGAGGAGGAACAATGTGACTTGAGTACTTAAAAACAAAATTAACAGTAATTAAGAAACCATGACATTAAAAACTTCCTGTTAGAATAAAAAAAAAACTTCAAAGTACAATAATTTAAAAGTTAAAAGATATATTAGACTGATAAATACTTACCTTCTGCAGATTCAGAAGGAAAAGCACGATGGCAGCTGAGCTGGCACAGACAGCTCAGAACAATGGCATTATGAAATTGAATGCAGACAAGTGTAAAGTATTGCAGATAGGAAGGAAAAATATGCAACATGCATACTTCACAAATGGTGCTGAAATAGTGGAGGATGAAATCTTAGTAGACTCAACACTCAACAGAGCAGCAATCAACAAAGCCAATCAATGTTAAACTACAATGGCAAAACAGAAAATGCTGGAAACACTCAGCAGTCAGGCAATATCTGTGGGTGTGGACTCCTTGTCAAATCTAGTTAACTCATCTATTCTCTCCCCAGATGATGACTAACCTGCTGAGGGTTTCCAGTATTATCTGCTTTAGTTCCAAATATCCAACATCAGTTTTATTTTTTCCGTAGAATACAAATCAGAGGAAGTCATAATCAAATTGTATATTGCTCTGGTTAGACCGCATCTTCAGTACTCTGCCCAATTCTGGTTGCCAAGAAACAAGCATTCAAGTGCTAGAGGCAATGCAGAGAAGTGCCATAGTGGTAGGGATCTGAATTTTGACAAAATACTGGAAAGACTTGGCCTTTTCACCGTGGAAAGAAAGTGCCTGGAAAATGATCTCATAAGGGTATATAAGATGGTAAATAGTATGGAAAAAGTCAATCCGAAATACTGTTTCAAATTAAATTGTGATAGGAGGACAAGGGGACACAGTTAAAAGTAAAAGGTAACTTTAGGACTAATATCATGGTTCTTCATGCAGAAATTGATAAACACTTGGAATGAACTTCTGGGCAGAATGGTAGAGACAAAAACTCTCAAAACATTAAAGAAACAAAAAAGATGCAGCAAAGTGGGGGGGGGGGCATTTAAAGGGTTGTTATGGATGGATGAATTATGATGGGCTGAATGGCTTCTCTCATCCCTAAGGATCTTGTGATCTATATAAGCAAAGTAGGATGGGGAAAATTTTACCTCAATATTTGTCCTGAGACAGTCTTGTTCTTGAACTTTGGTGGTAGTTCACGTATGGTTTGTACTGTGAAACACTGAATATCTACAAGATTTTGTTAAAGAGTTTTCGGCATCAATGGAGACAAATGGTGCTTGGAAAAGAGGTTCAGCAACTTGATTCACACGCTTTCATGCATATTTCAATTTTAACTGAAATGCTTATCTAAACTAGCATATTTCTCATCACTCACATCCTCCAACCTCTTTTCAATCCACTTCCTTCTAGGTTCACCCCATGAAAACATTCTCCCCCAAGTCACTTACAACTGCGCTTTCAAGCTAACTGCCTACCCATTGGTCTTCCATTCGCCACAATACTTCTGCAGCTGTTAATCTACTCAACCGCTACCTCACCTCTATCTTTGATTCTCTTGTCCCCAGTAAAACCTTTATTCTCTCTAATTATGATCATTTTACTGATATGGCCCCCATCTTTGCTCTCTCAAGTTCAATGGGTACAGACTTGAGTGTATCTGGTGCACCACTGGTTTAGCCATCAGATCTGGCTGGACCACATCAAGCGCTATCGACCTTCACTTGCCTATGCCAAAACCACCCAATACTCCAAGTTCAGCCTGGAGAGTAAAAGTAACGCCCGGCTTCTTTCTGCAATATCCAACTGTTTCTGCAAACCCCCCTCCTTTGCTCCTTTCACTCTCATCTCCAGGAACAAGTGTGAGGGTCTCATGGAATTCTTTGACAGTAAGATTGAATTCATTTGTTCAGCTGCCTCTGCTGCTACCCCTTTGCTCTTTCTCACTAAGCCAAACCTCTCCCCCCGCCCCGGCTCTCCCCTGCCCTAGTCCTGATCCCACGTCCTTTTCTACGGTCTCTCCTATCTTACTTATCAAATCGTAGCCAGAGCATCTCCTGCAATGGCTTCTCTTCCTGCACTGGAACCGTTACCTCTGCAGTCTGCCAAGGATCTATCCTCTTCCACATTTACATGTTGCTCTTGTTGACATCATCTGAAAATATGGGATCAGGTTCCACATGTATGCTGACAACACCCAGCTCTACTTCACCACCAGCTGTCTTGATCTCTCTCCTGCTTTTGTGTTGTCTAACATCTAGTCTTGGATGAGCCACAGTGTCCTCGAGTTAAACATTGGGAAGACTGAAGGCATCATCTTTGGCCCCCACCAGACTCTGTACCCTTTCCACTGATTTCACACCTCTCTGGTAACAAGACTATTTGTAACCTTGGCATCATTTTCAAGCATGAGTTGTGCTTCTGATCCCATATCCTTTCCAATGCAAAGATGGCCAATTCCACCCCCAAAACATCACCTGCCTCTGCCCGTGCCTCAGCTCATCTGCTGCTGAAACTTCCATCCAAGCATTAGTCACCTCCAAATTCGACTATTCCAATGCTCTCCTGGCAAGCCTTCTGTCCTCCACGCTCTGTAAACTTCAGCACATCAAAAACTTTGCTGCCTGTATCCTATTCCACACGATATCCCGCTCATCCATCACTTTTGCCCTTGCTGACTTACATTGACTCCCACTCCTCCAATATGATACTCAATCTCATATTTAAATTCCTTCATGGCCTTGCCCTCACTACCTCTGTCTCCTTCAGTCGTATAACCCCTACCCCAGAACGCTCCCTTCCTCAGACTCTGTCCTCGTGCATCGCTCCCTCTCTTAGCTCCACCATTATCAGCCATGCTTCCACACATCTAGCCACGGTCTGGAAATCCCTCCCACCTCCCTCTACTCCCTAAATCCCACATCTGACCAAGCTTTTGGTCACCCCTCCTAATAGCGCCTTCTTTGGCCCACCATCCTGTTTTGGTTGATTACACCTTTGTGAAGTGTCTTGGGACAATTTGTATGCTAAAGGGTCTATGTAAATGCAAGTTGTTGTTTCTGTTTCACTTATCAATGTTACAATTCTAAAGTAATCATCCAATTATACTTGAAATCCAGTTTTTATCCTTTTCTTTATAGCTCCTTTTTAAAAGTATATGAAGACCTCATTGCAGTATTTAAAACTAAGAATAACATTAAACATAGAATTATTAATAGGTACTTACTCACATTGGAAAACATAGAAGTAATCTAACTGTGTATGTACTGTAAAAATAGTAATGAAATCATAAGCCCCCATAGACAAATATAGATGCTGATACTTCACCATATATAAAAAAAGAGGTTTACTTGTGCCATTGTTAATGTGCGTTGCTCTAAATAAATTATCCTGCACATGATTTATATGAGGAAGAAATGGTGCCTTTATGGAACATGGTTTAGGAATAAATCTTCCCTCAATCCTTCTCTATATACAGGCAATTAGACTGTGACCACAAAACTAATATAATTGTACCAGAGCGCCTACTAGATTATAAACATGCTGCAGGTGGAACACCACTGATGAGGAGCTTTGCTAACCAGATTTGAAGAGATATATCAAACAGCCATCTTTGAGTACAAAGGAAACTGAAATAACCAATAAATTTCTCATTTATTTTTTACCGAAGCAACTTTTTGACACTTAATCTACCTGAAAGCCCTTCCTGACACAAATTTGCTTTAAGCAAGATTAAGGAGAGTTTTAATATGGAAAAAATGCAAAACATTGAACAAGTTGTTATATTCTGATGTTTGTAGCAGCGCCATTTGAACATGATACATGGTGTTGTCATCAAATTTTCAGTAAAGCATAACTGGCATGTGAAAATTTCACTTAAACTGCAATAACCACTCAGCTGTACAATTATACATTCTGTCCTTTTAAATTTGGGCTGAGTCTGGAGAGAGTATTTTGAGTTATGTAAAAATTAGGATGAAGTGCTGTTGGCGACAATTACATTACTGGTGGTGGTACTGGCGGGAGCAATTTGAGCTTATGAATTAAATGTGACGCACAAGAAGTGTATTGGATCCAAGATATAACATAAATCCAGTGATAATACTACATAATCACTACTAGCTTATACGCTCATATTTTCTTTATCTACGCAATTTTTTAAAATTGAAAAAATGTTTTGCTCAGAAAAATAACCCTTCCTTCCCCCCCACAAAAGATACACATGCCAGCACATTCTAAGGATACACTGTCCAGAAGAATTTTTAATGTCATCACTTGGAGGAGATGTTGTCTTCATTTTTTCTGCATTGGGAAATATAGTGAATAGTCTTGCTTCAAAGTCTTCACGTCGCTCATACTCTTTGCCTCTGTAAATGAACATCTTGTTCTAGAAAAAATATTTTTAAAACATAAAAATTATGAAGCTCAGTAACTAATCAGAACAGCTAACTCTTCTGCAGTCTTATTGCTGCACAGTACAGATGGGGAAGAAAGTGACATCTACCACCAACTAATCTTTGTCATGGCACAGTACCATTTCACAGCAAGCTTTTACTTTGCAGCGGTGTGAATATTAGTTATTGCTGTTTTTTCCCCACAATTTACAAGTTGGCATGAACTCAAAATGAGACACCAGTATCTACCTATCCTAGCCACTCCATACCGCCAAAGTTCTGATCTGGCCTCCTCTATTCTTCTGTGGTTACCTCTTTCTTGTTTCCATCTATGCAAGAGTCACCCTCCTGTCCTATTCAAAGTCTCCTCTCTGTGTTTATGCCTACCCTTTCACACCAGCAAGTTCCTCACCCTATCAATGTCTATGAAATTCCTTCTTCAAAGTTTCTGTCTCATTCCATCCATTTCCCCTTCTCATATCATGTGTCTACCTCTGTTCTATCCCATTCATTCTCACCCAAGTTTCATTAAGCAGGAACACCCAGCTAGTGATGGCCGGATTTAGCACTGCTACTTGTCGCTCATTATCTCCAACAGAAAACAATGGGAATGGGTACTATCTAAAACCATTCTCAAACAGAATGAAGCCATCTAATTCTGAATGATTAAAAGGTCACACGGTAAAACAAAACCATTATGGTTGACGAGGAGCGTACATAGGCAAATTCGACTGAAACAGAAAGCATTATACACACTTAAGGCATTTAACTCGCATGAGGATAAGGAAATGTATCACATGCAATTAAGGAATACAAAAACAGCCATAAGAGTAGCCAAGGAATCTCTGGAGAAGAAGATGGTGCGTAATTGTGGCAGTAGTAACAAAAGCTTTTTTTAGCTATGTCAGAAGCCAAAAGATCATTAAGGACCATATAGGGTCACTAAAGGATACTTTAAGAACATAAGAAATAGGAGCAGGAGTAGGCCATTCAGCCCTTCGAGCCTGCTCCGCCATTCAATGAGATTATGGCTGATCTCCTGCCTCAACTCCATTCACCGGCCCTATCGCCATATCCCTTGATGCCCTTACTAGTCAGAAATCTATCGACTTCTGTTTTGAATATACCCAATGACTGAGCCTCCAGTCCTCTGGGGTAGAGAATTTCAAAGATTCACCACCCTCTGTGTGAAGAAATTTCTTCTCATTTCAGTCCTGAATGGCCTACCCTTTATCCTGAGGCTGTGACCCCTGGTTCTAGGATCCCCAGCCAAGGGAAACATTCTCCCAGCATCCACCCTATCAAGCCCTGTAATAATTTTGTATGCTTCAATGAGATCCCCTCTCATTCTTCTGAATTCAAGAGAATACAGGCCTAGTTTACTCAATCTCTTCCTATACGACAGTCCCGCCATCCCAGGAATCAATCTCGTGAACCTTCATTGCACTCCCTCTATGGCAAGTATATCCTTCCTTAGGTAAGGAGACCAAAATTGTACACAGTACTCCAGGTGTGATCTCACCAAGGCCCTATATAATTGGAGTAAGACTTCTTTACTCCTGCACTCAAATCCTCTTGTAATGAAGGCCAGCATACCATTTGCCTTCCTAATGGCTTGCTGCACCTGCACATTCACTTTCAGTGACTCATGTACAAGGACACCCAGGTCCCTTTGAGCATCTGCATTCCCCAATCTTTCACCATTTAGGAAATACTCTGCCTTTCTGTTTTTTCTACCACAGTGGATAACTTCACATTTATCCACATTATATTCCATCTGCCATGTTCTCGCCCACTCACTGAGCCTGTCGAGATCCCGTTGAAGCCTCTTCACATCTGACACTGCCACCTAGCTTTGTATCATCAGCAAATTTGGAAATGTTACATTTAGTCCCCTCATCCAAATCATTGATATAGATTGTGAATAGCTGGGGCCCAAGCACCGATCTTTGCGGTACCCAACTAGTCACAGCCTGCCATCCTAAAAAAAAATCCGTTTATCCCTACTCTTGTTTTCTGTCTGTTAACCAATTCTCAATCCATGCTAGTATATTACCCCCAATTCCATGTGCCCTAATTTTGTTCACTAACCTCTTGCGTGGGACTTTATCGAAGGCCTTCTGAAAATCCAGATACACATCTACCGGTTCCCCTTTGTCTACTGCACTAGTTACATCCTCAAAGAACTCCAATAGGTTTGTCAAACAGGATTTCCCTTTCATAAATCCATGTTGACTCTGCCCAATCTTACTATTAGTTTCTAAGTGCCCAGTTATTGCATCCTTTATAATAGATTCCAGCATTTTCCCAACTACTGATGTGAGGTTAACAAGTCTGTAGTTCCCCATTTTCTTTCTCCCTCCTTTCTTAAATAGCGGGGTTACATTTGCTATCCTCCAATCTGCAGGAACCATTCCAGAATCTATAGAATTTTGGAAGATGATAACCAATGCGTCCACTATCCCAATGGCCACCTCTTTCAAAACCCCAGGATGTAGGTTATCCAGTCCTTGGGATTTATCGACTTTTAGTCCCATTAATTTTGCAAGTACTGTTTTTTTTACTAATAATAATTTCTTTAAGTTCCTCATTCTCGCCACACCCTTGGTTTTCTTGTAGGGTAGGTTCAAACTGGTTCTCAGGTTATGGCAGAGCTGCTGAATGACTATTTTGCATCAGTCTATACTCCTGCAGAGGATGCTTATGTACCAGATGGGGGGTGCTCAGTATTGAATAGCATTATTAATAGTAAATAGATAATGTAATTTTAGATAGAATAGTAAAGCTAAAAATTGATAGGGCTCCAGGTCAGTATAATATCCATCCAGGGGTGATTAAAGAGATGGGGCAGGTGCTTTGTAAGCCCCTTTATCCATATCTTCAATAGCTCAAAAGAGTCAGGGATAGTTCTCTTAGAGTGGAAGCTAGCTTAGATAGTTCTTATTTTCAAAAAGGGGAAAATCAGAGCCAGGGAACTACAGGCCTATCAGCCTGATATCCATTATTGGGAAGATGCTAGAAATGATCATAAGAGATGCCCTTTATGATCACCGGGAAAGAGAATGGGCCATTAGAAATTCACAACACGGCTTCCGAAAAAATAGGTCATGCCTAACAAAGTTGATAGAGTTTTTTGGGGAAGTCACTAAGGTAGTGGATGAGGGAAATCCGGTAGACATTAAGAAAGCCTTTGAGAAGATACCTCACATTTCACAAGGGTATCAGTAGAAATTTCAATTGATGGATTAGGAATTGGCTCTAATCCCGCAGCCAAAAAGGTGTAGTTAACGGATGTGGTTCAGTTTGGAGACATGTTACTAGTGGTGTCCCCCTGGGATCGGTCCAAAGCCTGCTACTCTTCACGGTCTTTATTAATGACCTGGACAGCGGTGGTGGAAGTATGGCAGATGACACCAAAATCTGTGCAAGGGTTAAGATGGTAGAGGAGTGCAATCAAATCCAAAAAGATTTAGATGTGCTTTGGGAATGGGTCACACATTGGCAAATACCATTTAATTTAGATAAATGTAGTCTCATGCATATTGGTCAGGCCAAAACATGTATCATTTTCAGGGAACAATGCTCAAACAGGTAGAGAAAGAAAAAGATCTTGGTGATATTGTCCACAGATCACTGAAGGTTCATGACCAATGTATTTTTTAAATTCGTTCATGGGATGTGGACGTCGCTGGCAAGGCCAGCATTTATTGCCCATCCCTAATTGCCTTTGAGAAGGTGGTGGTGAGCCGCCTTCTCGAACCGCTGCAGTCCGTGTGGTGAAGGTACTCCCATAGTGCTGTTAGGTAGGGAGTTCCAGGCTTTTGACCCAGCGACAATGAAGGATCGGCGATATACTTCTAAGTCAGGATGGTGTGTGACTTGGAGGGAATGTAGAGAAACTGTAGCTAAAGCTAACAAGGTACTGTATTGGGTTGTATTAATAGAACCATTCAGTATAAATCAAAGGACACCATTTTGACACTACAGGTTGCTGGTCAGACCGCATCTAGAGTACTGTGCCCAGTTTTGGTCCCCCAACATGGTGGGTGATAATAGTGGCTTTGGAAAAGGTCCAGAGGAGAGCTACAAGAATGATTCTGAGCTTAAAGAATCTCAAAAATGCTCAAGGGCCTGGTCTATTTACATTAGAGCAGCGTAGACTTAGGGGTGACTTGATAGAGGTCTATAAAATAATTAAAGGATTGGATAGCATCCCTATTGATAGATTAATACAGTTTAATAGATTGGGGAGGACCAGGGGACATGAGTTTAAACTATGTATGAGTAGGATAGACTGGCTATTAGGCAAATCTTCTTTTCCCAGACAATTGTGAGCCCTAGGAATATATTGCCAGCTGGTGTGGTGAATGCTGACTCTCTGCAGGCCTTCAAGAGGGAGCTGGACCAGTTCTTGATTGGGCAGAGATCGCATCATATAGAAGGCTAAGTCCATGTGATCTCCTGGACTGGTTTTGATTGCCTGAGGGGGTCAGAGAGGAATTTTAGAGAGTATATTTTCCCCTTAATTGGCCCTGGGTTTTCTCTATTTTTTTGCCTCTCCCAGGAGATTATATGGCTGTGAGGGTGGAGGTTGGGAAAGGGAGAAGGTGTTTAGCTATAATAACAACAGAAAATGCTGGAAAAACTCAGCAGGCCAGGCAACATCCGTGGAGAGAAAATAGAGTCAACATTTCGGGTCAAACCCTTTGTCAAGACTGAAGGCCAGGCTGGGAAAGAACAAAAGAGAAGTGAAATGACATTAAGAGGCATTCAAAACGAGACAAGATGGTGATAGGAGTAGTGGAGACAAAAGACGGCTCTAGATTAGGTGTGAAATGCGCTGGCAGAATGGGAGACAGCTGCCATGTGGGAGAAAAACAAAGGTGGGGGAGGGGGGGAAAGAGAGGGAAAGGGCCAAAGGTGGGATAAAAAATAAGTAAAAATGTAATGGGGGCCGAGATTATGATCTGAAATTGTTGAACTCGATATTGAGTCCGGAAGGCTGTAAAGTGCCTAATCGGATGAGGTGCTGTTCCTCGGGCTTACGCTGAGCTTCTGTGGAACAATGCAAGAGCCCGAGTACAGTGAGGTCTGAGTGGGAATGGGGCGGTGAATTAAAATGACAGGCGACCGGAAGCTCGGGGTCATCCTTACGGACTGAACGGAGGTGTTCCGCAAAGCGGTCACCCAATCTGCTTAGCTATTGGGTGACCGCTTTGGGTAAACATCCAAGGTGTTTAGCTATGATGGTCCAGCCATCGTGGTGTGGGACATGCTTAATGGACTAGCTGGTCTTTTCCTGCCCTTCTTTTTCATATGTTCGTAATGCTACTGGAAAGAGAAACTTGTGCATTACTAACACTCCTCTAGAAAGCATCACTGATTTATGATAATCTGCAAATAAAGGTGGAGAACATATTTTATAGTGTTGCAGAATGTTACTTTCTGGGTCTATATAGCTTTTATTTAAGTAGCAACAATTTAATTTTCAGCAACATATTAACTTATTATTCAACAAGTTTAAAGGAATTAGGGGCGATTTACAACTGTTGCCACTCATTCATTGCCTGAAAAATGGGCTGCCAGTAATTAAAAATTTCAGGGGGCACCTCAGCCACCCATTAATGCCCAAGGCCCTCTTGAAGCAATTTTCAGGAAAGCCTGTAAATGAGCGAGCAGTCTGCCTGCCTGAAACAGGTGATAGGCTGCTTAGATATGCAAATCGTTATCCCAAGGCATTGTAGAAGCCCAACTGCAATTTTCAGATACAAGTGGGCGAAATTCAGGAGAAATTTGTATCATCACACAATGAGAATTCTGATTTTTCAAAGGACTGCAGCACTTGTATTGATTTGATTTACTCTAGTTCACTTAGAGGCAGTGTAAAGGTCAATTCAATAGATTGACAGTGAAAATGATGGCTAATATACACCACAAAGGAACTGCTGAGGCTGCTCACAAAACGGCCCAGGAAACTCCTTTTTGTCTTGGCCTCCCCAAAATCTCCGGCCTGATGCTGGTCCATTTGGGGCTACCCTTGGGATTGCTGCCCCCAAATCCCAACCTGTCCACCGGCTCATATTGGGAGCTGGCCAATTTGCCACCCACCCAGATCTGTTGAGCTGCAGCCGAGCACCTGCTTGGCGCCCACAGCTCACAAGGGCATGCTAATGAGGCCAATGCCTTTAAGTGGCTTGTGCTTCATGCTGGCACGAGCAGATGTGCAGAGCATCCACTCTGTCAATCTCAAGTCCGTTTCGGGCATTACTTTTAAATCGCCTTCTGATGGATTTTTCTTTTGAGGTATACTGAAAATGTGGCAGCCTGGACATAAAAATCAGACCAAATAGCTTTAAAAATGCATCAAATGTCAAAAATATAACAGTAAAAATTCATGACTACCCTTTTCACGTTTTACATATTAAGTTGCTTGCCTTCTTTCTTTCAATAGTATATTCAAATGCAAATTTTTGGTCATTCTTACAAATGGTTGTATATTATGTAAACAGGAACTGAAAGAGGGAACTTCAAATTGCTAACTGGAAAACACATACATTGGTCAATGACAAAGGGATTTTATTCTCCCAGTAAGATGACATATACAATTTGTAAGTGCAGGTTGAAGGAAAGAGAAAGAATAATCTTCTTGTTTTCAATTAAAAGTCCAGGAGAAACTTGAATCTGTTTTAACCTTCACACAATGAGAATTCATGCTTTTCGAAGGACTGCGGCACTTGTATTGATTTGGTTTACTCTAGTTTACCTAAGAGTCAGTGTAAAGGTCAATTCAATAGATTGACAGTGAAAATGATTGCTAATGTACACCACAAGATATTTTAAACTTTGGAGTTTCAAAAAGCATGGCAGAAAGTCCATTATAGACATTTTTGTGAAGTGTTATTTGAATAAATTGCACTGATAATTTGTAATACTATCCATGGAAGCCAACAACTTTAGACAAGTTCCAATGGAAACTTTCACAAGATGTTCATAAGGCAACTCTGAGTGTGAACATACATTTTAGACTCACTTGTAATCTCTAAATTTAACAGAGATTTCATATTGGACTACATGGTAAGCGCTAACTTGATTAAGATTATCTTTACTGAAAGTAATTAAATTTAGGAGGAGATATACTTATTGCAGTAAAATCACACATATAATGGCTATTTGAATTTACAGGAAGAAAGGTGTGCTGGAGAAACCAGATTATAACATTGCATTGGGAGAACGTCCCAACTTTTCTTTCAAGTACTGTAATATGAATAGGATAACAATACTGTGGCCAACTTGTATTCTTTTGTTCGTGCAGTAAAATTATCCACAAAAATGTGTCTAAAACTAGAAATGTGAGCAACACTCAAACGTTTCTTCAATGTACAAAATATTCTGAGACAGATGGCAGCTAAGGCACTTGGATGGTACAAGGTGTTGCTGCAGAATCATTTCACATCCAAAATCTGGGTTCAAATAAAACTCAGATTGATGACATAGCAGTCTGTTTTCTCTGTAGCTGTAAGGATCATATCGAAAATGTGTTTACGCAATCTCAACCCAGCACTTAGTATAAAACTGGTCACAAATGATCACAAATTGACTCTAAGAACTATTTTTCTTCTTTAAAAAAAAGAGGTGTTTCATTTTCATCATAATTTCGAACCTAACAACATTCTGTGAACATGCAGTTTTGAGAATACAATTTGATTAACAATAAATAACAAAACAGCTGCCAACAAGAATGCATCTACCTGCAGAAGTGTTCTATTGACACTTTGCAAGCGGCTAATGAGCCATTTAACCAGGATGAATGTTGAAATGTTTATTAATGAAGATGCTGCATGTGCAATATTTGATTAAAATAGCTCAGTGATAGTTGAGATTACCCTAATTTATTCACCAAACAGCGCATTAACTGATAACATCTATAATGGAATGTCATGATCAGATTTTTGATGGGCAAGATGGCCCACAAATATGTAAGGTAGGCAGAACACATGGCAAAATGTCACTCAAAATGTGAATGCAGGGTCAACTATGCAGAGGACCTATCTAGAGGTCCAGAGGGCCTATCTAGATGTCCAGAGGAATTTGCACAACTTAAAAAGGAACACAAAGATAAGACATGAATAATGATTGTAAAGTAGCAGCACAGAGCATATATAGACATGATGATGAAGGAAAGTAGTAGTTACAGATACTGAGCCAAATTTTGCTGTAGCAGGGCATCTAACATAATTAGACTTGCCCTTGCACATTTAGTGATATGATAATGGCCCAGAAATTCGGGTCGGGGGCTTCCCGCGGGTGTAAGCCCCCGACCTGCACTTACCTTGCGCGCCGGCCGTTGAGCTGTGGGCCCCCGTGGAATTCCGATCCTGGGCCTGCTCCAACTGCCGGCGCGCAGTGCTTGCGTGTCCCAGGGGCGCAGTTAGTTTGATGCATCCCCTGGGATCACTTGGGCCATGGGGAGCCAATCGGAGCAGGGAAATGCCCATTCATAAGTTTGACAGGAAGAGCTGTCAAAACTTAGAAATACTACGGGCCCCAAAACATCACTAAATCTTCAAATAATTTTTTTTTTTTAAATCACATTTTTTAAATAAACTATAAGTTACATGAAATAACTATTTTAAACAATAATTTAAATTAAAATTTTTTTTTTTTTTTTTCCTAACAGGGCTAAAAATAAACTTACCTTTCTTTAAAGTATTTAAAAATAATAAACCTGTGGAAAAAATGTTTTAAATTTAATTAATTCACCACTTACCTTGTAAAAAGCAGGCCTTACGACTGCTTTTTAAATGTGTAACTTCTGGAGACTTACCCTCCCGGGAAAACCTGTAAAAAAAAAACGTAAGTTCGATGCGCACGCGCAGCCTCTCCCGCGCATGCGTTCGAACTCTGAACCCCTTCGTTCAGGGGAACGGAAGTGCTGGTTTCCCGCGCTTGCGCAGTGCATGCAGGAAACCGGCACTTCCATTGGACTCACCCGTGGAGACCCAAAGTTCTGGGCCAATGTCACAGCGAGGGAAACAGGGCATCTGGGACCTGAGTGAACAAGGAAAGCAACTGTGTATCTCCTTAACCAATCTGATTGAAGCATTCTGAAATAAACAGCACATGACCTCAGACTGAAGTGTAAATTAGAGTGGGTGAATTCAATGCCAAATTAGGTACAAAAAGGAAAAAAAAAAAGGAAAGAAAGATTAGATTGAGAGAGAGAAAAAAGAGACAGCATGGAACGATAAAAAAATGTAATTTTACATTTTTAAATCTCCAATAGCAATTAAAACCTGAAGAAATGAGACTCCACACTTGTAATAGCTAATTTTCAGTGCCAGAGAGGTTGTTTAGCAGTAATAAATACTTATCACATTGTTAAAAGGCTACTTAGACTGGAATGGATAAGGCTCAATTTTCTGTGGCGAGTTTAGTTCGTATGTACAGCACAAATACAGCAACTTCACGGTGTTCAACGCATTTCAATGGTGAGACAGTCGGTGAGATGCCGTTTTCGCAAAGCTGACGGTGGAGCGGTGCATCTTGGACAGCAACTTTTGGATATTTGCTTTTAACCACGCATCTGCCCCTCACCTGAAGTTGCTCTACTATTTGCGCATAAATAACGGCGAGCGCTGTTAGCCATTATTTTGACAGGAAAATCTGGGCCATTAAAAGTGAACACAGGAAGGTGAGCTCCCAAATTGGCAATCTCTCAGAGAAAGATCATAAGGGTGGCTGGAGCTAGAACTGCAAAAAAAATCACTGACTGTGTAGGGGTTGCTTCACTGAAGTTGACATTCAAGTTGCTAAAAGCTGCACTTTTGAGTTTGATGTAGTTTCTTCTTAGATGCTTACTGAATTCTAATACTGCAGTATGAAACTGTAAAAAAAGCACTGGTATATATTTTTTTGAAAATTATATAACACAACTACAAAGCACAAGGTGTCCAGAGTTATTGGGGGAGAAATTGAGTATAGCCCTGTTTGGGGCGCCAGCCTCGCCAGGGCGCTAAAAGTAGCGCCCTGGAAACATTCGTGCCCCTGCACCGGAAATTGAGTGGTTGCGCCCCAAAGGGAAGCGCGGCGCTGTTGGAGGCGCCCCGCCTCCCTCTTGGGGCGCTGCGAGTGAATATCGTGGGGCAACGTGCTGCAGCGCCACGTCGCGCTGCGGTATTGCAGGCCTTCCGCCCCTTCGTAAAGGGGAGGGGCCTTGTGCAGCGCGATCTGGGGCCCAGCTGGACCCCCGAGGATCGGGAGTGCAGGCAAAAGAGCCCGGCACCGAAGAGAAGTGCCGGGCTCTTGGAGCGCAGCCTGCACTCCGCGGGGAGGGGGGTTCAGGAGGCCGGGGACGGAAGTGCAGGCAGGTGCTGGCAGGCGGCCAACAACAAAAATGGCCGCCCCGCACCTCGCCTTTAATTTGCGCCTCCCCGGCCGCAGGTAGGCCCCCCTGAACCTGTCGGACATAGCGTCCGGCGGTAAATCAGGGGGCGCTGCCCAATATCGCGGCTGGGGCGTCAGCGGGGCGCTGCGCACACCAATGACGTCATCGGCAGCGGCGCAGCGCTAACGGTTAGCACCACCACTAACGTCCCGTGGAATTTAGCGGGAGGCGTGGGCAGTGCCACGCCCGGGCACCAGTTGGCTTGTGACCCACTTAGCGCCATCTTAAGGCGCTAACGGGTGGCGTAACCTACTGAATTTCTCCCCCATTTTGTCTTAAACTTCAAGAAGGAGAAACCAGTAAGAACAATCAATGACCTTTCAGAATTTGAAAGAATGAGATTACCTTGTGGTTAATAAACTTCAAGTACATAAAGATGTCAGGCTTTCCTTCTAAAGCTCTCGGCTACATTTTTCCCATTGCTGTTCATCAATATAATTAACAGTGACTGTACATTTGCCACTGTGAACAAGTTCTCTGAGAGAAAATATCTAAATATCTCCTCTGCAGTCAGCTGTGATCACAGAATCACAGAAACCCCACAGTGCAGATAGAGGCCATTTCGGCCCATCGAGCCTGCACCGACACATATCCCACTCGGTCCCCGTAACCCCTACACCAACACATATCCCACCCTATCCCCGTAACCCCATGTATTTAATCCCCCTAACACTAAGGGTCAATTTATCATAGCCAATCAACCTAACTCGCACATCTTTGGACTGTGGGAGGAAACCGGAGCACCCGGAGGAAACCCACGCAAACACGGGGAGAATGTGCAAACTCCACACAGACAGTCGCCCGAGGCCGGATTCGAACCCGGGTCCCTGGCGCTGTGCAAGTAGAGTGTTTTTGGAACATATTAAACTCAGTATCTAACATATTTTCATTCCCCTGAAGACACTCCACGAGTTTCCTATGTCAACGACTGTCTCTGGACCATCAATAGCACTACATGGTTGTATATTTGTTAGTATTTGTTGCAATCAATCAGTGTTTTGGGGCACCTTCCATGTTTGCAGACAAAAATCGGCACAGAATGGAGCTCGCAGCACTGCTCTGGAGCTTCTACCCAAATCTGATATCGCTGCTGCAGCGATTCCCTCTGCTAAGCCGGAGGAGGCTGACCTGTGTGGGAGTGGCCGCGGGACCAGAGAGAAGGCGGAGTGGCCATAAAAGAGCGCTGCAGAGGAGGACCGACACCAGAGGGCTGCGAGTTGGGAAAGCGTCCAAGAGTGGGAGTAGTCAAACAACAACTGCGAAACTGCTAAAGTGACGTCACAACCAGGGAAGGAGCTGATTAGTAAGTAGGACCTGGTGAGTATTTCTACAATCCAGTCGTTGAAGTAAAAGTAAGGTCTCTAGTTTAGAGTAAGTAGTGTTTAAAGGGAAGTAAGGTCCCTAGTGTATTTAATATTCTTTAATTTAAAGGAAGTAAAGGGAGTAAATTAAGGGTAGGACATGGCAGGGCAGCTCGGCAGCATGGAGTGCTACTCCTGTGCTATGTGGGAAGTCAGGGACACTTTCAGTGTCCAGGGCGAACACATGTGCAGGAAGTGTCTCCAGCTGCAGCTGCTCGAAATCCGCGTTTCGGAGCTGGAGCTGCGGCTGGAGTTACTGTGGAGCATCCGCGAAGCTGAGATCTTCGTGGACAGCACATTTAACGAGGTGGTCACACCGCAGGAAAAGAGTGCACAGGCAGACAGGGAATGGGTGACCGCCAGACAAAGTAAAAGAACTAGGAAGGTAGTGCAGGAGTCCCCCGGGTCCATCTCCCTCTCCAACAGATTTTCCGTTTTGGATACTGCTGGGGGAGATGGTTTCTCAGGGGAATGCAGCAAGAGCCAAGTCCGTGGCACTACGAATGGCTCAGCTGCACAGGTGGGGAGGAAAAAGAGTGGGAGAGCAATAGTGATAGGGGATTCTATCGTAAGGGGAACAGATAGGTGTTTCTGTGGCCGCAGACGTGACTCCAGGATGGTATGTTGCCTCCCTGGTGCCAGGGTCAAGGATGTCACTGAACGGCTGCAGGGCATTCTGAAGGGGGAGGGCGAACAGTCAGAGGTCGTGGTTCACATTGGCACCAACAACATAGGTAGAAAGAGGGATGAGGTCCTGCAACAAGAATTTAGGGAGCTAGGTAGCAGATTAAAAAGCAGGACCTCAAAAGTTGTAATTTCTGGATTACTCCCGGTGCCACGTGCTAGTGAGTATAGGAATAGGAGGATAGAGCAGATGAATGCGTGGCTAAAGAGTTGGTGCAGGAGGGAGGGCTTCAGTTTCCTGGATCTGCTTGTGGGAACTGTATAAGTCGGACGGGTTGCACCTGAACCGGAACCAACATCCTTGCGGGGAGGTTTGCTAGTATTGTTGAGGGGGCGGGGGGGGGGGATTTAAACTAACTTGGCAGGGGGGATGGGATACAGAGTGGAGCTATAGTAGGGGGTGATGCACAGCCAAATATAGAGGAAAAAACAAGTCAGCCTGGAAGGCAGAGCAAATATGTAACGGCAGAAGGGAGTATGGCAAGGCTGGATGGCATTTATTTCAATGCAAGGAGTCTTGTGAGTAAGGCAGATGAATTGAAGGTGTTGATGAACACATGGGAGTATGATATTGTTGCTATCAGAGAGACATGGTTGAGGGAGGGGCAGGACTGGCAGCTCAATATTCCGGGGTATAGAATCTTCAGACGAGACAGAGGGGGGTGTAAAAGAGGAGGGGGTGCCGCAATATTAATCAAGGAGTGCTGTGCATTGAGTGCTGCTAGAGTTTGGTAAGAGGGAGAGTTCGAGCAAGTGGGAGGTGAGGGTGTGTTTTTTGTTCTGTTTTGTTCCCCACTCCCAGGCTTAGACAGCACTGTGGAAGCGGAGCAGCGAGACGAGTCAACCAAACAGGCCCCACAGACAGTATTCAAGGAAGAGGTTGGTGATCAGCTGGTTGGTTGGTTTTCTTCCTTCTCTTCTATTCCTTTAAGTTGGTAGGTCCTATTGAATAGTGGTGTAATAGTATCATCTTCATCGGGGCAGAGGGTCTTCGTAACTAATAATAATAAATTTAATTAATTACATAGATATGGGTGAACAGGTGCTGTGTCACTGTTGCGAAATGTAGGAGCTGGTGGACCCCATTGAGGCTCACGGTGATTACATTTGCGGTGTGTTTGCTGCTAGAGGAACTCAAGCTCCATGTTAAAGAGCTTGAGACCGAGCTTCAGGCACTGCGACACATCAGGGAGGGGGAGAAGTTCCTGGACTCTATGTTTCAGGAGATGGTCACACCTATGAAGTTAATTAATGCAGATGTAGTCTGTGGTCAGGGACAGGACGGTGTGACTATGAGTGAGGAAGGTACAGAGATCCAGGATGTAGTGTTGAAGGAGACGCAGCCCTTGCTCTTGTCAAGCAGGATCGAGGTTCTTACTCCCTGTGAGGATGGGAGCGGGGACTGCAGGGAGGATGAGCAACCTGGCCACAGCACCGTGGTACAGGGGGCCATTCAAGTGGAGGGAGTAAAAAGAAATGTTGTAGTGGTAGGGGATAGTATAATTAGGGGGATAGATAGGGTTCTCTGCAGTAAAGAGCGGGAGTCCCGAAGGCTGTGTTGCCTGCCCGGTGCCAGGGTTACGGACATCTCTTCTGGGCTGGAAAGAAACTTGGAGGGGGAGGATCCAGTTGTCGTGGTCCATGTTGGTACAAACGACATAGATAGGACAAGGAAGACGGTTCTGTTAAAGGAGTATGAGCAGCTAGGGGTCAAATTAAAAAACAGAACCTCAAGGGTAATAATCTCTGTGTTATTACCTGAGCCACGAGCAAATTTGGCTAGGATAAATAAAATTAAAGAGTTAAATGTGTGGCTCAAAGACTGGTGTGGGAGAAATGGGTTTTGCTTCTTGGGACACTGGCACCAGTACTGGGACAGGAGGGAGCTGTTCCATTGGGACGGACTCCACTTGGCCAGTGCTGGGACTAGAGTCCTGGCGAATCATATAACTAGGGCTGTAGAGAGGGCTTTAAACTAATTAGGGGGGGGGGGGGGGGGGAGGTTTCTAGACAGCAAATAATACAAATGACAACAGAGAAGGTCATAGACTTAGGTAGCAGTGGGGTAATTAAAAAACAGAACGTGTCAGGAAGGGACAGAAGGTATGGAGTCAAAAGTAAAGTACTAAAAAGGGAAAAAAACAGGAACTAAGTGTTACAAAACATATTTGAAAGTTCTTTATCTGAATGCACGTAGCATTCGTAACAAAATGAATGAGTTAACGGCACAAATAACGACATATGGGTATGATCTTGTGGCCATTACAGAAACATGGCTGCAGGGTGACCATGACTGGGAATTAAACATACCAGGTTATTTAACAATCAGGAAGGACAGGCAGGAAGGGAGAGGAGGTGGGGTGGCTATGTTAATAAAGGAAGGAATCACTATAATACAGAGAAATGATATTGGGTCAAAGGAGCAGGATAGTGAAACAGTTTGGGTGGAGATAAGGAATAATAAGGGGAAAAAAACACTAGTGGGCGTAGTCTATAGGCCTCCGAACAGTTGCAACTCTGTTGGACGGAGTATTAATCAGGAAATAGTTGAGGCTTGTAATAAGGGAACAGCTATAATTATGGGGGATTTTAATTATCATATTAACTGGACAAATCAAATTGGGCAGGGCAGCCTTGAGGATGAGTTCATTGAGTGTATTAGGGATGGGTTTCTTGAGCAGTATGTAACTGAACCGACCAGGGGGCAAGCAACCTTAGATTTGGTCCTGTGTAATGAGACAGGATTAATTAAAAATGTCCTAGTAAAGGATCCCCTTGGAATGAGTGACCATAACATGGTTGAATTCCATATTCAATTAGAGGGTGAGAAGGTTGGATCTCAAACAAGCGTGCTGAGCTTGAATAAAGGAGACTATGAAGGTATGAGAGCGGAATTGATTAGAGTGGACTGGGAAAATAGATTAAAGGGTAAGACGGTACATGATCAGTGGTGTACATTTAAGGAGTTATTTTACAACTTCCAAAAAATATATATTCCACTGAGGAAAAAAGGGTGTAAGGGTGTAAAAGAAAAGATAGCCATCCGTGGTTAAGTAAAGTAATTAAGGATAGTATCTGACTAAAAACAAGGGCATATAAGGTAGTCATATCTAGTGGGAGGATGGAAGATTGGGAAGTCTTTAAAAGACAGCAAAAAATAACAAAAAGATTGATTAAGAAAGGGAAGATAGATTATGAAAGTAAATTAGCAAAAAATATAAAAACAGACAGCAAAAGTTTCTATAGTTATATAAAAAGAAAAAGGGTGGCTAAAGTAAATGTTGGTCCCTTAGAGGATGAGACCGGGAAATTAATGGTGGGAAACATGGAGATGGCAAAAACGCTGAACAATTTTGTATCAGTCTTTACAGTAGAGGACACTAAGAATATCCCAACACTGGACAAACAGGGGGCTCTAGGGGGGGAGGAACTAAATATGATTAAAATCACTAAGGAAGTGGTACTTGGTAAAATAATGGGACTCAAGGCGGATAAATCCCCTGGACCTGATGGCTTGCATCCTAGGGTCTTGAGGGAAGTGGCGGTAGGGATTGTGGATGCATTGGTAATAATTTTCCAAAACTCCCTGGACTCAGCAAAGGTCCCGGCAGATTGGAAAACTGCTAATGTAACACCCTTATTTAAAAAGGGTAGTAGGCAGAAGGCTGGAAACTATAGACCTGTTAACCTAACATCTGTGGTTGGTAAAAATGTTGGAGTCCATTATTAAGGAGACAGTAACGGGACATTTGGATAAACATAATTTAATAGGACAAACTCAGCATGGTTTCATGAAGGGGAAGTCATGTTTGACAAATTTGCTGGAGTTTTTTGAGGAAGTAACATACAGGGTGGATAAAGGGGAACCAGTGGACGTAGTGTATTTAGACTTCCAAAAGGCATTTGACAAGGTGCCACACAAAAGATTATTGCTCAAGATAAAAAATCACAGGATTCTGGCGTGGGTGGAGGATTGGCTCTCTAACAGAAAGCAGAGAGTTGGGATAAATGGTTCGTTCTCAGATTGGCAACCATTAACTAGTGGTGTTCCGCAGGGGTCAGTGCTGGGTCCCCAACTCTTTACAATCTATATTAACGATTTGGAGGAGGGGACCGAGTGTAACATATCAAAGTTTGCAGATGATACAAAGATGGGACGGAAAGTAGTGAGTGAGGAGGACATAAAAAACCTGCAAAGGGACATAGACAGGCTAAGTAAGTGGGCAGAGAGTTGGCAGATGGAATACAATACTGGAAAGTGTGAGGTTATGCACTTTGGCAGGAAAAATCATAGAGCAAGTTATTATCTTAATGGCAAGAAACTGGAAAGTACTGTAGTACAAAGGGATCTGGGGGTCCTGGTGCACGAAACTCAAAAAGTTAGTATGCAGGTGCAGCAAGTGATCAAGAAGGCCAATGGAATGTTGGCTTTTATTGCTAGGGGGATGGAATATAAAAACAGGGAGGTATTGCTGCAGTTGTACAAGGTATTGGTGAGACTGCACCTGGAATACTGCATACAGTTTTGGTGTCCATACTTAAGAAAAGACATACTTGCTCTCGAGTCAGTACAAAGAAGGTTCACTCGGTTAATCCCGAGGATGAGGGGGTGGTCATATGAGGAGAGGTTGAGTAGATTGGGACTCTACTCATTGGAGTTCAGAAGAATGAGAGGCGATCTTATTGAAACATATAGGCCTAGAAATTCAGTTTGGGCCCGCCAGCTGGCGTGCGCCCAAAAGTTAGCGCTGCGCACGGTGCCAGTTGCGCCCGTGAGATATTCAGTTTCTGCGCCCCAAGTCGGAACCGGGCGCTGTTCCAGGGTGTGCCCGCCTGCGCTTGGGGCGCTGAAACTGAATATCAGCACTCTAGGTGCCGCTGCGCCACCCGATGCGGTGCGGCAGGCTGCGGTACTGCAGGCCTCCTCCTTCTCTTAAGGTGGAGGAGGCTGCAACGGGGAGATCACCACTGGATTGTGCCGGCAAATGCACCCGGCACCGCGGAGAAGTGCCGGGCTTGTGGAAAGCAGCCGACAATGCCGCGGGGGGGGGGGGGGGGTGGGTGGTGGAGGAGGCCGGGGAAGGAGGTGCGGGCAGGCGGCCGCCGAAAAAGCGGCCGGCCGCACCTCCACCTTTATGCGCCCCACTAAGGCTCCGGATGTTAGTAGCGGCCGCCACGGAGGAGGTGGCGGCTACTGAAGATGGGGGTCGGGGCGGTAGTGGGGCGGAACCGGGGCACTGCGTCATCGGTGCCGGCGCAGCGCTACCGGCTACCGCCGCCATTACCGCGGCACTCAATATCAGCGCTACCACCCCTACTGGCGCAAAAGCCCTCTTTGGGCGAAAACTGGGCGCAAAGCCAACTGAATTTCCAGCCCATAAGATTGTGAAGGGGCTTGATCGGGTGGATGCGGTGAGGATGTTCCCAATGATGGGTGAAACTAGAACTAGGGGGCATAATCTTAGAATAAGGGGCTGCTCTTTCAAAACTGAGATGAGGAGAAACTTCTTCACTCAGAGGGTGGTAGGTTTGTGGAATTTGCTGCCCCAGAAAGCTGTGGAAGCTACATCATTAAATAAATTTAAATCAGAAATAGATAGTTTCCTAGAAGTAAAGGGAATTAAGGGTTACGGGGAGCGGGCAGGAAATTGGACATGAGACTAGGTTCGGAATGGTCATGGCCCTGTGGGTAGTGGAGTGGGCCCAGGGGCCGTGTAGCCTAGTTCTGCTCCTACTGTGTTCTAATTCTGTGTTAGATTTCAGGAGATGGTTTTATTCCTGTTCCTGGCTGGGGTGGAGATCGCCTTTACAGAAGGTAAGTACTGTAGAAAATATAGGGACAAAGTGATCTCCTGGAAGAATTTTGATCGCCTAGATGGGTCGGAGAGGAATTTCCCTGATTTTTTTCTCCCAAATTGGCCATTGGGTCTTTTATCTGGTTTTTCGCATCTCCCGGGAGATCACATGGGTTCGGGTGGATGGAGAGTGCTAGAAGATTTGAGGTTAGGATCAGATCAGCCATGATCTTATTGAATGGTGGAGCAGGCTCGAGGGGCCGATTGGCCTACTCCTGCTCCTATTTCTTATGTTCTTATGAGTCAATTACTGCTGTAAGGAGGGATGATATCTTAGCAGGTTCCTCTAATGAGGCCATATGGGTAGAACTTAAAAACAAAAAGGGGGCAAGCACTTTGCTGGGAGTGTACTATAGGTCCCCAAACAGTCAGGGGGAGATAGAGAAGCAGATATGTAGGCAAATCTCAGAGAAGTGTAGAAATAATAGGGTAATAATAGTAGGGGATTTCAACTTCCCCAATATTAACTGGGATAGTCAGAGTGTGAAAGGCTTGGAGGGTGCAGAATTCTTAAAGAGCATCCAGGAGAGCTTTTTGAGCCAGCATGTCGAAAGTCCTACAAGAGAGGGGGCGGTACTGGACCTAATTCTAGGGAATGTAGCCGGGCAAGTGGTAGAAGTGTCAGTAGGAGAGCATTTTGGTGACAGTGGCCATAATTCGGTGAGATTTAAGGTAGTCATGGAAAAGGACAAAGATGGACCGGAAATAAAGGCTCTAAATTGGGGGAAGGATGATTTTAATATAAGGCAGGATCTGGCCAAAGTGGACTGGCATCAGCTACTTGTAGGAAAATCCATATCAGAGCAGTGGCAGTCTTTCAGAAAGGAAAGAGAGAGAGAGAGAGTACAACGCCAACATGTTCCCGTAAAGGTCAAGGGTGGGACCAACAAACCCAGGGAACCCTGGATGTCAAGGGATATACAAGAATGGATTAGGGAAAAAAAGGGAGGCTTTTGGCAGATACAAAGGATTAAAAACAGTGGATGTCCTCGAGGAGTATATAAAGTGTAGGGGGGTACAGGAAACTTTCTGGTATCCGGCACTGATGGGACCGAGCTGGTGCCGTACCATCAAAACTGCCGTAGAAACTAGCACTAATGTTAAAACATACGGAGCTTTTGAGCTCCGTGTGAATCAACAAACCCTGTTGCTTAGCAACAGCTTCAAAACAGTCGGCCGCAGCTTAAAAGCATCTCTGTAGCTAAGCAACAGCTTCAGCTAGACCTTGCAGAGCCTGACTGGAAAAAAAAAGCAACGAGAAGTAAAAAAAACTTATAGGAAATGGCTGCTGAATTTTGCCGGTAGATAGAGCTTTCCGGACATTTAACCTCCGGTTAAACGAAAGTTTCCTGTACTTAAAAAAGAAATTAGGAGAGCGAAGAGGGGGCATGAAAAAACACTGGCGGGCAAAATAAAGGAAAATCCCAAGGTGTTTTATAAGTATATTAAGGGCAAGAGGATAACCAGGGAAATAGTAGGGCCCATTAGGGACCAAAGTGGCAATCTGTGTGTAGAGCCGGAAGATGTGGGTGAGGTTTTAAATGAATATTTTGCATCTGTGTTCACTATGGAGAAGGACGATGGAGGCATAGAAATCAGGCAGGGGAGTTGTGATATACTTGAACAAATTAGTATTGAGGGAGGAGGTACTAGCGGTTTTAGCGGGTTTAAAAGTGGATAAATCCCCAGGCCCAGATAAGATGCATCCCAGGCTGCTGTGTGAGGCAAGGGAGGAGATTGCAGGGGCTCTGACACAAATTTTCAGAACCTCTCTGGCCACAGGGGAGGTGCCAGAGGACTGGAGGACAGCTAACATAGTACCATTATTCAAGAAGGATAGTAGGGATAAACCAGGGAATTACAGGCCAGTGAGCCTAACATCAGTGGTAGGGAAATTATTGGAAAAAATTCTGAGGGACAGAATTAGTCTCCACTTGGAGAGGCAAGGATTAATCAAGGATAGTCAGCATGGCTGTGTCAGGGGAGATCATGTCTAACTAATTTGATTGAATTTTGAGAGGGGGTGACTAGGTGTGTGGATGAGGGTAGTGCAGTTGATGTAGTCTACATGGACTTCAGTAAGGCTTTTGACAAAGTCCTGCATGGGAGACTGGTCAAGAAGGTAAGAGCCCATGGGATCCAGGGCAATTTGGCACATTAGATCAAAAATTGGCTTAGTGGCAGGAGGCAGAGGGTGATGGTCGAAGGTTGTTTTTGTGACTGGAAGCCTGTGTCCAGTGGTGTACCACAGGGATTGGTGCTGGGTCCTTTGCTGTTTGTAGTGTACATTAATGATTTAGATATGAATGTAGGAGGTATGATCAGTAAGTTCGCAGATGATGCGAAAATTGGTGGAGTGGTAAATAGCGAGGAGCGACGATATAGACGGGTTGGTCAGAACAGTGGAAAATGAAATTTAACCCTGAAAAGTGTGAGGTGATGCATTTTGGGAGGACTAGCAGAGCAAGGGAATACACAATGAATGGTAGGACCCTAAGAAGGACAGAGGATCAGAGGGACCTTGGGATGCATGTACATAGATCCCTGAAGGCAGCAGGACAGGTAGATAAGGTGCTTAAAAAGGCATATGGGATACTTGCCTTCATTAGCCGAGGTATAGTATAAAAGAGCAGGGAGGTTATGATGGAGCTGTACAAAATGCTAGTTAGGCCACAGCTGGAATACTGTGTGCAGTTCTGGTCACCACACTATAGGAAGGATATGATTGCATTGGAGAGGGTGCAGAGAAGCTTCACCAGGATGTTACCTGGGCTGGAGCACTTCAGCTATGAAGAGAGACTGGACAGGCTGGGGTTGTTTTCCTTAGAGCAGAGAAGGCTGAGGGGGACCTGATTGAGGTGTACAAAATTATGAGGGGCATAGATAGGGTAGATAGAAAGGAACTTTTCCCCTTAGTAGATGGGTCAATAACCAGGGGGAATAGTTTCAAGGTAAGGGGCAGGAGGTTTAGAGGGGATTTGAGGAAAAAATTTTCACCCAGAGGGTGGTTGGAATCTGGAACTCACTGCCTGAAAGGGTGGTGGAGGCAGGAACCCTCTCAACATTCAAGAAGCATTTAGATGAGCACTTGAAACGCCATAGAATACAAGGCTATGGACCAAGTGCTGGAAAATGGGATTAGAATAGATAGGGCTTGATGGCCGGCGTGGACACGATGGGCCGAAGAACCTCTTTCTGTGACTCTAAATACTGTGGGCAGGAGTTCCTAACCTAAAGATAGGGTAGGAGCTTTGGATTGCCACTTAGGAGGAGGTAGTTGGGGATGGTGCTGAGGAAAGACAGAAGCAGTGATTTGGGGATGAGAGGGGCAGGGGTGTGGCGGGGGGAGCGGAGCGAAGCGAAAAGGAGGTAAAGGAACTGGAGAGAAGCTGCCTTCAGCTCTATGGTCAGTAAGAATAGCTTTGAATCTCCTATTCCTTATTGTGCAATTTTGTTAATAAAGGAAAATACATATCAACTTTCTCCCAGCAATAGATTATTTGCGACTACTGGCAAAAAGAAGATTTAAAATACAAAAAAAAATCATTTCCAAATGATAAGGGGGAACAAAGGCTTGGGCTCAAGTGGCAAAAGGTGATTTGAGGACTGTTATCAGAAAGTTCTTCTTCATGCAGAGAGTGATCAACGCGTGTGAAAAGGACTTCCAGATAAAGTAATGGAGGCAGAAACCCTATAATCAGTTAAGAAACAACGGGGGGTTTTCAGGGTCTTTCTGGGTGGATGAATTAAGATGGGCCAAATACCCTTCCCCATTTGAGAGTATTTTGTGAAATTAAGTAATTTGTCCCTTCCATTTTATATGAAGAGAATTGGGATGCCCATCTTCATTACAGATTCCAAATTACTGAAAAATGCATCTAATACAGGAAACTCTTTTTTATCTGGCACCGATGGGACTGGCGTGGTGCCAGTTGATCAAAAAGTCTGGATTACAGAGAGGTATACTTACCAAAGTACGAGAGCCCCGTACACGGCCACAGGTGCAGGAGCCCCGGTTACACAGCACTTGTGCAGGAGTCCCGGTTACACAGCCACAGATCCAGGAATCCCTGTTGCACGGCCACAGCTGCAGGAACCCCGGTTACACGGCGACAGGTCCAGGAACCCCGGTTACACGACCACTAATATACAGTAAAACTTACCTGAACCTACTCCTGAATTTTGCCGGTTAAGAGAGGTTTCCGGATATTGAAGTGCCGGTTAAAAGAGAGTTTCCTGTACATGGTTAAAAATCTAAATTTTCTCGGGGAGCCATGCCCTCAAATAAATCACCCAAGAAAATAAATGTTTCGCCTTCAATACTTGCATCCCTCCTCTTGGGTTATCTTAATCTGCAGTAGAATAAGGGGACACAGGATCAAGCTAGTAAAAGGTACTTCAGGACTGTTTCATGTACATGTGCTTATTTTTCCCTCCAATAAAAGTAAAGGAATGTTGGGTTTATCTAAGGCTCAAGTTACTAGCCCAAGTCTCCCTGCATTTTTAGGAGAAAATGTCCAAGTCCCCTCGCCACTGGTGGGAGACCTATTGGAAAACACTGATCTTGCTTGTCCGACAAGCTGCCTGCTGTATATGAGACCCTACAAGTGTTGTGGTGGCTCAGATAATTTCACCCTTAGTGTAATTACTTGTTTTCACATGTCATAGGCTTTTTTTCTTAGCCATCAGCTTTTGCTACTTTTCTAGGTTGGCATGTACGCACTAACAGAATTCTATTCCACCACAATCTTAACCTCATGGCCTGGCATATCCCTCACTCTACCATTACCACCAAGCCAGGGGACCAACCCTGGTTCAACGACGAGTGTAGAAGAGCATGCCAGGAGCAGCACCAGGCGTACATAAAAATGAGGTGCCAACCTGGGGAAACTGCAACACAGGACTACATGCATGCTACAAAGCGGAAGCAGCATGCTATAGACAGGGCTAAGCGATCCCACAATCAACGGATCAGATCAAAGCTCTGCAGTCCTGCCACATCCAGTCGTGAATGGTGGTGGACCATTAAACAACTAACGGGAGGAGGAAGCTCCAAGAATATCCCCATCCTCAATGATGGTGGAGCCCAGCACGTGAGTGCAAAAGACAAGACTGAAGCGTTTGCAACCAACTTCAGCTAGCCGAGTGGATGATCCATATCGGCCTACTCCCGAGGTCCCCACCATCACAGAAGCCATTCTTCAGCCAATTCGATTCACTCCACGTGATATCAAGAAATGGCTGAGCGCACTGGATACAGCAAAGGCTATGGGCCCCGACAAAATCCCGGCTATCGTTCTGTGCTCCAGAACTAGCCGCGCCTCTAGCCAAGCTGTTCCAGTACAGCTACAACACTGGCATCTATCCGACAATGTGGAAAACTGCCCTGCTTTTTGTGGACAGGACATAAAACTGGACAAATCCAACCTGGCCAATTATCGCCCCATCAGTCTACTCTCAATCATCAGCAAAGTGATGGAAGGTGTCATCGACAGTGCTATCAAGCGGCACTTATTCACCAATAACCTGCTCACTGATGCCCAGTTTGGGTTCTGCCAAGGCCACTCAGCTCCCGACCTCATTGCAGCCTTGGTCTAAACATGGACAAAGGAGTTGAATTCCAGAGGTGAGGTGAGAGTGACTGCCCTTGACACCAAGGCAGCAATTGACCGAGTCTGGCATCAAGGAGCCCTAGTAAAACTGAAGTCAATAGGAATCAGGGGGAAAACGCTCCACTGGCTGGAGTCATACCTAGCACAGAGGAAGATGGTTGTGGTGGTTGAAAGTCAATCATCAAAGCCCCAGAACATCACTCCAGGAGTTCCTCAGGGCAGTGTCCTAGGCCCAACCATCTTCAGCTGCTTCGTCAATGACCTTCCCTCCAACATAAGGTCAGAAATGGGGATGTTCGCTGATGACTGCAGTGTTCAGCGCCATTCGCAACTCCACAGATAAAGAAGTCCATGCCCGCATGCAACAAGACCTGGATGACGTTCAGGCTTGGGCTGATTAAGTGGCAGGTAACATTCGCACCACAGAAGTGCCAGGCAATGACTATCTCCAACAAGCGAGAGTCTAACCATCTCCCCATGACATTCAATGGCATTACCATCGCCGAATCCCCCACTATCAACATCCTGGGGGGGTCACCATTGACCAGAACCTTAACTGGACCAGCCACATAAATACTGTGGCAACAAGAGCAGGACAGAGGCTAGGTATTCTGTGGTGAGTGTCTCACCTCCTGGCTCCCCAAAGCCTTCCAACCATCTACAAGGCACAAGTAAGGAGTGTGATGGAATACTCTCCATTTGCCTGGATGAGTGCAGCTCCAACAACACTCAAGAAGCTCAACGCCATCCAGGGCAAAGCAGCCCGCTTGATTGGCACCCCCATCCACCACCTTAAACATTCACTCCCTCCACCACCAGCGTACCATGGCTGCAGTGTGTACCATCTACAAGATGCACTGCAGCAACTCGCCAAGGCTTCTTCGGCAGCACCTCCCAAACCCGCGACCTCTTCCACCTAGAAGGACAAGGGCAGCAGCCGCATGGGAACACCACCACCTCGAAGTTCCCCTCCACGTCACACCATCCTGACTTAGAAGTATATCGCCAATCCTTCATTGTCGCTGGGTCATAATCCTGGAACACCCTACCGAACAGCACTGTGGGAGTACCTTCACCACACGGACTGCAGTGGTTCAAGGCGGCGGCTCACCACCACCTTCTCAAGGGCAACTAGGGATGGGCAATGAATGCTGGCATTGCCAGCGACGCCCTGATCCCATAAAAAAACGAATAAAAAAACTCAGGTTACGTTACAGAGCATGCGTTAATTCAGACATATAAGTTAAGGGGTAAATAGGAAAAGGGTGTAAATAGCATAAGAGTATGTTTTACAATGTTTGAATAGATATATAGAATTGATCATAATAAATTATTTTGAGGACCTTTTCTTAGTGTGACAGAGAAACGAATGTCCAGCTTGAAAACTTCACTGTAACAAAGTAAGGTGGGAGGAGGCTCATGTGGAGCATAAATACCGGCAGAGACCTGATGGGCTGAATGGCCTGTTTCTGTGCTGTAAAATTCTATGTAATTCTATGTGCTAACCTATGTAAATTACAGTAAATTATGAGCATGTTAGTTTAAATTTTCAGTATTTGCTACATAAAATATTTCAAAATTAAGGTATATTGGGCTGAACAAATAACAAGCAACATACTGTATTGTATTAATATTAAAATGATAAGCTTTAAATTGTGAATAAAACCTAATTTTTGTTTAAGCCACGATTTAAAAATATTCAAACCATACACAGTACTCATTTTGCAAAACTGATTATTGCTTAGCATAAGTTTTAAAAATGAAATACTAAATTATTTAAGAAAAAAATGACATTTGGCACTTCAAGATTTACAATCATTTCAATGGGATGAACAATTGTTGCTTCGCCAAAAGAGAAATTACATAGAAAAAAGATCAAAAAGTATGAAATTTTCATCAAGTATTTTTAATAAATTGAAAAGTAGCCTTTTAATTATAAGCTGTAATATGTGATCTTGGATTACCAATGTGTCCTCTTGGAAAATAGCACATAACAAAAAGTAAAATAATGTAATTTTAAAGTTACTAGAAGTAACTTACAATAACCATGACATTTTTCAAGCAACACATTACAGATATATATATCTATCTTGAAAATTGAAAGTGATCACTGCACTGACAAAACCAGCCAGATTTCCTCACCTTCTGTCAATTCATGGTGGGTAGGCAGCCTTCACAATTTTCTCTTGAAAATTTAGATGTTCACTAGTTCAAATTGAAAACTGAGTACTGTACTACACTCGGCAATCTGAAACATTTTCTGAATGTCAATGTGTCACCAACTCAGCCATGCAATGCATTCACCCAGTGCAACATCATTCGAGTATTCATAATAACATGCTGCTTCTCATGTGATGCTGGTATAATCCATTTCTACAGATTAACATTTAGTGGACCTGAATTATGGACGAATAAATTTTGATGCAAAGGGTACATTGCATTTTCTAACTTACAACTAGGACATGCAAGATTTACAGTAATCTAACAGTAAATTTACAGTATTAAAACTATGTTTGAAGTAGTGCCAAACTTCACAGTACACTCATGATTTAAGATTTAGCCAAATATATATGGCCTGATAGCTTTTACTGATATTAGATCTATATTCTCTTTTATCATATACCTTGACTCAAGAGATGCTGAACAAAGAGTTAATTATTTCAATTCCTGGACATAAGGATATCTAAAATTTCAATGCTTTATTTTATAACTACTGGAAATAAATAAGCATTAAAAATACACCATGTTTATATATCCCTTATTAATATATAAATCTAATGCTATGTATGACCAGCACCAAAAATACCAGGAAGAGTTTTGAAAAATATCTGAAAATATGACTGCAGTAGATCAAAATATATTATGGGGATATTCATGTACTTCTTTAGGATGGCAAATTCATCAACAAACTGTAAAGATAAAATATCACCACAAATACATATTTTCTACTTTTCACAGACCATTTTAAAAGTACATAATTTAAATTTGCCGTGCCTATTTATGCATGCTAATTCATAATATTGAATATTCATACTAGAACAGCTATTTCCATTGCCAATTAACCCGCATCAAGTCCCACACCCATCACCCTTGTGCTCACTGACCGACATTGGCTCCCAGTCCACCAATGCCTTTAATTTTAAAGTTCTCATTCTTGTGTTCAGATCTTTCCATGGTACCACCTCTCCCTATCCCTGTAACCTCCTCCAGCCCTACAACCATCTAAGAACTCTGCGTTCCTCCAAATCTGAACTCTTGCGCATCCCATGCTCCATTCGCCCCACCATTGGTGGTCGTGTCTTCAGCCATCTAGGACCTATGCTCTGGAATTCCCTCCCTAAATCTCTGTCTCTCCACTCCTTTAAGACCCTCCTTAAAACCTACCTCTTTGACCAAGCTTTTATTCACCTTTCCTAATACTGTATCTCCTTGTTTGGCTGAATGTCAATTTTTATCTTATTATGCTCCTGTGACGCATCTTGTGATGTTTACCTACGTGAAAGGCACTATGTAAATACAAGTTGGTGTTTGTTTTATCCTCATTTATAAACATATTAAAAAAATCATGCAAATATATTTGAGAAAAATACTTTGCATGTACTAACTTTCTGAAATCTACATAGAAGAAAAAAATACAAAAGCTTGCTGCTCCATCAAAATTGGCGATTAAATATGGGTAGCACTGGAGTTATCCAACTGATATTTTCAGGAACAACATAGTAATGCTATAACCTGTGGTTGCAATGTTGAGAGGGAGAATATGGGTTTAATTCATTCTCCCAAAGAATTTAGCTGATATGAACTCAAATGTGTTTAGCAGGGATACAATAGGCAGAGTTCCTCCAGGCATCTCCTACTGGTCAAAGATGTCATTACCTGGAAGCAGGCCAGAAGCATAGAGACACGTAAATACAATAGAAAGTAAAAATACAGAAAATTGAGGGTGGCTACCCTTCAATGGAGGTATATACCCGCAATAAAAAACATTAAAAATAAATCCATTTTGAATATAGTTGAAAATGTTATGTTTAATATATTCAGTTATAAAATCCTGTGCTATCTTGCCAGGTTCTTGAAAATGATTCTTTGCTCAGTCTTGTACAACGTTTTTTGAAAACATTATCTGAGCAACTGTCAGCACCATTTGAGAGATAATAAGCTTTAAATTATGCAAATTAGTGTGTTTTAAGTCAAAACAGCTTCTGAATGCTACATATGAAAGGGAAAATACAATGTTGAAGTCGATGGTTCATACAAAGATGTCTAAATTCAGATACAAAAATCACATCTTAGAGATAAATAGTAATGGCCTTTCCTTCATTAAATGCAAATGCATAAGTTAACCTTTTGTATGTACTTTGTGTACCTATAGTTTTATTCAATAACTTTAGAAGGAATTCATTACCTCAACACTGTGCTGGTCTTGTCTGTCCCTTTGTATTATGTATCTATAAAAGCACTGAGCAACTCAAAATATAGTAGACAAACAGGATTTTTTTTGGCAAATGGAAATAATGGCAAAGTTAAGATTTAAGTTTAATATGTGTTGACTCAAAAAAAAATAGAAATGTTTGGAAAAAAAATAATATTGAAGAATAAGCATCAAACCTGCCAAGGTATTGCTGATGATGCAGCAGCACCACAAAAGTAAATGTGCTTATTGCACCAACACAGCTGGTTTGACAGTTACTTTTAGGTTCATGGAAAGAGAAAAATCTATATTAGAGAATGTATAAGGGCTTCATTATGGTTTGGCTCCTGTCTAACTAGTTCACGTGTATGTATACTGCAAAATAATTATAAATTATGACTGTTATAACATTCATCTATGCCATAATCATCTTGAGGTTTGTGGTATAATGCTGCAGTTAGTTATTCATAACACAACACATTTTCTTTCCCACCAATTTTCTTCCCATTACTTGGGAATATTTCTGATTCTGAACTAGAGAAACATATATGTGGCTAGGCTATTAAAACTTCTGTAAAATGAGTACCAGTATATTAAACAAATGAATTAAAGTTTTTCTGTTGATAGTGTAGTCAAAATCTTCTTCACACCAGTCTCATAAATGAAAAGTGAACTAACTCTTACCCGAATAAATGAAGGAAAGCCTTGACCATAATATCCAACTGCAAAATAATCCGGTTTTGCTCGTATCACTCTAACAATGTTCTCATAGAATTGGGCTTGCTTTTGCTGCAAAAGTGATCCACAAAGTAATTCGAATGATTAACAGCTCACACAAGCAAAAAATAATTACAAAGTATTTGGCATGATCTGCCATTTAATGTCTTACCAGCAATTCACTGAGCTGTTCGTAATCAAACAGCTCATTTTCATATTGTTCTGCAAGTTCTTTGCCTAAAGAAATGGCCTCCTCCCACATCTGATAAACAAGAGAGAATGCAACACAAAGCAGAAGTACTTAATATTTTCTAATTACTTATTACTTAATACTCTCTATGCACTCAGCAGTTATGTCAAGGTTAGTATGTTCCACTTCAATAATTTTTTATGCTAGCAAAGATTCTGATTATTTGCACCCAAAGAATTGTGCAGTCATGTATTTACTCTGAATGATTAGAATGTGAAAGTTCTGAACGTCCATTCTCACTACTTTCACTGCCCAAGAATAACATGAATTCTGGAATCATTGTACACTTAGAAGAACTCAGTTGCCTTTCAACCTGCCCATGGCAAAGAAACATCCTGGATTCACATGATGCTGTTGACTTGCAGAGCATGCATGCATTCCTCAGTTTACCATCAGAAGATTAGACTTAAATTTCACAAAAACAGAAAGGTTTGGGGCTAGGGGGTTGGGAGTTTGGAGATCAGGAGTTGCGGGGGTTGACAGATCAGGGATGTGGGTTGGGAGATCGAGCCGCAGGGCGGAAGGTCAGAGATCGGGAGTTGGACATCTTGGGGTGAGGATCGGGAGGGCCTTTTAATGTGAAGTCGATAGGAGCACTCCTGTTCCTCTCGGTATCACATTCAGGTAGGTTACTTGCCTTCTTTGTTGCAGGCATTCCATTGGGCTGGCTTTCCTGAGTGCAGCCCGCGATAGCACTGGCTACCTCAAGGCAAACCAATGCTGCAACAGTGACCTCAAGCAGGAATTAGACCCCTTATTTGCATATTGAAAGGTTCTAACGCCTGCTTCAGGACTGGGTAATGGATGCCTCTCGTTTGTCCTCACCCAATATGGCGGGTGGCGTATTTCCAACCGGAAGTGTGTCAATGCTTCCTATCTGCCATTTTGGGGCCTTCGTAGGCTGTGTAGCCCCTGAAAAACAGGCGTTACGCAGCCCAATTTCTTGATTAGTGAATATCATGAGGATATGAGAATGTACATTTCCTTAATGGTTTTAATGGAATATATATCCAATGCCATGCTGTTTAAAAGAACTTACAAATTAATCTGCACAGAATTTTTTTTTAATGTGAACAATTTAACTTATTTGATTAGATTTGCTGGCCAACTTTTTCTTTTGCTTCTGCATGGCTGCTGAGTTGGTGTTTATATACACATAGACTGATAGGCCATTCTATCGCATTACATGGTGTATTAAAACAAACAGAGCATTTACCAAGTTCAGCAAAATATAATGAAGATTTTGTTATTGATTGATAACTCATTCTTTCTGGAGGGACATGCAGAGATATGCTGTTTCATGTAAACTCATTTTTGAAAAGAAACCTATTAACTGATGAGCAGGGCCACTGAAAAATTGTGTTCTTATTACAGAATCCAAGAATCCATGTCCCCCACCCCAGCCCAAGTGAAAAGTGCCCTACTCCAATCCGTGTCTCTGATTTGCTAATTCATAAGATTGAGTACTGATACATGCAATGGGTAGAAATTCCTGATCCTGTGATAGCTTTGTGCAATCCGGAATTCCCACCAAACTGTGCAGCAGAATTCCATCCTTGGAGAAGCAGTTGGCAGGAGCTGGGATCGACGATAAAGGATGAATCTAGGAAAATAGAAGCTGTAAACTGGAGAGAAGAGGGCAAGAATAATTTCAATATGAACTATGTGGGGAGTGAGGAGGTGTGAAAGCAGAGTACTAGCTTTAGGGCAGGGTGAACTGGTAGAGAGGGGTGGAGCTGCTAGTATAAGGTGGGCTTAGGGGGAGCAGAGAAGAAAATGATCAGTGTGCAGTGGGATGAAGAGGGGGGATGAGTGCAAGAGTAACTGGGAAGATGGGGGGTTGGGGGGGTGGAGGGAGTGAGAGAAGGCTATATTTAATGAAACAATTTAATAAACATATTTAGCAACAGAAAAGACCAATACATAACTACAATAGCCCACAATTTCTCCACAAGGGAAGAATCCTGACATTTTTGGCACGGTATTCCAGTTTTCCAATAGCCCTGCTGATAAGGAACTTCTTAAAACAGTAAAGTAGTTCAAGGGTTCATCGAATATTTAAAATATGTGAAGTCAATAGATTAGCCAATATACAATTAACAAGTACGCCATTATCTTCACATGCAACATAAAAAAATTTGAAAAAAAAATGATGTAGTAAAGTGCACATAAAAATAGAAGACATGACCTTTAAAGACATTAAATTGTTAATGTTATTATACAATCAATGAAAAATTGTGTGATTATGATTATGTCGGTGTTGGCAGTTGAACAAATGAGACAGTTAAAAAAACTAGTCTGATCCAGTACAAAATTGCGTGGGAAGAATATAAGTATTTTAATTAGCATAATTTAGCTCCATGGAAGCAGAGCCTGTTAAATGTCCCAAGAACAAGGGGCTTTTAACTCTAACACTGTATCTATTGGATGCAGATTGAAGTAAAAATATCAATTTATGAATAATACAATTAGCAGATATCATTAATTATCAAAGTATACTGCACTTTAGTTTTTGTAATAATTCTGTGTTACAGAACATAGTTGCTTTAGCTACAGGGCTCTTAAATGCTAACATGATGTCTTCCCTGGGCACAAAGGTCAGGATAAAAGAGTGGAAACCTGGATGGCTGGGTCTCCATCCCTTTAAATTACTGTGGGAATTCTGGGGGTTGGCTGGGAGGGCAGAGCTTGGCTTGCACCTGTAGTAGGTGCAGACCAATCGGAGCAATGCAAATGAGTTGGATGGGGAAATATCCAGCCTCTCACCTCACTTTCAGGATCCAATGCTGGGAGGGCACCACGGCGCAGATGCACGCAGAGAACATGGTACTGTGACTTCCCCCCGAAATTTGAAAATTCGCAGCATCCGTGGGGTACTGGGGGCAGGCTGAAAATTGCAAGGTAGGAATTCTTTTAAACATCCTCCCTCCCAGATGTTACATCTAGTCAGGACTTCTAACTGCCGATCTCAACAACAACAACTTGTATTTATATAGCACCTTTAACGTAGTAAAACGTCCCAAGGCGCTGCACAGGAGTATTATAAGACAAAAAATTTGACACCGAGCCACATAAGGAGAAATTAGGGTAGGTGATCAAAAGCTTGGTCAAAGAGGTAGGTTTTAAGAAGCATCTTAAAGGAGGAAAGAGAGGTAGTGAGGAGGAGAGGTTTAGGTCGGGATTCCCAGAACTTAGGGCCTAGGCAACAGAAGGCACGGCCACCAATGGTTGAGCGATTATAATCAGGGATGCTCAAGAGGGCAGAATTGGAGGAGCGTAGATATCTCAGGGTGGGGGGGGGGGGGGGGAAGCAGGGGGGTGGGGCTGAAGGAGATTACAGAGACAGGGAGGGGCGAGGCCATGGAGGGATTTGAAAACAAGGTAGAGAATTTTGAAATCGAGGCGCTGTTTAACCGGGAGCCAATGTAGGTCAGCGAGCACAGGGGTGATGGGCAAACGGGACTTGGTGCGAGTTAGGACACAGGCAGACGAGTTTTGGATGACCTCAAGCTTACGTAGGGTAGAATGTGGGATGCCAGCCAAGAGTGCGTTGGAATAGTCAAGTCTAGAGGTAACAAAAGCATGGATGAGGGTTTCAGCAGCGGATGAGCTGAGGCAAGGGCGGAGATGGGTGATGTTACGGAGGTGGAAGTAGGCGGTCCTTGTTATGCTGCGGAAGCTCATTTCAGGGTCAAATATGACACCAAGGTTGTGAACAGTGTGGTTCAGCCTCAGACAGATGTTAGGGAGAGGGATGGAGTCAGTGGCTAGGGAATGGAGTTTGTGGCAGGGACCGAAAACAATGGCTTTGGTCTTCCCAATATTTAATTGGAGAAAATTTCTGCTCATCCAGAACTGTATGTCGTACAAGCAGTCTGACAATTTAGAGACCGTGGAGGGGGCCGAGAGAAAAGGTAGTGAGGTAGAGCTGGGTGTTGTCAGCATACATGTGGAAACCGACGCTAGATCTCCACTAGCAGTTAGATGTTCCTGACCTGTGAGGCCTCCAGCTGTGGCTCACTTTCCTGCCCCTTCTGCCAGTGCTAGGCCCTGCCAAGAGGAGGCTTGTATTCAGAAAGATGTGCTGTGGGGGGGGGGGGGGGGTGGAATAGGAAATGTAGGTGCTCCTGGAACTGGACAAGATACGTTTTTTTGGGCACACAGCCTTTCAGATGTATTTAGTTTGGAAATGAGTTGGATTAGGCTTGCTCAGAAGTGAGAGAATTCTATTCAAATGGCATACAGCTGAAGGGCTGTAATAATAGTGGGGTGTTTTCTGCTTCTAGATCTAGAACATTAATGCTCCTATTTTTTGTTTCTAACTGTTAACATTTTACCATGTGAAATCCCTTGTGTTTTCCACTGGGAGCAATCTTTCATCACTTGGATGTACATGTCAACACTAGAAATCTAGCCAATCTTGACTAACATATGATAGTGCTAGTTTCAAAATGTTAAAGTGGCTTAACAGCTATTTAACTAGTATATATTACACTATCTATCAATGTTAAGGCAGCTGCAGCAAGTGCAATTTTGGACTACTATGTCTGAGCCACAAATTCAAGAGTTTATTTCACAGACAGGGCTCCATCTCAACTTATGGATGCAGTGCTTGAATGGAGAGAAGCTCTTTTTGGGTCAGTCGGAGTTCAACACCGAGACCACATGTTAGTATGCCTGACAGGAGGTTTCTGACAGCGTGAACACAGACTTTCTGCCGCACTTACGCTGGCGAATGAGGCCGTAGAATTTTGCTGCAAAACAAGTATGTATCTGGCATACTTGAATTTACTGATTACTTAGTCTGGATATTTTGGAAGAGTATGATATAATTTTTTATGCAATACATCATTTTATATAAAAGCTTTTCTGTGGTATTTGCAAAAGGTTTTGCCTGGTGACTCAACAGTATTATGTCAGACCTATAAGCTAGGGAATCAATATGAATATTGTAATTGAAAACATTGTCTTTGCAATGACATTATTTTATATTGATACAGCATTACAAAATCATTGTACCTTTCCTTTATCAAAGTAATGGATAATTTCCTGGTAAAGCTGTTCTTTCAGTTGTCCTTGGGTCTGTGCTTGGTATCCATCTCTCTGATTCAGGTGAGCTGCGCATGGCTGTTCAGACCACTTAACAAAAAATAGCAACAAAAGAATAGTATGATTTTATATATATTTACATATACATTTCTACACTGGTCAACATCAACTAGATCACTGCACCATCGACATTTACAGCATAGAAGGAAGCAATTCAGCTCACTGTGTTTGTGGCATTGCTAGACCAGTTCAAACCTAATTTATTCTTTTCCTTAAAAGGTCTAATGGTCTTTGCCTCAACTACTCCCTGTGGCAATGTAATTCATATTCCAACAACAGTACTTTGATTTGCAATTTGGTAGAAAAGGCCATCAAACCTAGTAACTCTCATAAAGCAAATCATTTACATCAATAGCAAGATCAGAAAATATAACCTATCAAGTGCCCGTTATAACAGCTGGCAAACTGAGGGTTAAGCACTTAATGAACAAAACTGACTTGCTTTTTTTCTTCGGAGATACAGTTCATTCTCCTGTAGATTGCCCAATGACATTGTGAATGTCATCATCAAATGTAGCTTAAAATAACTGGCACAACACTGCAATTCTCCTCATACCACCCCTAATATGCATTGCCAATGCTATCACAACATATACCCTACTGATCTCCAAGAAGTAGTTTTACCATTTGTTCTTTTGTGCATCCGACAATTTGCCCTTAATTTTATTTTTTAAACTTATGCTGCAGTTGCATTGTTTTCTTCTGATGAACAGAGCTGACCCTGCAGCTCTTTCAATCAGGAGATAAAGCCGCAGTATATTCCACTGTGTTTGAGTTTTCAGTGTACATTCAAGGAGCAAGCAAATAGCATAATTCAGTGCTCCTCCTGCACATTGCTTCACAAATTGAACCAAGTACAGTATGGGAGCACTTCTTTTTAAATGCTAACTAACTATTCAAATCACTTGATTTGTTTGGGTGAAAAACATTTTTTTTTGCATATTACCTGTTTAACTTTTAGCTTCATATGCTACAAAAGAAAATGTAAAAGGGTTTAGACCTAGCTTCCTTCAGCACAGAAGGACTGCATGTATGCATGCGTCAGTGTGTTTATCAGCTGTGATATAAAGTATCTGAGGGGGAAGGGCTAAAATTGCTATTAATGAATTATTCATATTAGATGCTAGCAGTAAAATATAAAATAAGCAGTCACGATTTGGAAAAAAGGATCTAGCAGTATTTAAGGGCTGCTCTTGTTGTAGATGATGATAAAATGTGGGAATAAATTGCTACTTAACGCACCTGATCAATTAAAAAATAGTACTGCATTTCGTACGAGTGGAATTGGAAGATTATAATCCATAAATCTGATGGGTTAAAACAAATATAAGATATGGTGCTAAAATAAAAATTGTACATTTATGGGAATAAAAGGCAAGATTGTGTGATTAAAGAAATGGAAGTTTGAGTGATCCAGATCATACAAGAGCAAAATAAATGGGCCTTCTCTTAATCCCAGTTCTTACAAATTAGAAATGGGTAGTCAGGAACACATCATTATGTCAAAGTTGTGGAGTATAGGAATCAATATAGCCAATAGTAATACGAAACTTTCGGCAAGTTGATGCGCTATCAATCACTCAAAAGACTGAGGTTAAGCGAGTAACTAACAGGCTTTTATTAACAAGAGAATGAAGGTGTGCCTCGAGTGGTCGGCCAGTCCAGAATACAGAGGGACTGTGGAGCAGTCACCTTTATACCTGGACTCGTGGGAGGAGTCAGCCGAGGCATGTACAGACATGTACATAGTGGAATACAAACAGTGGTTTACCACACAAGTAACCATGAAATAATATCTGCACATCAGCACTTTAACTTAATCTGGAAATGTATTTACTCAGGCAGTAGAGGGAAAAGATAGGAAGCAGATCAAAGTCGTAACAGAACTGCTAAAGCCCACTTGCTTTTCAATAGCTGGAGATAAATCTAGAGCAGTGGAGTAATCAGCATATACAGGAAATCAAACACATAGGGGTCGATTTTCATTGACCCGTGGAGTCAGGATTGGAGGCATGCGGGGGGTTAAAGTCCTGAATTCGGGGGTCCCGACACCATCCCGCCCCCCAACCCACCTCCATGTAAGTTTCAAAGGAGGCGGGTACCCGCCCCGCACTGGGACCCACCTACCCGAGGCAGGAAGGGATTAGTGCCAATTAACTGCCTGTTAACAGGTAATTAACAGGCAGTTTTTAGCCTAATCCCTATTTTAAAGCTTGAAGTGTGGGATTCCCGACGGCTCCAAACCATGCCAAGTTAGAGGAGTCGGGTTGAAGGACTTGAAGGGGTCGAGATGTCAGTGTTCAGGTGAGTGATGGGTGCATGAGTGCAAAGGTAAGTGTGTTTGGTGTGTCCAAAGTGTGTAAAGAAGTTTAAATTACCTGTACTTACCTTTTCAGCTTTCCTTCCTCTAGGTTTCGGGAGTCCATCATTTAACCGGCACAGAAAGCAGAATGGCTGCAATATGTCAAAAGTGATAGCCTGCAGCTTTCTGTGCCGGTGAGATTTCTAACTGAGTCTGTGTAGAAGGACTCAGGTTAGAAGTAAGACTGTCAGTGTTTGACAGCTTCAAACAGCTGTGAAACACTGATATTTCATCTGTCAAATCGTCTTGACAGATGAAATTTCAGTCTGTGACGTCACCTGTTGCTGGGTGGCCCTTAATTGGCCTGCTGAGCCCGCTGGGCGGGCTCAACAAGGTCAATCAAGTTAAAATTGCGTGGATTGGCCGCATCTCGATGGAGGCGGGACTACAACCCCGAAAGTTGTAGTCCCGCCTCCCTCCCGACTTCTGAATGAAAATCACCCCCAAACAATCTCAACACCATGTTACAGAGCAGAAATTTGGGGGGCGAATTTCCCACTGGAGGCGAGATGCAGGCGGGTTTCAGTTTGGGTGGGTTTGAAAAAATTGCGATTTTCCCCTGATTGGCCACTTGATTTCAGAGGTGTGGGATGCCCTTGGTCAATTTGTGTTTTGGGACTGAAACTCACCTCTGCTGACATCACTTTTCCAGCCTGATTTTAGGGTTTCTTGCTGCCTTTGATCATTCCACAGGATTTCTGCCTATGCTGCAACATATTCTGAGAAACTACTATGTCCAATTCCAAGGCAAGGGCCTCCCCGAGGCTCTCGGATGAGGTGCTGCAAATGTTGTTTGAGGGGGTAACAGCTAGCAGGGAGGTGCTCTTCCACTCATCGCGGAGGAAGAGGCCTCCCAAAGAAACCAAGGATGTGTGGGTCCAGCTGGCAAAGGATATAACCTCCAGATCTGTGTGCAGATTGGGTGAATGTCTCTGTGTACTGATGAAATGCCATCCCTGTTGGAAAGCATTAAAATGATTTGATGCCAAAATATTGGCGTTATGGCATCTGTTCTTTTGCCTTAGGCAGCTCCACATTGAGGGCTCCGCCACACTTGAATTGTCAGGTTGGTGGCCAGAGAGTCATGTCCATTGTCAATGATGTCTTAAGATGGAGCCAAGGACATGTGTCAACTTGGGTAACCTATGCAAATCTGTCCAGGATAAGTTCATCCCTTGCATCACAGGCAGCCATGTGCTCGCGTGCTGCCACTGCTGCTGGTCGATACATCGGCACTCTGACCTCCTCCTGCTCCTCCTCCGAATCTGAGTTCCATGGTGAAAGAAAACAAATGATTCCCATGCTGCTTGCAGATGCCTCCATTGGGGAAGCACTCATTGCAAGCAGGGAGAGGGTCTTCCAAGGAGGTCCCACAGTTGATAAGATTCAAGCTGCAGCACCTCTGACTTCGGAAGGCCTTCTAAAAGTGCTCAAAGACCTTTTAAAGCAAAGTTCTGCCACCTGCAACTAATCCCTGATGAAATAAACGATTTAATGTTGGACTTGCAGCTGTGAGGAGACCACCCACTAGTCAACCCGCCAGGTTTAGCTGGCATGGTTTAGGAGGGTCGTGGAATACGCCGAAATGGTCGAAAAATCACGTGGGCCTCTCAAAATAGGCTTAGAGAGGCCCTTAACGTGCATTTAATCCTCTTAACAAGTGCTCTGGCCAGCTGGAGGGGGACCGTTTCCCGCCCTGCAAAACTGGCACCTGCAAAATCCCGCGGAGGCGGGTTCCAAACCCACCCTCATTGTTTCCGACTTTCCTGCCTCTCCCGCCTCCAAACCCGCCTCCTTGGACGTCTGAAAATCGTCCCCTTGTATTCTTAGAAAGGCAAAATCAATGGGAGGAATATTGCCAGCCCTGGGGAGGCTGGGATGGAGGCGGGACTGCCGGGAAAATGGCAGAAACTGGGAGCAGGCCCGTCTCCTTGCCACCTTCCCGGGAGGCGGGTCCCCGAGTCACGCAGGGACCCATCTCCTCGAGGTGGGAAGGGGATTACAGCCATTTATCTGCCTGTTAACAGGTAGTTAACAGGCAGTTAAGAGGATTATCCCCATTTTACCCCTGCAGGTGCAGGCTTCCTGATGGCTGTGAACCTCGCCAAGGTCAGCGAGGCGAGCAGTGGGTCTGCGGGGTGAGAGGGATCGAAAAGTCCGCTGTGGAGGTGAGTGATGGGTGCAAGTGTGGAGAGGTAAGTATGTGAGGTGAGTGTAAAGTGTTAGAAAAAGTTTACTTACCTTTGTTTCTTCCTGCAGGCTTCAACCCTTGGGGATCCAGAGGTGCCTCATCTCAACGGCAGAGATGACAGAATGGCTGCCGCATTCTCAGATGCAGCAGCCATCTGATTTCTGCTGAGGAAAGAGGTTTGGTGAGTCTTCAGTACAAGGACTCACCTTAGAACAGAGATTGTCAGTGTTTGACAGCTTCTCTAAGCTGTCAAACGCTGACAGGTGAAACGTCATACGCTGACGTCCTCTGTCACCGGCTTTCCCTTAATTGGGCGGGCTTAACAAGGTCAATCAAGGGAAAGTACCGTGGGTTGGCCGGACATCGTTGGGGGCGGGACTAAAACCCCAAAACCAGCAGTCCCACCCCTAGCCCACCCCCATTGACAAAATCCAGCCCAATGGTCACCATTTTGGCTTTGAAGGGAATTTAAAATTAAATAGGACTTAATCACAAATAACAGTCTATTATAAAATAACTGTAAGATCTCTGATATGAAGGCTAGCAGAATTTAACCATGTTTCATCTCAGGCCTGAAATATTTTAAGGTCCAAGGGCAGAATAAGCGGGATTCCATTTTATGGTTGCACTAATAAGTTCTGCTATGAATTATTTCAGTAGACACAAGTCTCATGCACAATAAATATTGATTGCAAGACTAGGATTAAATGCTACTCAGAAATTACAAGTAGTAGAATGTCTGTATAAGGAGTGAGCCTCGGCTCAATGATAACATTCCTGCATCTGAGTCACAAGGTTATGGTTTGAGGTCCACTCCAGACAGCCCCGGCGAGTGGATAAATTATGGTCCCTGAATACTGGGTTGATATCCAGCAGGTACTTACGTCCAATAGGAGTGGAATGGCCCCTCCATTGTAGCCCCAGTAAGCAAATCAGCAGCAATGTAGCCTCTGAATACTGAACTGAAGGGTATTTGCGTCCAATAAGAGTAGAGTGGCAAACCCCCCCCCCCCCCCCAAATCATATGTAGTTAACGCCCCCCCCTCCCCGGTTAGGCTAGTGACCTGACCACATTAAAAAAGGGTCTTCAGTATGGAAACAATCCAGAGCATGATTTGCTGGAAGAAATGGGCTGCCTCATGTGACGCCATGCTTGGAAGAGAAGAAGAATGTCTGTACTAGAATATGTCAGACATTATACAGGTGCTAGGAATCTTATTTAAAATATACATAACGCTTTCCAAATCATAACCAGAACCTGAGTAAACTAATATCTGCACAAGTACATGTAGAATATTGGAATTGCTTAAAATCCTTACTGATTGGCAAGAATTGAACAAAAAAGAAATGCAGCATAATACATGCATAAATTTCTTACCAGTAATTGCACTGGACATAAATATCAGCCAATTGAAGACTGCAGACATATTAATAGAATTGGCTTAGATCAAAAGGCAATGTCAATGTCCAATCCCAATTAACTTCTAAAAATCAAGAATCATTGCACAACATCAATGTAAATTTATTCAGACACCAATGCGGGTATAAACAGATTTAAATACAGTATAATTTCTTTCCAACAATTATAGATTGGCTGGAGGCATGAAGGATCAAGACTTACCGTACTGCTGATGTTTATAAGATCCACCTTTAGATTTATATTGCAATGCCAATAAATTAACACTGATTACATTATGTGTATATCTATTACTCACATATCTATTATATTTTTAAAATGCTGAGTGGGTTGCAACATTCCATCTCAAAATACATTGAAAAGTCAATGTATGTCAAGCTCTGCAAATGGGAAAACCTATTGAAAAACTGTCAACATTTACCTGCAGTACTAGTTATGCCTATAAGTGGTGCCGTGATTGGTATTTATAATGTTAAAGAACTGTCATGTAACATTAGACGAAATCCTATACCAAAAACTTTTGGCCTTTAAGTCTGAATGGGATCATTTCCGTCTTCAGTGGCTGAGCAGGAATCTGGTGGGGCAGTGCAGATCACCCACCTTTTATAGAATGAATGAAATGAAAATTAGGTTGGTTCTATAAAGGATGGGCAATCCGTTACCCCAAATTACCGCCCAAGGGGAAGACGACAAAAATCGACCTACTGTGTATATTCACGCAGCACCACCAAAAATACACTGGATGGCAGAGTAATAAATCTCAACGTAAAGAAGACTACCCACTCCGCCCCCCACATCAAGAATTCAGCCTATGAAAACTTCCTGATGCCCTGAAAGAGAACTAATACAAACGTTCCTCGGTTAGGCCTGCACCAAATGGAAAGAAAAACATTATCCACCCCACCAACTCTGAATGAAGAAACTGTAATTTCTTCCCACCTGACATTTCAAAGCAGACAACAGTGTGTCCATTACACCAGATCTTCACTTCCTTTACATTGCCCCAGGATTTCAGGGATTTCTCGAAGGAGGGAGGGAAAGGAGGAGGTGGAGCTGGGCCTGGTTTCCAATCTGCACAGGCCCATAGCATTGATGGAAATGAGGCATGAAGGGGAGGACCCCTACCCCCTCATCTTAATTTTCTGTTTGTGTGGTCATGAGAATTCACAGAAATCACAGAAACCCCACAGTGCAGATGGAGGCCTTTTCGGCCCATCGAGCCTGCACCGACACATATCCCACCCGATCCCCGTAACCCCTACACCAACACATATCCCACCCTATCCCCGTAACCCCACATATTTAATCTCCCTAACACTAAGGGTCAATTTATCATAGCCAATCAACCTAACCCGCACATCTTTGGACTGTGGGAGGAAACCGGAGCACCCGGAGGAAACCCACGCAAATTCAGTTACGGGCTCCCCATGAAGCTAGCTTTGAAGAAACTGGATACGAAAACAAATTGACAATCACACTCGGAGAAATCAAGGCTAGCTCGTCTGGGAAATAGAAAAGTCACAGAAGCATAATCGAAGTTGCATTTCTGAGGGTGAAGTTAAAGCATACTGTTGGGGAAGTTTCATTCTACATCTCATTAGGAACTGCTTGAGCCTATGAAGTAGTCAAAATGGAACAGCTCCATTTTTGATTTTAATGCCTCAGGATTTGGCAGTGGATGAGGCACCCGCTGGACACAGGTAAAAGCCTCGTGCATAAATGCTAATCAGGGTTCTATTACGTCAACAGAATCCCAATGACATTTTAACCGGGACTCTGCGGCTTTCCAGCCAGACTGGGAAGGAAGAAGAGGCCCCTCAGGTAATGTAAAAAAATTCCTTTGTGGAGGCAAGGGGAGTAAGAGTGCTCCTCCGGGCCTAACTAGGAAATTGTGGTTTCCTCGGCTCCAGATTGCCCTCCTTTTCTTCCCGACACCCTCCTGAAAATCCATCCTTGCCACTCACCTGGAAGTGTGGGGGGGGGGGGGGGTGGTCAAGGGCCATCTGAACGTCCTCGGCCAGCAGCCGCTCATTGCCCTCTTCCCACCCATTCTGGACCAATGATATTTAAATGAGCCCCGAGGGTTAAAATACCCCAGATCTGAAATTAGGCCAGCGTTTGGCACTCACTCTACCCCATCTCACCTGAAATCTGCTCCGTGTTAAAACTGACCCCATAGAAAAAACATCTCAGCCAGAAGGTTCCCATGGGACTTTGGAGGGTCGTAGATGAAGAAATTTTGGAGTGAAAGGCGGGAGGAAATAAAAAAAGGCTGAGTTGCTCAAATCAGGAATAGGTGCCCAAGGATTAAAAGCCCTTTGTAAGACTGGCGTTGAGAGCAATGCCATAGCAGTTTGGGCGAGACACATTTGGATTGTGTGGCCAGGTGGGAAGACTTCAGTGAAGTGGAAAAAATCACTAGCTGTAAACTAATTTCTGTCAGTACCAGGGTGCTAATAGATTCAACTACTATAAGATTGTGGATAGTCAGGAACTTGTTTGCAAGGAAATTAACATTCTTGAAGATGATACAGAGCATGCCATGACATGAGATGAGGCTGGATGGGGAATAATATCAGCTGGGGAGGAGGATTGCGAGTCACATCTTGGTGAAAGGCAAGGTGGTAGAGAAATGGAGGGGCAGAGCAAGCATCGGCAGGAGAAGATGAAAGAGGGAGGGGTATGGACTAGGGCTGAGAAGTAGCTATTAGAGGATATAGGTGTTGGGTTCAAGACAGCAACCAATACATGCACACATAAGTGACACAGAGGAAAACCTTAAATTATGGGCAAATGGCAGAGAACCAGATATAATAAATAAGTCCTTAGGACAGGAGCTTTATGAGTGGAAGTAATGCGATCAGACGTCCAGGTCTATGAGCAAGGTCAGAGATGTACAGCATCTGTGAGGAAGAGTAGTGAGGTCTGTAGTCTTCAAGGAAAGTTGGAGATGTCTGAGCTTGGCGACGAAGATTGGAAAAAGCCATGGTTGGTGAAGAGGTCAAAGAGTCTGCAAGCAGCTGGGAGGGGGAGGGCTACTTGATGGGGTTAGGTGCAGTGCTGGACAAAGTAATGCAGAAGAAAACAACCATTAAAACCAAGAATCAAACCAGCTGCCGGTAGAGAGTCAGATGATCCAACTGACAGAGCTGCTTGTGGAAAGACTGTTGGCGACAGCAGCTCTGGCAGCAAATTGGCACAGGATAATGAAATCCACTCCATGAGCCATGCAGAGAAGGGAGTTAGGTGGTTCTTATCTAGGTTTCACAATGTGCAGTCTCAATCTACTTGCTAGTAGGTGCAGACCCATTAATTGACTTTAAAATGACAATCTTAGAAAGGCCAAAAATATGGCTGGTGTGGAAAGATGTGGCCTCTGCTGTATCTAAACCTTTGTGTTCACACCAGTTGCTTGGAATGAAAAAGAGTTCCATTTGCCGGACATCCTTCACATTGACAAGCACGCAAAAATATATCCCTTTCCTTCCCAACCCCCTACGTCGAGAAAAAAAAATTAATTGATAGTGTTTTTGAACTGAAGTGACGAAACTACAGGAAACTTTGGTTTATCCGGAGGTTAACTGTCCGGAATGCTCGAGCCACCGGCAAAAATCAGGAGCCGTTTCGTTCGTTTTTTTTTCTTTTCGTTGCTTTTTTTCCCACCAGTCAGGCTCTGCAAGGTCTCGCTGAAGCTGTTGCTAAGCTACAGAGATGCTTGCAAGGTACGGTCGACTGTTTAGAAGCTGTTACTAAGCAACAGGGTTTGTTGCCAGATACGGAGCTCAAAATCTCCATATGTTTCAACATTAGCGCTGGTTTGTCCGGCAGTTTTGATGGGACGGCAACAGCTCGGTCCCGTCGGTGCCGGACAGCACAAAGTTTCCTGTAGTGAAATTTCTAACTCCTGGTCTGAACTAATCTCAGTTGTGGTAGCAGTATTCCTAACTGACATCCAGTCATTTCTACTGGAAAATGTATGCATGTAGGCATTGGGCTCAATTTTGATGCCCTCATGGATTATTATTCTGCCAGCATCCATTGTCTAGGCTCACTCATTAAGAATGACCATTTGGTAAAGTGACTCAAAGGCTCTGGTGTTCATGGAATAGTACCTCGGAAGGGATCAATATTTTCAGACGAGGGAAAGGAAGGGTGTGAATTAGAAAAGTGCTCAACATACTTTTTCATTTGTTTACAAACACAAGGTATTTTTTTTATTCGCTTATGCGATCTGGGCATTGCTGGCAAGGTCAGCATTTATCGCCCATCCCCAGTTGCCCTTGAGAAGGTGGTGGTGAGCTGCCTTCTTGAACCGTTGCAGTCCATGTGGTGAAGGTACATCAACAGTGCTGTTAGGTAGGGAGTTCCAGGATTTGGACCCAGCGATGATGAAGGATCGCCGATATACTTCTAAGTCAGGATGGTGTGTGGCTTGGAGGGGAACTTGGAGGTGGTGGTGTTCCCATGCGCCTGCTGCCCCTGTCCTTCTAGGTGGAAGAAGTCGTGGGTTTGGGAGGTGCTGCCAAAGAAGCCTTGGCAAGTTGCTGCAGTGCCGGTGGTGGAGGGAGTGAATGTTTAAGGTGGTGGGTGGGGTGCCAATCAAATGGGCTGCTTTGTCCTGGATGGTGTCGAGCTTCTTGAATGCTGTTGCAGCTGCACTCATCCAGACAAGTGGAGAGTATTCCATCACGCTCCTTACTTGTGCCTTGCAGATGGTGGAAAGGCTTTGGGGAGTCAGGAGGTGAGACACTCGCCGCAGAATACCTAGCCTCTGACCTGCTCTTGTTGCCACAGTATTTATGTGGCTGGTCCAGTTATGTTTCTGGTCAATGGTGACCCCCAGGATTTTGATGGTAGGGGATTTGGCGATGGTAATGCTGTTGAATGTCATGGGGAGGTGGTTAGACTCTCGCATGTTGGAAATAGTCATTGCCTGGCACTTCTGTGGCATGAATGTTACCTGCCACTTATCAGCCAAGCCTGAATGTCGTCAAGGTCTTGTTGCATGCTTTATTATCTGAGGAGTTGTGAATGGTGCTGAACACTGTGCAGTTATCAGCGAACATCCCCATTTCTGACTTTATATTGGAGGGAAGGTCATTGATGAAGCAGCTGAAGATGGTTGGGCCGAAGACACTGCCCTGAGGAACTCCTGCAGCGATGTCCTGGGGCTGTGATGATTGACCTTCAATCATCACAACCATCTTCCTTTGTGCTAGGTATGACTCCAGCCAGTGGAGCGTTTTCCCCCCCCCGATTCCTATTGACTTCAGTTTTACTAGGGCTCCTTGATGCCACACTCAGTCAAATGCTGCCTTGATGTCAAGGGCAGTCACTCTCAACGCACCTCTGGAATTCAGCTCCTTTGTCCATGTATGGACCAAGGCTGTAATGAGGTCGGGAGCCGAGTGGTCTTGGCGGAACCTAAACTGGGCATCAGTGAGCTGGTTATTGGTAAGTGCCGCTTGATAGCATTGTCAATGACACCTTCCATCACTTTGCTGATGATTGAGAGTAGACTGATGGGGCGGTAATTGGCCAGTTTGGATTTGACCTGCTTTTTGTGGACAGGACATACCTGGGCAGTTTTCCACATTGTCGGATAGATGCCAGAGCTGTAGCTGTACTAGAACAGCTTGGCTAGAGGTGCGGCTAGTTCTGGAGCACAAGTCTTCAGCACGATAGCTGGGATGTTGTCGGGGCCCATAGCCTTTACTGTATCCAGTGCGCTCAGCCGTTTCTTGATATCACGTGGAGTGAATCGAATTGGCTGAAGACTGGCTTCTGTGATGGTGGGGACCTCGGGGGTAGGCCGATATGGATCATCCACTCGGCACTTCTGGCTGAAGATGGTTGCAAATGCTTCAGCCTTGTCTTTTGCACTCACATGCTGGGCTCCACCATCATTGAGGATGTGGATATTCATGGAGCCTCCTCCTCCCGTTAGTTGTTTAATGGTCCACCACCATTCACGACTGGATGTGGCAGGACTGCAGAGCTTTGATCTGATCCATTGATTGTGGGATCGCTTAGCCCTGTCTATAGCATGCTGCTTCCGCTTTTTAGCATGCATGTAGTCCTGTGTTGCAGCTTCCCCAGGTTGGCACCTCATTTTTAGGTACGCCTGGTGCTGCTCCTGGCATGCTCTTCTACACTCCTTATTGAACCATGGTTGGTCCCCTGGCTTGGTGGTAATGGTAGAGTGAGGGATATGCCAGGCCATGATTGTGGTGGGATACAATTCTGCTGCTGCTGATGGCCCACAGTGGATGCCCAGATTTGAGCTGCTAGATCTGTTCTGAATCTATCCCATTTAGCACGGTGGTAGTGCCACACAACACGATGGAGGGTGTCCTCAGTGTGAAGACGGGACTTCGGCTCCACAATGACTGTATGGTGGTCACTGCTGCCAATACTGTCATGGGCAGATGCATCTGTGACAGGTAGATTGGTGAGGACGACGTCAAGTAGGTTTTTCCCTCGTGTTGGTTCTCTCACCACCTGTTGCAGGCCCAGACTGGCAGTTATGTCCTTCAGGACTTGGCCACGCTACCGTTCCCGGTAAGGTGTAGTATTATCACAAGGCTTTCAAACCATGTCTTTGAGGAGAATGACACAGGCTTCTTCTGGCCCCTTGTGAAGCAAACTTTTTCATAAAAACAGTGCTGTGTTAAAAATATAATGCAACATATAGCAGATTGATATTTTCAAACCTTTGAAACACAATTGGGATTTGAAATGTGAGGCCACATTACTATTTTACTAACTACAATAAGAAAGCAAAACAGGAGGTTCACATACTGAACCCATTACACGGTTAATTCAGTTTCATATTTTTAGTGAAACCATCACCGTAAGACAACAGTTTTTATAAGTTTAGAAAATAATTTGATACCTTCAGTTAAAATATTACCTTAAGGAGCTTTGCATTAAGCAGTAATGTGTAGGCAGCTTCAGTGTAGTTATCACACTCTTTGTGCAGGTCACACAGCTTGTATAGATACCTAAGGAAGCAACATTATCAATTTTGAACATATATTGAATATGAAATACTGTAGAATGTTCTGAAGAAAATCCTAATGTATCAAATAAAAAGACTATTCTTCAGTAGAGTTTGAACAAATCTACATTTGTTAGTACTACAACATGGGTGGTTTAATTAGCCCTAGTACCTTGGGTTTGGGAGTACTCATTATCCAGTGACCCCTGCTGGAAGTGCGCACGTATGAACTTCAAGTGAGGACAGAATCAAACAAGTCCCTGTGGCAACACTCACTATCAAGGCACACAGATGAATAGTAACCACTGGGTCATGTATGGGAGGATATCCAGCATCTGTGGAATTGTGCCCCACCAAGGAGTCAAAGTCTTCAGGAGAGGATAAATGGTGGAAAATGGAAGAGAAGATTGGAAGAAAAAAAAATAAGCACTACTATGCTACAGAGCAGTAGTAACATTTGCTGAACGTATCTTACTGGCACGTAATGGATCTACACTGTCATCACTGTGCAATTAGGGTGCTGAGAGCTAGATATTCATGAAAGATTTTTGTGCAATTTGCTTGTGAAAAATGTCACATTGCAGTTTTTTTCTTACAAGTTAGGCTATCACTGGCCTCTGCTCTTTGCCACTGAGTTCTTGTTCTGTGATTGGCAGGAATTCACCTTGGAGCACTGCAGAAGTCATTGGTGAAAGTACACAAATCACAGGCTGAGAAATTGGACTTTGCCCAAAACGAGCGCCAAGTCAGCAAAGCAATTGCTTTGTGCGCCAGTCCCCGGTAACCTGAGCCCCGATCTAAATTTGACCTCGGGCCTCATTTACATTAAAGAGGCAAGCTGTGGACGCCAATCAGGAGACCCAATGCAGCTCGCCAGTCGGGCCCTGACCAATTTCAGATGGCTCTTATTTCTTATTCATGTGTTGGAAATGAATCATTTTGTAACAACTCCAACTGTACTGTGAAAGTGTTTTTGCATACCTGATGTACATTTCTTCTCTCTCAATTTCTTTGTAGAAGTTCTGAAATACAGATCAGAAAACATTTTTCTTCCAATTTTGTAATACATGTGGGTTATTCAAATAATATACCTCTTAAAGCAGACAGTAGAAATTTTACTTAAAGACAACAGCTTAGAATTTCCAGAAGCCCTGTTCTACTGGCAGAAATACAACATGGCAGGACTTCAACCTGCCTGTCTGCCCTGGCTCTGACTCTACTCAAATCCGAGGAATGGGGTCAATTGCATAACAGTTGTTCACACCAATACTGGGGTGCCCGCTCCACAGGGGAAGTGGGATTTCAAAGTGGCATATTGCCAATCCATAGGGCAGCAGATCAGTTTGGCCGAACCGTGAAGACATAGAAATTTCAAGTTCCAGTTGTTCCCTCACTGTTGTAATGCTCTCCTAAGGGCAACTGAAAGCTCTGAGATTGATTCCCATTGGGATACATCATTGTGGCCCCCGTTTATAGTTTCTGTATGGCAACTACGTCTTCTTTGTTTCCATGTTCAAAACGGCCCGGAATTTCTATGCCGATTTCTACAAAATTAGTCCTCGAGCTTGTTGAGGTTAAGGGTGTCAAACTGGATTTGCACAGAAGCAAATCTCTCACATTGTGAATCTTTAATGTGCTTATTATAATATAATACTCCAAATAGTGTAGTATTGATGCATGTTATTCGTGATGTGAACAGGCAGTTATGGCTAAACTGCCCACTTGCATTGCTTTTGAGAGAGAGCAGGCAGAGCTCTGGGGATACATATTCAAATGCAAAACATAAATGACCAGCTTCCAATTGCTAGTGAAATTTCACATGACTCAAAAGACAGGATAGTTAGTGCTTTTCAATTATTTGAAATTAAATGGTGGTGAACTAAGCTTCTAAATTTAAAAAAATTTGCCCACAGTGATGTGCAATATTAGGTGCACAAGTCTGTCTCTTCCAGGTGGCTACCAACACTAAACCTCCAATTTTTGCAAAATCAATTGGTGCAATGCAAAAGATCAAAATGCACCATCAGAGCCAGGCCGTTAAGGACAGAAGTTAGGAAACACTTCTTCACACAATGGGTGGTAGAAGCGTGGAACTCTCTCCCACAAAAGCAGTAGATGCTAGCTCAATTAATCATTTTTAATTTGAGATCAATAGATTTTTTTTTAGCCAAGGGTAGGTGGGTGGATGGATTTAGGATACAGATCAGCCATGATCTCATTGAATGGCAGAACAGGCTCAAGGGGCTGAATGGCCTACTCCTATGTTGACACATGCAGTATATTCAAGCATTACATTGTCTATAGCTCTGTCAGAAAGGTGCAGGGGTAGGTGCCCGATTGCTGTCCAGCTCTCCAAGTACTTTTGCCTTGAATATACAAGAATTCAGTGACATTAAATGACATATGCGCTTAACTGTTCAGCTGTATTAATCAAGGTCAGTGACGCATACAAAAACTATCTCACCAACTACCTATGGTCTACCTCTAGTATTTCAAAAGTATATACATATATTCAAGAAGGAGTTGGATATATTTCTTAAGGCTAAAGGGATCAAGGGGTATGGGGAGAAAGCAGGGACCGGGTACTGAACTTGGATGATCAGCCATGATCGCATTGAATGGCGGAGCAGGCTAGAGGGGCCGAATGGCCTACTCCTGCTCCTATCTTCTATGTTTCTATGCTGCTTTTTCAGCTTGAACAAAGAATTATTCAACAACACAATTCTTTAAAGACTACTACAAACTCAAGCAGACTGGTGGGCTTCTTTTTTCCTATGTGTGTTCATCTCATCATTGTTTCAACTGATGGAGAATTGTTTCAGATGTTTTCCTTTGGAAATGTTACTTAATGTTTTACATTTCATAGTAACAAGCATCTTAGCTGACAACAGGCACCATCTCACTATAACCTTTACCATTATGGCACTACAGAAAATCTTAACAGAAGCATATAGCTGCTCAAACTGTTAAGAAAACCTCAGAATTAATGGGCCCATCTGAAAACACACGTCTTTATTTTAGCCTTCAGTATCTGTTTAGTATTTAGAATTTAACATAACTATATCATAGCATCCCTTTTGTGACAATCCTACAAATCTGTATATGTGATAAACAGCCTTTATGCCTATTTAATTTATTATTTTCCCTTTATTATAATTTTTTAAATAAGTCACTTTACATGCAAAGTGGTACTTAATTGATTCTCCATTTATAAACTAGACCATAAACTTTTGTTTGATGTTGTAAAAGATACATCTTTAATAATTAAGTAAGAGTATATTTTTGATACTTGATCAATATTTTACAATACATTAATTTACACATATTTTATCCTCAAAATATGTACTTTCTATAAAATATTGCTATGACATTGCTTTCTGCTCTTGTTAAAGACCACTTTCATCATTTAGGGCTGATTGTAACATATTCTCTGAAATAGGACAAATTTAATCTGAGTCGAAGTTGAGGTACCTTGAATGGATAGCTGCAACAACACTTGTTACTATGGGAATAGGTACTCAGACCAATATATTGAGTAAAATTCAACAACCCCAGCAGGAGCCGCACTTGAAGTGAGCATGAGTTGGAGCTAGGGCTTCAATACTATCAACTTTAAGCATAGATCCCCAGTGGAAGCAATGCAATCACTGAATTTACCCTTATGAGTATGAGATGCTGAACATTAGTGGCATTATTTTCTATTTCTGCCTAATATTTACAAGGAAAAAGAGGAATTCAGATCACCTTTGGCATCTGCCATTCACCCCTGGGTTCTTGGTCTGTGATTGGCACAAAGCCACATTAAGGCAATGGCCCGAAATCTGCGGTGGGCAATAACAACGAACGAACAGCATTTGTTGTTATTACCCCTTTGAAACCGTGTTAGGTTGCACATGCGCTAAATCCTGAAGTTGTGGCCATTCATTCACTGCTCTGACACTGGCTGCATTGTGGCCCCCCTCCCCATAGCCAGCAATCAGTGTAATCAAGGAAATCAGTGAAACGGACAAAAACTTCAGCTTTTCCGCGGTAATATCGCTGTTAAATACCCCATTAAAAGTTAGATCCTTTTGGATTAGGTTTAATAGGGGTTTTAAACGGCCTATTGACTGCCAAAAAAATGTTATGAACCTGAAAAACTAATTTGAATTTTGTGGAGTGTCAAATTTATCCATTTTAATAAATATTACAATTTTTAAGAATCGTTAAATTTTCTTTTTAAAGTTTGTTCATCTTTATTTCAGGTTTACCTTTTCCCCATGTGAGAGCCCCAAACTTTGTTTTGCTCTCTGTAACATTTTTTAAAAGTTAGAATGAAAGGAGCTTATTCACTTCTTGGTTCCCGGTCTGTGAGAATTCTGCATTGTGATTGGCTGCTTAGACAGCTTGTTGATGTCACAGCAGCTCACGTTAGGGATTTCCCATTAACTTCCACTGATCTCAACTGAACGTCGGAAAAGCCGAACTTCTCACCACAGAGATCGTCAGATCTTTGGAGGTAGCTTACTTCAGGGCCAGCAGCGAACACCTTTGCTTCGCTGCTGCCCACAAATTACGGGCCCATAAGTGGAAAGTACTAATGTAACTGTGGAACTATACATTCCTGAAGTTGATCACCATCATAAAAACATTCACAGTAAGCTCTTACCAGTACATTAACTGTACAGCTCATACGGTTTTCTTTGTTTTCATCATGCATGATCGTTCTGTAATCCAAAAGTCTCTCCATAAGCCTGACAACCAGCATGACAAAGGTTTCTCCATTCTTAGCAAGATACTTGTGCTTTCTACAGTGTTCCAGAAGGCTGGATAAAGTAGTAAATAGCAAATTAATTTCATGCATGCGGAAAAAATAATTGAGGTCAAATTTAAAGTATTAGGATGCTATATATTATTCACACATTTTCATTATTACAAAGTCAAAATGTGCTGCAGTATAATTATTATGCTATTTGTCTCTGTTACAGGATAATTTTTCTCATTAATTGACACTTACATCTTCTCAAACAGCACTTTGTACTGCTCATCCCCTCTGCCTCCTTCCACTTCATGATCTAGCTTGGTGATGATCTCATTTTCAAACTATAATTAAACAGTGAGTGTAAATAATCAGCATTACAGTATGTTATTAGTTCAATGCAAACATTTCATTTATTACTGGAGCTTCTATGATTTATATACTGAGGAGAGAATAAAATAACTAATCACGTCTATCTTGCTTCATTGATCTTAAGTGCAATGCATTTCAAAATGATCCATTCATTGTCAATTGTGGTGCATTTGTGGACACTGGAATGAACACACAGCAAATTTGTGAAAACCTTGCCAGTTCAAGCGTAACCTTTTGCTAGCTCTTTAAAGAATGGATTACTCTTCTTGCACCAATAACGTTATGCTTAACCTGTACGAACGTATTGTAGACAACATTAATGAGGTTTTTCTTGGTTAACATTTTGAAATATGAATTCAGTCATTCAACTTTTTTTTTTAAAAAGCAGAGAGAAAAATACACATTCTCTACAAAAAAATAACACTTCCACAACCAAAGATAATACAGTAACAGCTACTGTGCAAGGATTACTTACTCTATTGCCTCACTAATCAGTTCTAGTAGAAATTCGGCCAATTGCGATCGACTCTCCTGACACCAACACAATGGATTAACGTCAGAATATTGAAAGCAACCTTCCTCAAGCATAATTTTGTTAATCTTCACATTTGCCTGAGACACAGGCAGGGGACCAGGAATATGCAATAAAAATGACTGGTGCAGAGCACTGTTCAGTCATGAATGGCCGTTATGTAGGATATATGATGTCTGTGGCTTAAACATGTATGCTAATCTGCATTTCATACACGTTTGCTTGCGACTTTCACTTTATATTTTGTTTCCTAAATGGCTATCCCTCACTTAGGGATATCTCTGACCTGGAAGCAATTATTTTTGGACAATATATCAAAGAACAGGATGTAACGAGCAGGGTGGATAAGGGGAACCAGTAGATGTAGTGTATTTGGATTTCCAGAAGGCATTCGAAAAGGTGCTGCATAAAAGGTTACTGCACAAGATAAGAGTTCATGGTGTTAGGGGTAATATATTAGATTGGATAGAGGATTGGCTAACTGACAGAAAACAGAGTCGGAATAAATGGGTAATTTTCAGGTTGGCAAACTGTAACTAGTGGGGTGCCACAGGGATCAGTGCTGGGGCCTCAGCTATTTACAATCTATATTAATGACTTGGATGAAGGGACTGAGTGCACTGTTGCCAAATTTGCTGACGATACAAAGATGGGTGGGAAAGCAAGTTGTGAGGAGTACACAAAGACTCTGCAAAGGGATATAGGCAGGTTAAGCGAGTGGGCAAAAATTTGGCAAATGGAGTATAATGTGGGAAAAAGTGAGGTTATCCACTTTGGTGGGAAGAATAAAAAAGCAAAATATTATTTAAATGGAGACTACAGAATGCTGCGGTACAGAAGGATCTGGGTGTCCTTGTACATGAAACACAAAAAGTTAGCATGCAGGTACAGCAAGTAATTAGGAAGGTAAATGGAATATTGGTCTTTATTGCAAGAGGGATGGAATATAAAAGTAGGGAAGTCTTACTACAACTGTACAGGGCGTTGGTGAGACCACATCTGGAGTACTGCGTACAGTTTTTATGTTTCTATGTTTTGGTCTCCTTATTTAAGGAAGGAAACATACTTGCACTGGAGGCAGTTCAGAGAAGGTTCACTAGGTTGATTCCCGAGTTGAAGGGGTTGTCTTATGAGGAAAGGTTAAGCAGGTTGGGCCTATACTCATTGGAGTTTAGAAGAATGAGAAGTGATCTTATTGAAACATATAAGATTCTGAGGGGGCTCGACAAGGTAGATGCAGAGAGGACGTTTCCCCTCCTGGGGAAATCTAGAGCTTGGGGGCACAGTTTCAGAATAAGGGGTCGCCCATTTAAGACGGAGATGAGGAGGAATTTCTTCTCTCAGAGGGTCGTGAATCTTTGGAATTCTCTACCCCAGAGAGCTGTGGAGGCTGAGTCATTGAATATATTCAAGGCGGAGATAGACAGACTTTTGAAAAACAGGGGAATCAAGGGTTACGGGAAGCGGGCAGGAAAGTGGAGTTGAGGCCAAGATCAGATCAGCCATGATCTTACTAAATGGCAGAGCAGGCTCGAGGGGCCGAATAGCCTACTCCTGCTCCTATTTCTTATGTTCTTATGTAACAGTAAGTAGCAACAGACATTCTGTTGGGATCCAATAACTGCCTGGTAAAGAATTAACTTTCCAAACTTCCCCCTTTCTACTAAACTTGAGGCTACTATACCTCAAGAGTGAATCAGGCAATTGGACGTGCACTTGAGGAGGACTAATTTGCAAGATTATGGGGAAAAAGCTTAAAAATAAAAAAACGAGAAACCCGACCCCCAACTTCCGGTTTTAAAGGAGGCGGTTAGGGGGCGGGCAACTAACCCACTCTCCGGAGGCAGGTCAGTCACTAAAGATTTTTAAGGAGGTTGCAGGCCTGAAATTTTAATACCAGCAGGCCGGGATTTCCAGGCCTCGGAAATCCCAGCAGATGAAAGGTGGTGAAAAGAGCTCGATCCGATGTCCCCTCACATTGTTCGATTCACCTCACCTCCCGCAATGTCAGATTCCCCTCACCCCCTGCAATGTCAGATTCCCCTCACCCCCCGCGATGTCAGATTCCCCTCACCCCCCCGCAATGTCAGATTCTCCTCACCCCCCGCAATGTCAGATTCTCCTCACCCCCCCGCAATGTCAGATTCCCCTCACCCCCCCGCAATGTCAGATTCTCCTCACCCCCCCGCAATGTCAGATTCCCCTCACCCCCCCGCAATGTCAGATTCCCCTCACCCCCCCCCGCAATGTCAGATTCCCCTCACCCCCCCGCAATGTCAGATTCCCCTCACCCCCCCGCGATGTCAGATTCTCCTCACCCCCCCGCAATGTCAGATTCCCCTCACCCCCCGCAATGTCAGATTCCCCTCACCCCCCCGCAATGTCAGATTCCCCTCACCCCCCGCGATGTCAGATTCCCCTCACCCCCCCGCAATGTCAGATTCCCCTCACCCCCCGCAATGTCAGATTCCCCTCACCCCCTGCAACGTCAGATTGCTCTCACCCTCCCGCAATGTCAGATTCCCCTCACCCCCCCGCAATGTCAGATTCCCCTCACCCCCCGCGATGTCAGATTCCCCTCACCCCCTGCAATGTCAGATTCCCCTCACCCCCCGCGATGTCAGATTCCCCTCACCCCCTGCAACGTCAGATTGCTCTCACCCTCCCGCAATGTCAGATTCCTCTCCTTTCACCACCCCCCGCAATGTCAGATTCCTTTCACCCCCCCGCAGTGTCAGATTCTCCTCACCCCCCGCAATGTCAGATTCCTCTCCTTTCACCACCCCCCGCAATGTCAGATTCCTCTCACCCCCCCGCAGTGTCAGATTCCCCTCACCCCCCCACGATGTACAATTCCCCTCACCACCCCCCGCCCCTCCGCATACTTCTCAGTTCCCCGTACTAAAATCCTACCCCCCAATCTTTTCCTGGCCCCCGAGCTCTTATCGGGCCCATTATGTCTGTCGCATGTACCCAAACGAGAAGGCCAAAGCAAGCAAGCAATTTAAATACAAGCATCCTGTGGGGTTTTTTTTTAATGAGTTTAAAACACATGTATTTAAACTTCCTTGGTCCTGGTCAAGTGTTTCTCAGCCAATTGAGCAGTCCATCAGAAGCACAGATAGCTAGGCCAGAGGGAGTGTATGGCTATTCATCAACAAATCGCATTGTAAGGTTAGGGACCTTGGCCTAGAAATTCATTGTAGCCACTTTTGGGGCGGTAAAGTCGGGCAGCCGCGAAAGTTTGCGCCCGCCGCCAAATCAAGGCCACTTCTCCGATATTCATTAGCTTCGCCCTAAGAGTTTGCTCAAGCGTTAAAACTGGCGCTGGACGCCTCTCTTTAGGCGCTAAGCCGGAGGTGCTGAGCGAGAGCGCCCAGGCCGGGCGCAGCGCAGGTGCGGCCATCTCGTGATTGACAGCAGACACCCTGACGCCGGCCAGCTCTTAAAGGGGGAAGGGTCGACTTTGTCTGCTGCCACGCCCTGGATAGTGGAGCCCTCCAGCTAGGCCTGAACACTGCTGCTGGACCCAAATAGCGCCTGAAGCTATGCAGAGGGACCGTGAACGAGCGCAGCGCTTCTCAGAGCGTGATCTGAGTGTGCTGGTTGGTGGTGTGGAGAAGAGGCGCCATATTTTGTACCCGGACAATGGCAGGAAGGCGCCGGTCCGCGCCTACTGGAGAGCCTGGAGGCATGTCGTCAGCAAGGTGTCAGCCAACAGCGAGGTCCCCAGGACCGGTGTCCAATGCCGCAAAAAGTTTAATGACCTCACGCGGATTGTCAGGGTGAGTACCCTTTCCAGTGACCTCCTCATCCTTGCATGTGCACCTCACATTATGGGCAAAGGGACCTGAAAGCCCTAATGGCCAGCCCTCATCCAGCAGCTATGGGACAGGCATGAACATCAATTGCACATTCTGCACTTAACACACTGGCCAAGCTATTCCACCATGGGAGGCAGTGCACACAAGATCAGGGCGACACACTGGCCAGGCTTTTCCACCATGGGAGGCAGTGCACACAAGATCAGGGCGACACACTGGCCAGGCTATTCCACCATGGGAGGCAGTGCACACAAGATCAGGGCTACACACTGTACTTAGAGGCCGTCCTTTCTCTTGCAGGCCAAGCTGGCCAATAACAAGAAGAGCCGGACTGCGACCGGGGGAGGCCGACCCCAGATCCAGCCGCTCACCGAGCTGCAACATCGCGTGGAGCGCATCATGGGTGGCCGGGTGATTGGCCCCGTTGCATGTGGAGATGCCAACCCTGTTCTGGGCACCAATGGTAAGGACATCAATGTTTGGACCTCTCTCGTCCCACTTGCGCATCAGATCTACATCCTTTGCCACTGTCCGACCAATGCGCTGAATGCCACCACTCATGCATTCCTCGCTGACGCCCTCTCCTCACTCTAAAGCTACTCTTGTGATTTCCTGCTTTCAGATGGTGAGGAGGAGGTCCCTGAACTTGCCAGTGACAGCCCCTCAGAAGAGGAGGAGGAGGAGGAGGAGCAAGAGGAAGGCGGCCCATCAGGGGAACCCTCAGCCGTGGCAACCCATGCCAATGTAGGGGACACGTCTTCCCTGGAGGGGAGCGTCGCGGAAGTGTCGGAGGGGAGGGGGGCTCATGGGACCTGCAGCCTGCAGAAACGCAGGAGGGGGGTGCCAGCTCGGCGGCCTTCTCCCCAGAGGGGGGAAGGGTCGGAGGGGAGTCCAATTGCTGGGCCCAGCGGCGTCCAGCAACGCAGGAAGGGTCGGCCAGCTCGGCGGCCTTCTCCCCAGAGGGAGAGTCCGGCCTCCAGTCCGGAGATGGTCTTCGCCGAGGAGATGGAACGCCTCGAGGACTTGTCCGCGGACTCGGAGCGCCGGCACACGGAGCTCATGGGGGTAGTGGCACGGTTGCCTGAGACCATCGAGTCCCTCTCTCGGAGTGTCACCGACGTCGGGGCCTCACAGGCCATCAGTTTGGCGGAATTCGGGGCAGAGCAGGCAGCGAGTCGGGCGGCATTCGGGGCCGCTCAGGCAGCGAGTGGGCAGCTGATCAGTGGTGCCGTGCAGTCACTGGGTGCTCTGATGAGGTCACTGAACAGGTCAACACGGGCACTCACTGCTGCCACACTCGCTGTGTCAGCCAGGCATCGCCAGGGCACCCGGCGCGCTGCAGCAGCACAGCGGTCTGTCCCTCGGCAGATTGGTGCGCATGCTGCAGTGCTGGCCCGGGCGAGTGCCAGTGTCTCAGGCGACCAGCGAGCGCCTGCCATCCGCCAGCTTGCCCCCATTCCTCCAGCCGCCACTGCCACTCCCCCAGTGGAGCTGCCAGGAGCTGCTGCAGCGACTGATGCTGGCCAGCCACAGCTGCAGCATTCAACAGCCGCCCGCTCGACGGCCAGACCTCGACTAGGCCGACCCCCAAGGGCATCTGCCGTCACGACATGTGCCCCTCTGGAGCCTGCCCCCAGACTTGCAGCAGCCAATGGCCTTACTTTGAGGAGCAGCAGGGCGGGCAGGGGCCACACAAAGATGGCCAAGGCATCGCCCTAGCGGGCCAAAAAGTCGAATGTGTGGCCAGTTGTGTTTGTTTTTTGAGGCCGAGAATTGGATGTTTGTTTTTTTGAGGCCGAGAATTGGATGTTTGTTTTTTGAAGGCCGAGGATGACGGCCATTTTATTTGCACTGTTTTGTTAATCCTCTCCAGGTTGTGGGAGCGAGTGATGTGTTTGAGTGTTTTTTGGGGGTTTCGTCTGTTTTTGGTTTTCATGTGGGAAGGGCCCTGAGTTTGTACAATAAAGCATTTTATTTATTAACATTGTCCATGTTTGATCTTTGAAGTGTTTGTTGCCTTAACCGGCTGAGGGCTTGCGGAGCGGCTGCAATCATGTTCTTTCATTGGCACAAGCCATTCCCTGACAGGGGGCCTAGAAGTGACGTTCAATAAGCCGCCGACGGGCGGCCCTTGGACCTTGTGCCTCCCTCCTGGGCTGGTACTCCTCGTCCTCGTCCTCCTCCTCCTCATGCTCCTCCTCCTGAGGTGGGGGTCCAACGTGAGGTGGCAGTGCCTGAGTCCTGCGGATAGCCAGGTTGTGCAGCATGCAGCAAACGACGACGAATTGGGAGACTTGCTCCTGCGAATACTGGAGGGCTCCCCCGGAGCGATCGAGACAGCGGAACCGTTGCTTGAGGACGCCGATTGTTTGTTCTATGATGTTCCTAGTCGCTTGATGGCTCTCGTTGTATGCCTCTTCAGCAGGGGTCGTGGGCGCGCGGAGCGGGGTCATGAGCCAGGTACACAAAGGATAGCCTTTGTCCCCGATAAGCCATCCTCTTGGGGGAGGCTGTGCCTGGAACATGTCAGCCACAGTTGTCTGTCGCAGGATAAAGGCATCGTGGCTGCCGCCTGGAAAGCGGGCATTGACAGCTAGGATGCGCTGCCTGTGGTCACACACCAGCTGTACGTTGAGGGAATGGTAGCCCTTCCGGTTGCGGTAATCCTCGGCATGCTCCAGAGGTGCCCGCAAAGCCACATGCGTGCAGTCAATGGCGCCCTGCACCATGGGGAAGCCCGCTATTCTTGCAAATCCCACTGCACGCTGCTGCTGCTTGTCCAGGGTCATGGGGAAGGAGATGAATTGATGTCTCCTTCTGAAAAGGGCTTCGGTCACCTGGCGGATGCAGCAATGCACGGCGAACTGGGAGATGTTAGCGATGTCCCCAGCAGCGGATTGGAAGGAGCCGGTGGCATAGAAGTTGAGAGCCACGGTCACCTTCACTGCCACCGACAGAGACGTCCTGCGCATCAGCTGTGGCTGCAGATCTCTCTGAAGCAGCTGGCAGATGTCTGCAACCACCTCCCTTCTGAATCGCAGCCTCCTTACACACATCGCGGCAGACATGGTCAGATAGGAGGACTGCTGGCGGTATACCCTGGGTGGGTAAGGCCTCAGTTGGCGACGCCTGTTGCCCCCTCTGCGTCTAGCCAGGGCTGCCACTCTCTCACGGCGTCTGTAAGCCCTTCTGGCATAAGGCTGAAAGTCAGCGTTGGCACCCAATGCAGCCCCCATTATATGCTGGCAAACAATGAGCTCTCAATGAAGGCAAAGATAATTGCTAAGCTCTGGCCTGAGCCCAAAATACCTGCCCTAGTGTTGGTCCAAACCAGTAAGCTCTCCTCCTTGGTCTCTCTCCAAAAAACCGTTGCACAAGAGTGAATGCTGCAAAATGGCTGGCCTTTATAGTGCAGGGTAAGTGCCCTTTAATTAGCGCTCCCCGCGGCCCGCCTTGGCTGTGTACCGTTCCACTTCACAGTCGTTAGGGCCGCCCGGCGCACAATGGCCCGGCGCGAGTGAAGTTCCGGTTCGGGCGCACGAAGGGCGTTGCACTAGTAAATGACGTCATGATCTGCGCGCGCAGCAGGGCGTGCGCTAAGACTTTGCGCCGGCGCTAAATGTGTACTGAAGTTGGGGCGAGGCGCAGATCGCGCTGCGCCCGGGCGCTAAGCGCCTAGCGCTCGAGATCTACTCCTCCTAAGGCGCTAACGGCTGGCGCGCCCAACTGAATTTCTAGGCCCTTGTGTCTGGTCCAGTTCACATTGCAGTTTAGCACAGTATGCATAATTATTTGTTATTTTCCATCTTTCCAACCTTTCAATTACTGTAAATCTGCAGTGGGTCCCTGTTCACTTATCCCTTTGACGCTTAATAAATCTCTGGCAGTTTATAATTTAAGTCAGTAGATTGTTTACTCCAAAATCTTCTAAAGTTCAGGAAGATCATGCAACATAACCAGTAAGCCAAAATCCAGTTATGAGGGTTTTCTATTCACGTTCATACGATGATTTTAACGGAAAAAAGATTTTAAAGACCATCAATTTTTGTTCTCTTTCACCTAGATTATTGTATTAGTGAAATAAAAGCTACATATTTCTTAGTAAATCACCTGTTGCTAAAACTTCATTCTCCAGCCCCACCTGGTAGACTGTAGCCTTGACATTATGGCTTTCATTTTATTATAATTAATTAATACATATGTACTATATTTCTGCTACAGTACTTTAAAAACAAATCAAAACCGGGTGCGATTCCTTAATTACAAGAACAACAACTTGTATTTATATAGCGCCTTTAATGTAGTAAAACGTCCCAAGGCACTTCACAGGAGTGTTACAGGGCAAAAAATTGACACCGAGCCACATAAGAAATTAGGGCAGATGACCAAAAGCTTGGTCAAAGAGGTAAATTTTAAGGAGCATCTTAAAGGAGGAAAGCGAGGTAGAGAGGCGGAGAGGTTTAAGGAGGGGGCTCCTTAGCTTAGGGCCTAGGCAGCTGAAGGCACAGCCAACGACGGTTGAGCGATTATAATCAGGGATGCTCAAAAGGGCAGAAATCTCAGAGGGGTTGTGGGGCTGAAGGAGATTTCAGAGATAGGAGGGATTTGAAAACAAGGATGAGAATGTTGAAATCAAGGCGTTGCTTAACCGTGAGCCATTATAGGTCAGCGAGCACAGGGGAGATGGGTGAACGGGACTTGGTGCGAGTTCGGACACGGGCAGCTGAGTTTTGGATCACCTCAGGTTTACGTAGGGTAGAATGTGAGAGGCCAGCCAGGGGTGCATTGGAATAGTCAAGTCTAGAGGTAACAAAGGCATGGATGAGGATTTCAGCAGCGGATAAGCTGAAGCAAGGGCGGAGACAGGCAATGTTACGGAGGTGGAAATAGGCGGTCTTAGTTATGCCGCGTATATGCGGTTGGAAGCTCATTTCAGGGTCAAATATGACACCAAGGTTGCAAACAGTCTGGTTAAGCCTCAGACAGATGCTAGGGAGAGGGATGGAGTCGGTGGCTAGGGAACGGAGTTTGTGGCGAGGTCCCAAGACAATGGCTTCGGTCTTCCCAATATTTAATTGGAGAAAATTTCTGCTTATCCAGTACTGGATGACAGACAAGCAGTGTGTCAATTTAGAGACTGTGGAGGGGTCGAAAGAAGTGGTGCTGAGGTAGAATTGGGTGTTGTCAGCATAGATGTAGAAACTGATGCTGTGTTTTCGGATGATGTCGCTAAGGGGCAGCATATAGATGAGAAATAAGAGGGGGCCAAGGATAGATCCTTGGGGGACCCCAAAGGTAACAATGCGGGAGTGGGAAGTGTTCTGGACATTATGGACATTTTACATGCAGATAGCACCCTCTGGTGGTGGTTATTGTGTTAGTGGTGTGTTTGTATGAAACAGAGGTCATTTGACCTTCGTTCCTTTCTTCCTGTGAGAGGTCATTTGACCTTCGTTCCTTTCTTCCTGTGAGAGGTCATTTGACCTTCGTACCTTTCTTCCTGTGTAACCCAGGAAGTAGAATTCCAGGAAGAACCTGGCAGTAATGGAGGATTCCATGAGGGTTTCACAATCCAATGTAATCTGATTTCATATGTTAGGCCAAGCGCAATATCTGTGAGTATCTTTGTTTGTTAGCATAATAGCAACGTTGTCAGAGTAGTATTTTGACAATATGTTTATAAAAGGTTAATATTTGATAGTTACAGAAGTTAGTCCAAATGTTAGTTAGTTATACAATTAGTCTATTCTACTGTTGTAAATGTTATATCTTATGTAATATCGAATGTATAGTACTCAGTTTATGTACAAAACATACTTTGTCTTTGTTTACAGTTTCACAAAAATTGTTCAAGTAAAGGCTTCAAACAGCAAACGGCTTCACGAAGAATTATTTTGAATAAGTGTTTAACTTGCTGGATAACTAGATAGGAGCACGTCTAGCGCGGCCAGTACAGGAAGAGAGGCAATTGCAGGTGATTTTCTGGCTATGATTGGATAGATAAGAATGGCACCAGGCAAGTGCAGTCCACCCAGTTGGCAGATGGTGGAGAGGCGTTGGAGGAGGATGGAGTGGTCAACTGTGTCAAAGGCTGCAGACAAGTCGAGAAGGATGAAGAGGGATAGTTTACCTTCGTCACAGTCACAAAGGATGTCATTTGTGACTTGGATGTGAGCCGTTTCAGTACTATGGCAGTGGTGGAAACCGGATTGGAGGGATTCAAACATGGTTGCGGGAAAGATGGGCACTGATTTGGGAGGCAACAACATATCCAAGGACTTGAGAGGAGAGGAAGGTTGGAGATGGGGTGGTAGTTTGCAAGAACAAAGGGTCAAGGGTTGTTTTTTTTTGAGGAGAGGAGTGATGACGGCCGAGTTGAAGGAGAGGGGGACAGTGTCTGAGGAGAGAGAACCGTTAACAATGTCAGCTAACATGGGAACCAGAAAAGGAAGTTTTGTAATCTGTTCTTAATTAGGTGATCTGTTCTTAATGAAAGCAAAACCAACCTAATTTCTTTAGAAATGACGAGCAAATCCAAAATTGTTCACATTTTAAGAACTTTAAAAAACAATTCTGTTTCAAACAGGTTTAGATTGCATTTGAAAGTTATGACATCAACTGAAACTTACATTTCTGTAACAATTCTCACAGAGAAAGACCTCTTGCTTTACAGGGCAGAGAGAAAAATAGTGTTCACTGAGAAGGAGGAAAAAAATACAAGAGTTGGGGGGGGGGGGGTGAAAGCATGTCAAAGGAGGCATTTGAAAGGAGGGAGGTTTTAGAGGGCAAGCGACATAATGGCTGAAGAAGAGACCACTCATGGTGAAGTGGATAAAGTGGGAAACAAGGCGCAAACTGATTTGGAGAAGCAGAGGGCACATGCAGGGACCTGGAAAGAGATGAGCAACAAAGGGAGCGGGTGTAGACCAGGCTAGATTTGAAAGTAAAGATGGGAATGTTAAAATTAATTTTCACAGAGAGCCAGTGAAACTCGGCAAACATAGGGGGCAATGGGAGCGTAGGACATTCTGTGGATGAAGACAGAAGCTGTGGTGTTCTGGATAAATTTAGGTTGGGGACAGTGGAAATGAGTAAGCCAGCAAGGAGAGTGGTGGAGAAGCCAAAATGATAAGGACATGGATAGCAGTGGTGGAGTCTTGGTAGCAGTGGTGGAGAGATAGGGATAGAGCTAAGTGATGAGAGATTGTGTAGAATGGGCCTATACTCTCTGGAGTTTAGAAGAATGAGAGGTGATCTCATTGAAACATACAAGATTCTGAAGGGGATTGACAGGGTAGATGCTGAGAGGTTGTTTCCCCTGGCTGGAGTGTCTAGAACTAGGGGGCATAGTCTCAGGATAAGGGGTCGGCCATTTAAGACTGAGATGAGGAGGAATTTCTTCACTCAGAGGGCTGTGAATCTTTGGAATTCTCTGCCCCAGAGGGCTGTGGATGCTGAGTCTTTGAGTATATTCAAGGCTGAGAGTCGATAATCAGCCATGACCTTATTGAATGGCAGAGCAGGCTCGAAGGGTCGTATGGACGACTCCTGCTCTTACTTATGTTCTTATACTTCATAGCCATCAAATGCCAATAGTTGTTTTCAAATATTTTTATTTTACACAAAACATATAAATGTGTACATGATACCCGACATGAATCTTGTCATTCGTGTGGAAATGACTTATGAAGTAATACTGGGTGGCCTGCTGGTGGCACTGTCCAGGGAGAGTATAAATACTCGGGCATGGGCCCAGCTTGCTCGGTACATTCTTTAACAGGAACTAGAGAAGGACACAACTAGATCTCCATGTTGAAAACCAGTTGATTAAAGCCTACTCAGATCAAGTGCCTTGTAGTTTTCTTACGTCAATACCCAGTTATATGAACCATAGATGGACATGGTCATATCATGAATGTGTAAAGCACAACAAAAATTTTCATATTATTCTTACAAAACACCATGAATTAAAAAGGCTCAAAATTAAAATGCAAAGTTTCCCCAATGGCTCAAGTGTGTCACCTGTTGTGGTACTGAGGCATATAGACCATAAGATACCATGTTTGAATCTTTTCTATACTGAGTTAGCTGAACTGATCTTGGGCAGTAGTTGGGGTGCTGTATTTGGCCTCAGCATCACTATACTAGGGAGAGGGGAAAAAAATTAACTCTTGATCACGATCCCTGCTTGAAATTCTGAGTATGTGAACGTCGGACGAGAACAAAATCAGGCATGGCTCTGGTGTCAACGGTTTGAAACTCATACATTAAAATATGGGACTTGGGATAAGTACCAATAGAGCCCATTCAACTGTATCTCAAAGAGTTTATTCCCAAACAAGAGACGGGAATACAAAAGGAAAAATACTGTGAATGCTGGAAATCTGAAATATAAACAGAAAATGCTGGAACTACTCAGCAGGCCAGGCAGCATCTGTGGAGAGAGAAAGAGAGTTATCGCTTCAGGTCTGTGACCGTTTGTCAGAACGGGAGAAAAGGGAGTAAATTGAAGGAAAAGGGAGTTAAAAAGTTAAAATGCCAACTCAGTCAAATTACTGATACAAAGTTACCTGTAAAATATAAAATTAAAATACAGGTGGAACTAGTAAAAAACCTTTTTAACTTGGAAAAAAGCTAGAAAATGTTACAATACTATAGTTAAATGTATGTACAGTACATATCTATAGAGAATCTGGTAGGATGTTTCATGATACCTTTAGAAAATAACAGCTGCAGAATGACAAACAGTAATCATTATCACATGCAAAATACTGAGGTCAGGTGTAATAAGTTTAAATTGGATTTGAATGCAAAACTGCATGACAGTTCACAACTTCCGATACAACATATCCTTTATAGCCTGTAGCACTGAAGTACGCAATACATTAGCACATAATCATGCACATAATTAGAATCATAGAAACTTGCAGCACAGAAGGAGGCCATTCGACCCATTGCGCCCATGCTGGCTCTTTCTCAAAGAGCAGTTGTGCTTCGTCCCACATCTCCGCTTTTTGTCCGTAACCCTGTAAGTTTCTCATCCTCAAGTACCTGTTCAACTCCCTTATAAAATTATTTATGGAATCAGTTTCCACCACCTTTACAGGTAGAGCGTTCCAGATCCCGACAGCTGGCTGAGTGAAAAAAAAATCTCATCTCCCCTTTGCATTGCGTTAATAATTTGGCCAATTTTATTCTGTGGCCAAGTTTCATTCTGTAATCAGATGCCACCACATCTGTTTTCAAATTAACTACAGTACTACTATACGGTTGACCTATGGTACACTTTAAACATGGCATTGAGTAAAAAAAATGTTATTCCTTCAGGTTTGTGCTTTTTCATAATTTTATATTACCAAATCATAGTGAATATTCTTTAGAATCAGCAATATTTTGCTGCACTCTAGAGAAAAAAAAATTAAAGTTGAAGATTTCTTGTGCCTATCTCCAATTATCATGATCATAATCATAATCAACTTTGTCATTGTTAGTGCACAAGTGCAGTACAACGAAATGTAGGCTTGCGGCTCCCGAGAGTGTACATTTAGATTAAGACATTTAAACATTCAACATTCATTTGGCTTGTAATACATTAACATAAACATTATAAAGTGCATTGGCAGATGTGCAGGCTTTAGAGTTTATTTGTGGCGTTCAGTAGGATGACAGCCCTGGGAAAGAAGCTGTTCCTGAATCTGGTCGTTCGGGTGCGAATGCATCTGTAGCGTCTCCCAGATGGCAGGGGGGCGAACAGACTGTGGCTGGGGTGGGTAGGGTCTTTGATGATGGTCAGTGACCTCCGTAAACAGCGTTTCTGATAGATAGCAAAATACTGCGGATGTTATGGTCGGTAGCCGGGTGCCGGTAATGCGTTGGGCAGTTTTGACTACCCGCTGCAGGGCTTTCCGGTCATAGGAGCTACAGCTGCCATACCATACTGTGATACAGTTCGTCAGGATGCTCTCTATTGTGCAGCGGTAAAAGTTAGAGAGGATCAGGGGTGACAGGTTACATCCCTTCAGCCTCCTTAGGAAATATAGGCGCTGCTGGGCCTTCTTCACCAAAGAGGAGGTATTGAGGGACCAGGAGAGGTCTTCCGTGATAGTAGCACTTTTGTGGTGTTGCTGATGCCCAACGTGTAATAGTAATGCATAGGATTACATAGGATATACGGCACAGAAACAGGCCATTCAGCCCAACCAGTCCATGCCGGCGTTTATGCTTCACTCGAGCCTCCTCCCATCTTTCCTCATCTAACTCCATCAGTATAACCCTCTATTCCCTTCTCCCTCATATGCTATCTAACCTCCCCTTAAATGCATCTATACTATTCACTTCAACCACTCCCTATGATAGCGAGTTCCACATTCTCACCACTCTCTGGGTAATGAAGTTTCCTCTGAATTCCCTATTTGATTCCTTGGTGAGTACCTTATATTGATGGCCTCTAGTTATGCTCTTCCCCACAAGTGGAAACACTCTCTCTGTATCTACTCTATCAAAACTTTTCATAATTTTGAAGACCTCTATTTGGACACCCCTTAGCCTTCCCTTTTCAAGAGAAAAGAGAACCACCCTGTTCATCCTTTCCTGATATGTATACCATCGCATTTCTGGTATCATCCTTGTAAATTTTCTCTGCACCCTCTCCAGTGCCTCTATATCCTTTTTATAATATGGCGACCAGAACTGCACACAGTACTCCAAGTGTGGTCTAACCAAGGTTCGATACAAGTTTAGCATAACTTCCCTACTGTTCAATTCTATTCCTCTAGAAATAAACCTGAGTGCTTGATTTGCTTTTTTATGGCCTTGTTAACCCGTGTCGCTACTTTTAGTGATTTGTGTATTTGTACTCTGAGATCCCTTTGCTCTTCCACCCCACCCAGACTCGCATCCGCCAAGTAATAAATAACCTCCCTATTCTTCCTACCAAAATGTAATACCTCACATTTATCTGTGTTGAAATTCATTTGCCAATTATATGCCCATTCTGCAAGTTTATTAATGTCTCCCTGCAATTTGTTGCCGTCCTCCTCAGTATTGACTATCCCCACCCATTTGGTGTCATCCGCAAATTTAGAAATTGTGTTTTTGATTCCAAAGTCTAAATTGTTAATATAAATTGTGAACAACATTGGTCCCAGCACCGACCTTTGTGGAACACCACTTCCCACCTTCTGCCACTCTGAATGCCTGCTATTCAGTCCTCTCACCACTGGTGACACTGTAGTATGAGTAACCCAGCTCTTCCAGATATTATCCAAGAGATTGATTAAGAAGGGAAAAATAGATTGAGAGTAAACTTGCAAGGAACATAAAAGCAGACTGTAAAAGCTTCTACAAGTATGTAAAAAGAAAAAGATTAGTGAAAACAATTGTAGGTCCCTTACAGTCAGAAACGGGAGAATTTATAACGGGGAACAAAGAAATAGCGGAGCAATTAAACAAATACTTTGGTTCTGTCTTTGTGGAAGAGGGCATAAATAACCTCCCAGAAATGCTGGGGAACCAAGGGTCTAGTGAGAAGGAGGAATTAAAGGAAATTAGTATTAGTAAAAAAAATAGTGCTGGAGAAATTAATGGGACTAAAAGCCGATAAATCCCCAGGGCCTGATAATCTGTATCCCAGAGTACTAAAAGAGGTAGTCATGGAAATAGTGGGTGCATTGGTTGTCATCTTCCAAAATTCTATAGATTATGGAACAGTTCCTGCAGATTGGAGGGTGGCAAATGTAACCCCACTATTTAAAAAAGGAGGGGGAGAGAAAACAGGGAACTACAGACCGGTTAGCCTAACATCAGTAGTAGGGAAAATGCTAGAGTCTATTATAAAGAATGTGATAACAGGACACTTAGAAAATATCAATGGGATTAGACAAAGTCAACATGGATTTATGAAAGGGAAATCGTGTTTGACAAACCTACTGGAGTTTTTTGAGGATGTAACTGGTAGAACAGATAAGAGAGAACCAGTGGATGTGGTGTATTTGGATTTTCAGAAGGCCTTTGATAAAGTCCCACATAAGAGGTTAGTGTGCAAAATTAAAGCACATGGGATTGGGGGGTAATATACTGGCATGGATTGAAAATTATTTAAGAGACAGGTAACAGAGTAGGAATAAATGGGTCTTTTTCGGGGTGGCAGGCAGTGACTAGTGGGGTACCGCAGGGATCAGTGCTTGGGCCCCAGCTATTCACAATATATATATCAATGATTTGGATGAGGGAACCAAATGTAATATTTCCAAGTTTGCTGACGACACAAAACTAGGTGGGATTGCGAGTTGTGAGGAGGATGCAAAGAGGCTTCAAGGCAATTTAGACAAGTTGAGTGAGTGGGCAAATACATGGCAGATCCAGTATAACGTGGATAAATGTGAAGTTATCCACTTCGGTAGGAAAAACAGAAAGGCAGAGTATTATTTAAATGGTGATAGATTGGGAAATATTGATGTACAAAGGGACCTGGGTGTCCTTGTACACCAGTCACTGAAAGCAAATATGCAGGTGCAGCAAGCAGTTAGGAAGGCAAATGGTATGTTGGCCTTCACTGCAAGAGGATTTGAGTACAGGAGCAAGGATATCTTACTACAGTTATACAGGGCCTTGGTAAGACCACAAATGGAGTTTTGGTCTCCTTATCTAAGAAAGGATATACTTGCCATAGAGGGAGTGCAGCGAAGGTTCACCAGACTGATTCCTGGGATGGCAGGACTGTCGTATGAGAGATTGGGTCGACTAGGCCTGTGTTCACTAGAGTTTAGAAGAATGAGAGGGGATCTCATTGAAACGTATAAAATTCTGACAGGGCTAGACAGACTGGATGCAGGGAGGATGTTTCCCATGGCTGGGGGGTCCAGAACGAGGGGTCACAGTCTCAGGATACGGGGTAGGACATTTAAGACTGAGATGAGGAGAAATTTCTTCACTCAAGAGGGTGGTGAACCTGTGGAATTCTCTACCACAGAAAACTGTGGAGGCCAAGTCACTGAATATATTTAAGAAGGAGATAGACAGATTTCTAGACACAAAAGGCATCAAGGGGTATGGGGAGAGCGCGGGAATATGGTATCGAGATAGAGGATCAGCCATGATCATATTGAATGGTGGAGCAGGCTCGAAGGGCTGAATGGCCTACTCCTGCTCCTATTTTTCTATGTTTCTACTATATTAACTTCACCTTTTGCTAAATCCTTCCAAGTGTAACTTAATTGTAATTTATCTACTTAGTTCAAACTCAAACCTTTACCTGCAAATTCAACCATGTACATCATTAAAAAACACACTTGCACAAACACAGGCAGCCAATTCAATACATTCACAAGCATATATCCACCGTAACAAACATTACCACACACATATACACAAACCTAACATAACACATATGAATACATACAAAAAAACACAAATTACAGCAAAATACATGCATCATGCAACAAATAAACAAAAGAAAAACACAATGAGGTGCAAACAAGTATCAGCAACTTAGACAACTCACTGTAAGCAACTCCACAGGACATCCGTGAGTAATATATTACAAGTTTTACATATAGCACAGATTTCCTGTGTCACATTTACTTACTGTAAGTTTGTTGATAACACCTCTATAGCTTTACAACAGTATAATTCTACTACTCACCACAAGCAAAGCTACAGGAGAGCTGCTAATTTATTTCAAAAATGTACCCTAATTAATAAATGTACTTTGATTACGTTGCTTTACTAGATTTTAAATTTCTGAAATAACTTATTTATGAGTGCCACATATGTGAGCAAAATAAATCTATCAAAAATGAAAGACCATATGCCATCTCCTTAGTCTATATTTTATCTTGATTACAAAATTCATGTTTTAAAAGCCATTGAATACTCCACATAGAACAAGACCAACATTTGTGTCAGCAGTACACAATGCATTATGGGGATCTGTACGCCACTCGACTGTTCTTGTGATGTCACTGGAACAATACATATTCACCTAAATACATATATCAGAGTGAAATATCATTTTGGATAACTCTGCAAATAACATTAAACTTCACCAAATTAAGTACCATACAGTAAATAGAAAAGTGAAAATAATGTTCATTTGCGGGCATAAATATTTCTTTGCATTTGTGAATTTTAATTACAGATATGTAATCAAGTCACAGCCATGTGGATTTCAATATGATCTTGAATTCACTTACCATCTGGAAACTTCTTGTCGAGTGAAATTCACATTGCATCATGTCAAAAAATATTGCAATTGTGGCTTTTCTCAGTTCAGTTTCTGGAATAAGAGTCATCTCCAAGATAGGACCCACCATTTCTGGGATAAATTTGATTTTGTGTTGGCCTTTAAGGAAAGAATTTCTCATAAATACAAAGAATTGTGTTTTTGTCAGGAAAGAAAGAAAATACAGCTCTAGTGCATAATTAAGCAAATGTACAAAATGTGCTATGTATTATTAGAACAGTATCCTTGATCACTATCAATGAATAAAACAAGGAAATAAAGCCAGTAGAGCAGTTTTACTTAGCCAACATAAATAGATACAAATTGAAACTTAATCTGTCAGTTTCTACTTTCTGAAATATTTTGGTATTATTCTACTGCCTCAGGCCACTTTTACAACCTCCAATTAATGTGTTGCCATGCCTACAAAGCATATCCGCAGTGAGACAGCAATATGCTAGTGACCTTACTGCACTACCTATGCTAATTGTAAGGGCACATAGGTTATGGCTGGCCACTGTAGAAGAGTTTTAAGGAAATCCACTGTGTATTTTCTCGTGCAAATCAGAGCACTAATGGAGCCACCAGCTCCCAAAGTGGATTAGGCACTTCGACAGACAATTTTTTTTTTTTTTTTTTTTTAAGATTATGTACTTTTTAAACCAGCAATGAATGACTTCCAAAATTATTTGCGTTTTAGGGGCGGGGCAATTCTTAACAGTCAACGACTTAGCACCTCTTTGTTCTCCATTTCACCTGGTCATACTAGGATTTGTACGCTGCAATCTTCCATTTGGCAGTGTAAGTACAGTAGATATCCAATGGGTTCTGACTGTGTTAATTCCAATAATTGGCACTATACCTCATATCAAATTAAGTATACTTTTATCAACTTTGTCTATTTCTGTTAATTGTTAAGATTTAAGTGGTACAATACTTTAATTGATAATGGCATTATATGAGGGAACTGGTATAGAGGAGTTGCAGAGCTTAACCTAAATCTTTCCGCCTCTCTCTCCTCCTTTAAGACGCTCCTTAAAACCGACCTCTTTGACCAAGCTTTTGCCATCTGTCCTAATATCTCATGTGGCTCGGTGTCAAATTTTGCTTGATAACGCTCGGTGAAGCGCCTTGGGACGTTTTACTACTTTAAAGGTGCTATAGAAATGCAAGTTCTTGTTGTTGTTGTTGTTAACATCGGAAAATTAATTAATAGGAAAAGACAGTCCTTTTCCTTGATATTATCACTGTTTAAAAGAAAATATAAACTTAAGTTCCAATTTTCCAAAAATTAGGTTGAGCTGATTCACTGCGCAGGCTTGCTTTTGCCTACAACACAGAGGGTGGTCCTGGTCCCTATTTTCTGATGGAGTCCCTCCCCCTAAATGGAATAGACTATAATCATGTGAGCGAAATTGCTCCATTTATCACTGAAGAGCAGCTTGCAGCAGACGATGCACCAAATGAGGGTGACTCTATTGGGGGCTGAAGACCTTCCAGCCAAAGCACAAGTACAAACTGCAGGGAGGGAATTTGTTGCCTGAGCCATTGCAGTCACCCGGGACCCTTGCACCTGTCTGCAAATAAGGAAGAAGTTTGTTGATATCTGGAGGAAGGCAAAGAAGAGTGCATTCACCTTTGCATGCACCTTTGAACGGTCCATCAAGCATGGTAGACACTAAGCAGGGAACTCCTCTGAAAAGTACAATTTCAAGCATTGTATACAACCATTGTCTTTTGAACATGCCTTTTTCCTTGTGCAAACGATGGATGGCACACTTTCCTTGAAGGTGGATGTGGTAGACACGGAACAAGCATCCAATGGTCCAGTTTCCAACCCAAGGCCCTTATCTCCTTTTAGGAGGGTTCTTAGTGGGACCAGCAGTCATCAATGCAGAGGGAAGGCATAGTCTCCTAAGAGCCATCTTGCCCCACTTACCCCGCACCTCCACCCAACCATCCCAGTGTTTCTTCTCCTTCCAAAAATGCAGTAAACGTAGACTACTGCTTCCTGCATAATGGCCATGGTTGTACATATATTTCTGTGGTCCAGTATTACCTAATTAGTAATAAAGTGCAAACACTTCCTTTGCATGCAGGACCATGGGGTTGATAGAAAGAGCTCTTGACGCCCACGTGCGTACTATCTATGAACCCATGCACTGGAATGAAGCCTGCCAACCCTGTGAAAGTCCAGTGTTCTGTCCAGCTGATGCTTCCTTTCCACAGGGAAACTGCACCTTGCAACTATAGCAATTATCACTTGCTTGATGTGTGCAACTTGGAAGGATGCAGCAGCATGGACATTTCGGTTCTATGGGAAGAGCTGCCCTGTTGCAGATGCTGTCTGCAGGTCATTCTGCAGAAGACGGTACAACTGTGTGACAGCCTGTCTTTTAAAATGGAGGCAAAAAAAAGGTCTCTTCTGACTTGTCCAGATACGTGTGGAGGGAGCTAACAATGCAGATCCTTGGTAGTGAAGAGTGCAGACAGAACATCTCAGGTGTCATTTCACCTGTATTTGGTGGCCCCTTGTGAAATGCTCTTCTTGATTTGAGGTAGTCAACATGAAAAGGAAGCCATGGCTGAACACTTTATACAGTGCAATTTAAACAGTCGAAGTAACCAAGAATTTTGAAGGAAAGCACTGGTGGCAAAAAAAAAACCAAAGCAACAGAGTTCCCAGTAAAAACAATTGCATCATGGGGCAACATGCAGTTAAATTGTCCGAGATATGTAAAAACAAAACACATTTTTTTCCTAACATCTAAATGTTCGCCTATGTTTAAGAAACCTGCATGAGCAAGGTTAGGCTCAAGGAAATGCACCCATTTAAAATGAGTGAGAAACACGACATGGGCAGTCCCTCGCTGGGACCATATATGAATAATTATTTGATGTCAAAAGGCCCAATTTCTTGACTGCATTAGATTCCTGCGTGGCCCGAGTGGAGCTTTGCAAAATCAAAGCTTTAAATTACATCCATCTGAAGGCTGTAGGAGATAACAAACCACACACACAAAAATATCTTCTACCTTGTGCGATTTGCAAAATTAACAAGTCTTGAACTAGACCAGAAGGTGTGTGGAATAAGCCCTTGGCAAAAGTATCAATTAATTCTTTTTTTTATAAAATGGATAAGTGGGTGATTAAGATGGATTAAAGGCTGTAGCAACAGACAAAGATGATGAAATTGTCTACAGAAAGTCATGCTTTCTGTTTTGCTGGAAGCGTGTCATCTGTGGAATGTAAATGATCACAGTTGAATGATGGGTTGTGGGGTTGGATTGATAACCTGGAGTTTCACTAGATTGCCTTTGAGAGCTGGGGGACGTTCATCTCCTTGGAGGTTTTGGCTGTCATTGCTCACCACCTCTAGGAGATTGGGAAGGTTGTTTAGGGACCCATAAGAGGAGAAAGCATAACAGATTTGAAACTATAAGAGGTTTGATGGCCAAATGGCCTTTTTTAATTCCTTACTTTATTTTATGCTGGGATATATGTATTTTTAAGTTAGTTTGCAGATTGGAATTTTTACACTGCAGATAATATTCTACTTATGTTTTTCAAAAGCATGATCTTGGTCATAATATATTGCTTAAAAAGCAGACTCAAACCAAGGAGTTCCTTAACGATTTTCACTAATTTCAATGTTACCTGGAACATGGCACTAAAGATCAGAAGAAAGCCTGCTGGCGTTTGCTTCAATCAACAGCTTTCGAAAAATAACTAATGAGCACTGCATACCAAATTTAGTTGGATAACAGCTGTTTTAACTGTTGAGGAATACTGTAAGAGAGTGCTATTAACAAGCTTTTGTAATTTAGATTTCTGAACCTTATTTGCACTGGGTGATAAGTGTGGTTAGCACTTCACAATCATACAAGACATCAGCATTCACATAACACCAAAAAAGTTGTGTCCCCAAATTTTGCTAGCAATTATTATGGATTTAAATATCCTTTCTTTGAAAAGAATAGCAGCTCACAAAGCATGACACACAAGACTGTTACATGGAAAATGAATAATTATCAAAGATATTTTTACATTTCTGAAATATATACACCATAACTCACATTTGAAATAACCCGTTATTCAACAAATATCCATTAATAATCTCTACCAAAACATTTTTGCAGCATATAGGGGGGAATTTTCCCAGCCCTGGGGAGGCAGGACTGCCAGGAAAATGGCAGAAACTGGGAGCGGGTACCAACCCCGCTCCCAACCCACCTCCGTGCCATCTTCCTGGGAGGCGGGTCTCCGAATCGCACAGGGACATGTCTCCTCGAGGCGGGAAGGGGATTAGAGCCAATTAACTGCCTGTTAACAGGCAGTTTTAAGGCTTTTCCCCATTTCACACCTGCAATTGCGGGCTTCCCAATGGCTGTGAACCTCGCCAGGGTCAGCGAGGCGAGCAGTGGGTCTGTGGGGGTGAGAGGGGTCGAAATGTCAGCTGTAGAGGTGAGTAATGGGTGCAAGTGTGGACAGGTAAGTATGAGAGGTGAGTGTAAAGTGTTGGAAAAAGTTTCCTTACCTTTGCTTCTTTCTGCAGGCTTCAACCGTTGAGGATCCGGAGGTACCTCATCTCAACTGCAGAGATGACAGAATGGCTGCTGCATTCTCAGATGCAGCAGCCATCTGCTTTCTGCTGAGGAGAGGGGTCTTGGTGTGCTTGTGTGCAAGGGCTCACCTTAGAACAGAGATTGTCAGTGTTTGACAGCTTCTCAAAGCGGTCACATGCTGACAATTCATCTGTCAACATTTTTCAACAGATGAAGCATCATACGCTGATGTCATCTGTCAACGGCTTTCCCTTAATTGGCCGGAAAGTCCGCAGGGTGGGCTTAACAAGGCCAATCAAGGGAAAATAACGTGGGTTGGTCAGACGTCGCTGGGGGCGAGACTGAAACCCGGAAACCAGAAGTCCCGCCTCCAGCACGTCTCCATTGAGAAAATCCAGCCCATACGGGTCGATTTTCCTGAAGCTGTCGGGAAGAAGGCGGGACTACAACTTTCGGGTTTTAGACCCGCCTACTTCGACGTCCGGCCAATCCGCGCGATTTTCCCTTGATTGACCTTGTTGAGCCCGCCCAATTAAGGGCCACCCAGCAACAGGTGACGTCACAGACTGCAATTTCATCTGTCAAGAGTTCTTGACAGATCAAATATCAGTGTTTCACAGCTGTTTGAAGCTATGAAACACTGACAGTCCGACTTCTAACATGAGTCCTTCTGCACAGACTCAGTTAGAACTCACACCAGCACTCAAAGCTGAAGGCTGTCACTTTTCACAGATCGCAGCCGTTCAGCTTGAAGTGCCGGCTGAGTGATGCACTCCCGACGGCTACAGGAAGAAAGGCTGTTAAGGTTAAGTACAGGTAAGTAAAAGTTCTTTACACACTTTAGACATACCAAACACACTTACCTTTGCACTCATGCACCCATCACTCACCTGAACACCGACATCGCGACCCCTCCAACCCGACGGCCCGCCTGCTCTAACCTGGCGTGGTTTGGAGCCGTCGGGAATCCCACACGAAACTCCTCAAAATAGGGATTAGGCTAAAAACTGCCTGTTAACTACCTGTTTACAGGCAGTTAATTGGCACTAATCCCTTCCCGCCTGGTTTCGGCGGGTCCCAGTGTGGGGCGGGTACTCGCCACCTCTGAAAGTTGCGTGGAGCGGGGTTTCGGGTGGGATGGTGTCGGGACCCCCGAATTCAGGATTCCCCCCCCCCCCCCCCACACGCCTGAAACCCCGCCTGACGGCTCCACGAAAATCGACCCCATAGTGTCTAACAAATGACATTCTACCATTAAGAATTTCCCTTCTAATAAAAAACTTGAAAAAATATTTGGCTTGCAAGCCAAAAATCTGGACTATTCCCCTCCACACCCGTGAGATATAGATGCTTGCTTTATTTGTGAAATAAAAAGTAAAAGGTCCCTTGCATGTAATATCTCACAGGGGTCGATTTTCATTGACCCGTGGAGTCGGGATTGGCGGCGTGCGGGGGGTTAAAGTCCCGAATTCGGAGATCCCGACACCATCCCGCCCCCATGTAAGTTTCAAAGGAGGCGGGTACCCGCCCCGCACTGGGACCCGCCTACCCGAGGCAGGAAAGGATTAGTGCCAATTAACTGTAGTTAACAGGCAGTTTTTAGCCTAATCCCTATTTTGAGGAGTTTCGTGTGGGATTCCTGACGGCTCCAAACCACGCCAAGTTAGAGTCGTCGGGCCGTCGGGTTGAAGGACTTGGAGGGGTCGAGATGTCGGTGTTCAGGTGAGTGATGTGTGCATGAGTGCAAAGGTAAGTGTGTTTGGTGTGTCTAAAGTGTGTAAAGAAGTTTAAATTACCTGTACTTACCTTTACAGCCTTCCTTCCTCCAGGTTTCGGGAGTCCATCATCTAACTGGCAATCAAAAGTGACAGCCTGCAGCTTTCTGTGCCGGTGAGATTTCTAACCGAGTCTGTGGAGAAGGACTCATGTTAGAAGTAAGACTGTCAGTGTTTGACAGCTTCAAACAGTTGTGAAACGCTGATATTTCATCTGTCAAAACGTCTTGACAGATGAAATTTCAGTCTGTGACGTCACCTGTTGCCAGGTGGCCCTTAATTGGCCTGCTGAGCCCGCTGGGCGGGCTCAACAAGGTCAATCAAGTTACAATCGCGTGGATTGGCCGCATTTCGATGGAGGCGGGACTACAACCCCGAAAGTTGTAGTCCCGCCTTCTTCCCAACTTCTGAACGAAAATCACCCCCACAGTATCCAGTCATATAATCAAACAACCTCATAAAGACTGCTTAATTCAGTTTGGACTGTAACTACAATTATAGTGTAAACGTAGCCTGAATCCAGAGGCATCGCTCAACCTGATATTAGAGTAAAATTTTGTGGAGGAGGAAATCTCCTCCAGTTATAAATAGATGGCCATCGGTGCTATGTAGGCTCTGTACAATTACAATTCCCTTGGGCAAACACTTACAGATGGGTGAGGCGTGTGTAGCTATCAGAAGGTGTACACAGCTGCAGCAATGAAAGTAACAAAAAAAACACAATTCAAAGAAAAAGAGAGATTGCTGGCCCAAAATATACCCATTTTCTACAAGTAGCAGGCAGACTCTCCAACATGGCTGACTTTGGGGCTTATCATCCAGTACAGTTTGTTAGAAATTAGGGTACCCAAAATGTATGGGGTTATGCGGATAAAATTGTGGCACGAATAAGACTGTGTTTACATGACTGTATTAGAACTTGTATAACTAGTGTGTTATATTCCATCTTAAACTCTGATTAAACACAGTATTCCCACCATATTGGTTTGCAGTCGATCCTGATTATTTGAAAGACCAGAGATAATCTAATCTCTGCACCATTTCATATGGGCACTGAACAAATGCAACACTGTTCAGTTACTGAGACCACATTATAGGATCCGCATTTCATACCATATTTTTTGGGTCCCGTAATGGACCTAGCACAGGTCAATGGCCAATGCCATTGGCGCTTATACCATGATATATGCAAAGGCACATCACAGAGCAATAATATATGTTGTCTGTGCCTAATGCACTGTGGGCACTGAGCATCGTATTAATGTGTCACAGTTTAGTAGCTAAGTCACAAGTCTTAGTAGCTAATAACTGGTTGACAAAATGTAAAAACTTTATTTTTGCACCTGAATAAAAAAGGATTAGTTCCAAGGCTACAATGCAATTCAAGAGTTAAATAAGTATCAAGCTATGAAAGGAAGCTTGAGTGGTATTTTCTGTTATTAGAACATCAAGAATTATTGTAGCCTCTAAGACACATATTTTGTTTTCCCCTGGTGTTGCTCATGGTGAATCCAAGGTTATGCTGCTGTTAGGAGCGGGAGTTGGAATGCCGGGGTATGGAAATGGAGGAAGGGGTGCAGATCTTGATTTAGAAAGAAACGTCATACACTTTTACCCAGAAACAGTGAATCATTTTTCCATTGATTCCTGGAAAATAAATAATGTGTGTGTCTCCTACCCACTGCAGGTGTATGAACAATTGATTGGCTTATTTTTCTGTTTTTTTAATTGGTATATTTTGCTCATGGCTACAGAGTTCATTTGTTGCTGTTTTGCAAAGATGAAGTTTGAGCCAAAGGAAATGTAATACGAGAGCATCGAACCTCTTGTGGGATTAGTCACAGTAAGTTGGATGATACACGGTTTTATAAAGAAAAGACAATGGGGGGAATTTTCAGGGGTCAGCGGGCACATTTGGTGGCGGGTTGGGTGGGAAAAAAATTTTTAAATCCACCACCACGCTAGTTTCCCAGATGTCAGGTCTGTCAGCACTGAACAGACCCGGCACCAAGCGGTGGGGGAAGCAATTTAGGTGATTAAGAGCTTGTTAACAGCCACTTAAAAACTATTTTGAGCTCACCTTAAAATTTTACGAGGTCGCATACGGGTTCCACGCTGCTCGGTGATCACGTCTGGTAAGCAGGTTGGGAGTTGTGTTACCATGAAATCATCTCTTTACTTGACAGCTGCAAATATGCTATAAAAGCTCCCATCTCACAGCTGTTCACTTTCCAAGGTCAGAAGCTGTTGCTTACTGCATTTGGAAGACAGATTGAGCTTTATGCAAGTTGCAAGTGTTTGGAGTAAACTCTATATCGTGTCACCTCATTGGAACAACCTCTACTACCATTGACCGATTTGCTTCTGTCATCTCAACTTCACCTGCCATTTATTATATCAGCATCGGTGCCCTTGAAACTATCCCACCTTGGTCCTCAGAATCCCACCACCATCAGCAGCACCACACACACAGGCAGCACTAACAACACCACCAACCTTCTCCGCAATCAACTGATGCTGCACAGGACAGAGGGCATCAGCATCCGAGCACATTGCTGGCCGGGAGGCCAGGGATGGCCTCACCATGGCCAGATTTACTTCACTTGACACTGCACACCCTGGCTGCCACATGATGCGCCAGGTTGGCACCACCCCACACCAACATCATAAAGCATCCCTACAATGCCCAAGCCATTCCTTCCACACTCATCGCCATTGCGGGGGGGGTACTGTTATGTCTCACCATTCACTGCAACTCACTAAGCCACTTCCAAAGGTGCACACAAATCTGTCCAAGAACGCAAAGTGTTAAAAATAAAGATTTCAATGTCTGACAGCATATTAACAGAAACTTCACATGAACATTGGCTGAAACACCCAAGTGCCTACCCTTGTGTGTTGTTACTTGGTATGATTGGACTAGGATGAGGGTGAGTGTGAGGGGTGGTTAGTGAGATGGGGAAGTGAAAATGTAGATAGAGAGGGATGGGTGGAGGTGCAAGGTCATTTGGTGTGAGTAAAGATGTGCAGGAGTAGGGTAGGGAAGGCACAGTGATGGTGATGTGATGAATGGCACAGCAGGATGAGGTTGAGTGTGGCTTTGCAGTAACGTTTCGTGATCTACTGAGATCATTGAAAGGTTTGTGCCACTGCAGCCTGGTCCTCCTAACGACAATCCTGCTTGTGTCCTCCTGTGCAATGTGCAACCAGGCTGCGTTGATCCCCTGGGGAGGTGTCTTCCGCCATGGGAAGGGAAGAGAACCTCCTTGCGTGCTGTGACTCCCTTCATAAGCATATGGAGGGAGTCACGGGAAAGCCTGGGTGCAGGCATGCACCTCTGTGCAATGCTGGTCAGTGTTCTGCAGCATCTCAATGCTGTAGAACACTGACAGCATAACTGTCAAAATAAATTAGCGCATGGTCTCTTTAAGGAAACCAGCGGATGACGCATCATCAGACCCGTGTCAGCCGTGGCTCAGTGGGTAGCACCCTCACCTCTGAATCAGAAGTTTGTGGGTTCAAGTCCCACTTCAGAGACTTGAGCACAAAATTCTAGGCTGATAGTCCTGTGCAGTACTGAGGGAGTGCTGCACTGTCAGAGATGCCGTCTTTGGGATGAGACATCAAACCGAGGCCCCGTTTGTTCTCTCAGGTGGACGTAAAAGATCTTATGACATTATTTCGAAGAAGAGCAGGGGAGTTATCCCCAATATTTATCCCTCAATCAACACATAAAAACAGATGATGTGGTCATTATCACATTAATGTTTGTATTTGCTGCCGCGTTTCCTACATTACAACAGTGATTACACTTCAAAAAAGTACTACATTGGCTGTAAAGCGCTTTGGGATGTCCGGTGGTCACGAAAGGCACTAAATAAAGCAAGTCTTTATTTCTTTCTTTTTCAATTGGCCAGGAAACGCGCTGGGCAGGCTTAACAAGCCCAATCAACATAAGATCACGTTGGACAGTGGGCTGCAGCCAGCAGCGGGATTGCAACCCACCACCGACCCTGGCCGCACTGGACCCGCCGAGGTAGGGGAAATCGCAGCCTATTTATTTTTCTACTGGTATTGTGGAACTATTAGAAAGAGGAAACTTTCATCACATCCGCATGGTCTGGATTTGAACCCAGGCCCTGAACAAAAGAACAGGCGACTGCACCATCCGCATAATCTCTGAAGTAGGTCTTGATCAAACTAAATTATTCTATCCTTTATCCTATATCCTGCTGAACATATCCTATCCATCATCAAGACTGCTATATCCCAGATCCATATTGTAAATTGCCGCCACACTTACATCACTCTCACTGGTGCTGAAACCCTTATCTATAACCTTTCTTACCACTAGAGGTCTAGGATCAGTCAAATTCTTCTCATACTTGTAGGTTATTTCATGGGCATATTAGTGTTATTTTGTGTTTTTTTTAAATTAATTCCTGGGAGGTGGGCATCACTGGCAAGGCCTTGAGAAGGTGGTGGTGAGCCGCCTTCTTGAACCGCTGTAGTCCGTGTGATGAAGGTACTCCCATAGTGCTGTTAGCAAGGGAGTTCCAGAATTTTGACCCAATGACGATGAAGGATCGACGATATATTTTCAAGTCAGGATGGTGCGTAACTTGGAGGGGAACTTGCAGGTGATGGTGCTCCCATGCGCCTGCTGCCCTTGTCCTTCTAGGTGGTAGAGGTTGCGGGCTTGGGAGGTGCTGATGAAGAAGCCTTGGCGAGTTGCTGCAGTGCATCTCGTAGATGGTACACACTGCAGCCACAGTACTCTGGTGGAGGGAGTGAATGTTTAAGGTGGTGGATGGGTGCCAATCAAGCGGGATAGTGTCGAGCTTGAATATTGCTGGAGCTGCACTCATTCAGGCAAGTGGAGAATATTCCATCACACTCCTGACTTGTGCCTTGTAGATGGTGGAAAGGCTTTGGGGAGTCAGGAGGTGAGATAATTGCCACAGAATACCCAGCATCTGACCTGCTCTTGTAGCCACAGTATTTGTGTGGCAGGTTTAGTTAAGTTTCTGGTCAATGGTGACCCCCAGGATGTTGATGGTGGGGGATTCAGCTATGGTAATGCCACTGAATGTCAAGGTGCGGTGGTTAGACGCTCGCTTGTTGGAGATAGTCATTGCCTGGCACTTGTGTGGCGCGAATGTTATTTGCCACTTATCAGCCCAAGCCTGAATGTCGTCCAGGTCTTGCTGCATGCGGACATGGGCTGCTTCATTATCTGAGGAGTTGTGAATAGAACTGAACACTGTGCAATCATCAGCGAACATCCCCACTTCTGACTTTATGATGGAGGGAAGGTCATTGATGAAGCAGCTGAAGATGGTTGGGCCTAGGACACTGCCCTGAGGAACTCCTGCAGCGATGTCCTGGAGTTGAGATGATTGATATTAACTACCACATTAACGTTATTTTATGGTGTATTGTGATTTCTTGCTCTACCGGCATGTTAATTTATGGGGTATTGGTGTATGTTTCTGGATGTCATTGTATGTTATACTGATGTTCCAAATAAAAATTGATTTTTACTGCTTTTCTCCAAACTTATCCAGGTTTTTTGGTGTCAAATATGTCCCCTTGATTTTCACCTGGTTTTGATGGTTAAAAATAGAACTGGAAAAACATCTGAAGAAGTTTTTAAATTGGCAATAAAAAATGACTTAATCAACACCTTTAGGAGGAGAGGAAGATACTGACAGATAAAAGGATGGACAAGAAAAAAATCTTCAAATGTTTCTGCCAGTGTCAGTCTCAATGGTAGTAATCTTGCCTCTGTCAGAAGTTTGCACAGGACTGAGGGAATGCTGTATTGTTCAGGTTTGCACTTTTTCAAAGAAGAATAGGGGAGCTCTCATGCTGTCCTGGCCAATATTTATCCCTCAACCAACAACAACAACACTGGTTATTTATCGATCTGCTATTTACAGAACATTGCTGCACACAAATTGGCTGCCTTGTTTGCCTACAAAATGACTGAATACTTATCAAATGTGCTTCATTTGGCTGTGAAACATGTTATGATGTCCTAAGGACATGTGAGGCACGATATAATTACAAATCTTTCTTTTTTTCTTTTTATTTTGTCCACACCAAATTAATAGCCACTTTAAACAATTGTTGTGTTAACTGTTAACCTGACAAGGAGGAAGAGCTAAGAGAGAAAGTGTATTCATTTCCTTGCTTCAAAAACATTAACCTTGCATATTAATTTAAAGGCACAACTTACCAAGGTTATACCACATGTCCCTGATCTCAAATCCGATTTGTCTCCTCATATCACCATATCTGGGAAATAAATAAAATAATGAATACAAACTTATCTTGGCATTCTTAATATTTTGCTTTTCTCAATACAGAGCTAATTGTTGCCAAGTAAGAAAATGTGGCAGCCAAAATACACATAGCAGGATCTCATACCAGAGAATGCTGTTGACACTCAGCAGGTCAGACAACATCTGCTGAGAGAGCACAGATCAGTTGAGGTTTCAGGCGTAAACCCTTCCTCAGAACTGAAAGATATTACAGATGAACAGTATTTAAAAAAGAACAGAACAAGGGCAAAGGGGATGGAAAAAGAAAAAACCCCACAACATTACCTTCCATTTGTTCTGTTCTTTTTAAAATGCTGTTCATCGATAATATCGTCCAGTTCTGACATAGGGACCGTATCTGAAATGTTAACTTGTCTCTTCTCTACATAGATGCTGACTGACCGACTGAGTGTTTCCAGCAGTTTCTATTTTTGGCTGTAGCTTTGGCAATTGTTATGGGAGGATACCTTATTATTTTTTTTTTTAATTATTATTTTTTAAATAAATTCAGCAGCCAAACAAAAGTGGCAGGAATTTGGAGAGTGGGTGGGTGGGGGAAGAGAGAGAGGGAAGAGGGTACAGGGGCACCTGAATTCCAACCTAGCACAAACTGATGTAATGAAAATCTTCGAAGTCTAGATACCATAAAGATCCCAAGTGAAATTCATTTATGTAGTCTCCATGCAGTTCCTACTGGCCATCTTGGGTGTGACAAACAGATTAAATGTCAAACTGATGCAGTAGCCAGCAGTCTCTTAAGGTGCAGGCTGAAGTACATTGTTGGGGTAGAGTAGAAAGAGCTTTACTTTGCAACTAACTATTATATCTGATGTAGGGGTGCTTGATTCCCATAGTGGGTATGTTAAGTGGAAAATGCTCCACTTCTCAGTTCTAACATCCATCACCTTGATAAGCACAAAGCAAGGCAGTAAAAAAATAGCTGGGAATTAAGTTAAGATAAAATAAGATTTTATTTGATTAAAATGATTATAAATAATAAGTCTTTGCATATGCTCTTTGAATCCTTAGGAGTTTTGTTTGATATTAAGTTCTGAATTTTAATTAACCAATAGTTAATACTAGCCTCCTTTTTAAATCTCAGTGCATTTTGATCATATATTCACATCATTTCTGATCATCTAAATACTCTATTATTATACTAAATACTCTATTATACGGTATTTACTTCTTCAGAGAATAGCATACAGTAATAAAAAAATATAAAATGCAAGGTTTAACTACTAAAACATGCAAAAAGGTTTCTATGGGATGTTCAAATATTGATTCAGCTTTCCTCTCAGTCCCAATTAACTGAGGTATTTTAGAGAGTTTCACACTGAATTAACATAAACATTACAAAACTGTTTGATTGCATTACAAGTATGCATTAATAAGTGATTAATAAAGCAAATTCCAGGAAGTTCAAAGTCATAACAACAAAACCATTGTTGCCAATTACTAGATTCATCACTCACAATCCTTTCATACTCCAGATTTACTTCCCATTTGACCTGGTGCAGCACAGCCTTTTGGCCCACACAGTAAAATGCACATACAATCACAGTATAACCACTTGGGAGTGTTGCAAGCTCACCTGAAAAAGCAATCTTGTAATACATATTGCTTTGTAATATTTAAAATTTGTAAAAGGAACCCTGGTGGCCCTCTGCACCACCTTTACATTTCTAATGAAAGAAAAGAACTTTTCTGTCAGCTCTTTACTATCAAAACTTTCACTGGTAATTGAAGGCCAGAAAGTCATGTTCGTTGCATGCATTTGAATATGTACACACAAATCTCGGCCTTCTCCCACTCAACAGCAACCTAAGTTTGCGTTGCAACTGCAGTCGCCTTTTCTCAACTTTGTTAAAATATTGTGTTGCTTGGTACAAATATAACTGGGACAGTACATTCGGAGTGGCAAACAATATTCTAGACACTGTGGGATCAATGTTCCTGGTTGCCCTCTGCCCTGGGATTGTACAGGAGCAGCACGTTGTGCCTGTCCAGGCCCAGAAGTATCACCATTTCCTGTCCGGGGCACCTCTGGCTCAGGCTTACCTCCTGGTTGTGCCTCGCACCTGAAAATTTGGTTGTAAATTTGGGCTGGAAATGCCTCCTCCCATCTCTTTTGCATACTAATACTGGGCCTGTGCCGACTGCAGGCACATCCCCCCAACCCCCCTCTAGATTGCTCCGGAAATCTCAAGGAAATGTAAAAGGGGCAGAGACCACTGCAACGGGTCTCTGCACCCTCTTTCAACCTTTGCATCCAGGAAATGGGTGATCCCCAGGAGCAAGGGTTAGAAAAAAATCTCTCGTCTCTATTGTAACTCAACTTGATGTTTTACATTTGTGCAGAGTAAGACAAACTTCGCATTCACTACTACTGCAATTGGTAGCCAGCCGAGCTCTAACTCCACCCCACATGTGGTGAATGGTAAAAAAAAGTGGGTAGGAGGAAGCTGTGAAAACAAATCAAGATTGGACTAAATAAAGGTGACACATGGTTCAATTTGCCCTTGAGATGTCCCTTAGAATGACTGTTCACTGGCAAGGAGGCACACAACACGAAGAAAAATAATTCATGGCTATCAAACTGCATTATATGTAATTCATACCTACACAAGCAAAGATTTCAAGCCCCTTGGAATTAGACACGTGGCAATGAAGCAGCCATTACTAGCATAAACTGCCACAGCAGTTAAAATGTCAGAACACAAAAATATCCACTTGCATCTACTAACATGTATTCATAACACAAAGCCATCATGTTATAATATATAGCAGATTAAAGATACAGGTTATATAAAAAATAGCACTACTCTCTCCACTTTGTGTGCAATGTTTTCTACATAAAACCTTTTAAGAGAATGTTTACACAAATATAAGGCAAGGCAGCATCACTTGTGACTTAAGTACAGCATAGAATGGTCAGTTCTTCGAAGCATCTCAAAGATGGTATAATGCAAGGGATAGACATCTTTGAGATGATTCGAAGAATTGACCTTTGCATGTGTCACTATGACTTAATTGAATACCAAAATGATTGCGAAGCATTGAGACAGTATTTATTTTGTTTCCTGAAATGCACTGTCAAAACTTTCTACAGCAGATGTCTATCTTTACCATGCAACTGATTGTCATTTATTCAATACTTCTCGTGGCCGGTCATTTATTCAATACTTCTCGTGGCCAGACAGCTCCATTGCAATTCAAGTATTGGCAGCATGGTACTCACTGGAGCTATGCTGCGCACACATCCATCACCATTTTAACACGTGCATTGAGGCGCCTTGGCCCCAAGGGGCTTCATGATGTCATTCAGACCCCAACCACAATTTAACTGGCAGCAGCAAGGTTGCCGCCTGGTGCCAACCTCACAAGGGAAACCCAGCTCTGAGGATTAGGAGGCCCAGAACATGGCTGAAAAAGTTAGTTATTTTTTAATAAAGGTTTCTTGGGGGCCAGTACGAGCAGGAGCGTTCTTCTAGGCCCCACAAGGAATCCTTGGGTTTCCCCTGCCCCGGGGCTTCCAGTAATCGCAATGGAGCTGCTCCCTTCACTTAACTTGTCGCCAATGTTTCCTGTAATTTTTTTTGTGGGCCACACGGCCCCTTTAACGGGCTGCGCAACCCAATCAAAATTCCACACATGCGCATCTTTTTCAATTGAAAAGCCGGTTCACTGGCTGCACGGGACCCCTACAGCGCTGCAAAGCAGAGTAGCTTAAAGGGAACATTGCTTGCGGTGCACCATTTCCATGGGTCCCTGGCTGCGGCCTCCTGCCATGTTTGTGTGACTCCTACCAACTGGCCCGACGCCATGTTTGGGTGGGAGTTAGGCCTGGTCAATTCAAGGGAGTTAAAATCGCTTGGGCCTCACGTCAGCAAGCCGGGGTGAGCTTGACGCTTGCTCCGTCAGCTTCACACTTGCCACTCTCACCTGGAGTTAAAATTAGCACTAGAATGTCAGCAGGTATTTGACTATGGAAAACATCACAACTTAGCCCAATCCTGTTCTCACCGGATCTTCACTTTCAGCAGGTGGTGGGAACCTGTCTGACTTTCCCCTCCTTGCCCTAGAGACACTGAGGCCGGTTGTTAGACGCCAACTGAGATCAGACAAAATTGGGCTGGGGGGGGGTGTGGGGGATGAAATTCAACTTCGGCGTTTGGAAATTAGTCCATAAATCACTTACTGGTTTTGCTACAGTGAAAATAAAATAATTGAAGGAATTGCGAGGAATAAATGATAGCTTGCATTTATTCCAACCAGCATTTCACACATGGGGGAAGCAAATGCATTAAAGATGTGCAGTTACCATATTAACACACAATATGTAATACATTCTGACAGTTAAACTGACTGAGTCTCTTCTTTTTCTTAATAGGAAAATAGGTTTCAAGATGTAACACGATTTAATCAAAAGACACAAAGTTCAGTAGATTTATACAGAAATTGATTTGACTGAACAGGAAACTATGGAAGTTGATTTAATAGATTTCATGTCTGTTGACCTAAATTTCTGTATATATGTTGACAGCTGTCTTCGTATGCTATTTTTGTTCAGTGATGAACCATTGTACTCTTTATTCATGCTGGCACACAGATGATGTCTCATTAAGCTTGGAAGAATATCTGTTTTCCTTGTGTGACAACTTCTAATAGATTAAAAATTGATTTTGTTACGGTACAAACCCACAGGGCATTAACCCTTTTCAGTTGAAGATGCACATGTGTATGAAAGTATTGTGCCACCAAGGCTGACTGAGTTATAATCAGTACCTATCTGATACCTCATGGTTCAGCATTATTCTAATGAAATACAAGTTATTACAAAAACAAAACTCCTCAAATGACCACTATCTGATCCTGAATATTTGTATTCCAAACCTGTTGGCAGTAAGCACTGTATTGTGGTTGAAATTCTCAGTTTTCTGATAGAAACATAGAAGATAGGAGCAGGAGTAGGCCATTCGGCCCCTTGAGCCTGCTCTGCCATTCAATGCGATCATGGCTGATCATCCAAATTCAGTACCCGGTCCCTGTTTTCTCCCCATACCCCTTGATCCCTTTAGCCTTAAGAAATATATCCAACTCCTTCTTGAATATATTTAATATATTGGCCTCTACTGCCTTCTGTGGTAGAGAATTCCATAGGTTCACCACTCTCTGGGTGAAGAAATTCCTCCTCATTTCTGTCCTAAATGGCCTACCCCTTATCCTTAGACTGTGACCCCTGGTCCTGGACTCCCCGACCATCGGGAACATCCTTCCTGCATCTAGTCTGTCCAGTCCTGTCAGAATTTTAAAAGTTTCAATGAGATCCCCTCTCATTCTTCTAAACTCCAGCGAGTACAAGCCCAATCGACCCAATCTCTCCTCATACGTCATTCCTGCCATCCCAGGTATCAGCCTGGTGAATCTTCGCTGAACTCCTTCCATGGCAAGAACATCCTTCCTCAGATAAGGCGACGAAAACTGCACACAATACTCAAGATGTGGTCTCACCAAGGCCCTGTACAACTGCAGCAAGACATCCTTGTTCCTGTACTCAAACCCTCTCGCTACGAAGTTAGCACTATCGCCTCACAGCGCCAGGGACCCGGGTTCGAATCCGGCCTCGGGCGACTGTCTGTGTGGAGTTTGCACATTCTCTCCGTGTTTGCGTGGGTTTCCTCCGGGTGCTCCGGTTTCCTCCCACAGTCCAAAGATGTGCGAGTTAGATTGATTGGCTATGATAAATTGACCCTTAGTGTTAGGGGGATTAAATACGTGGGGTTACGGGGATAGGGTGGGATATGTGTTGGTGTAGGGGTTATGGGGATCGGGTGGGATATGTGTCGGTGCAGGCTCGATGGGCCGAGATGGCCTCTATCTGCACTGTGGGGTTTCTGTGATTCTGTGTGAAGGCCAACGTGCCATTTGCCTTCTTAACTGCCTGCTGCACCTGCATGCTTACCTTCAGCGACTGGTGCACAAAGACACCCAGGTCTCGTTGCACTTCCCCTTCTCCCAATCTATTGCCATTCAGATAATAATCTGCCTTCCTGCTTTTGCCACCAAAGTGGATAACCTCGCATTTATCCACGTTATATTGCATCTGCCATGCTTTTGCCCAATCACCCAACCTGTCCAAATCAGCCTGGAGTTTCTCAGCATCCTCCTCACAGCACACACGCCCACCCAGCTTTGTGGCGTCTGCAAACTTGGAGATATTACATCTAGTTCCCTTGTCTAGATCATTAATATATATTGTGAATAGCTGGGGCCCAAGGACCGATCCCTGCGGTACCCCACTAGTCACTGCCTGCTACTCGGAAAAAGACCCGTTTATTCCAACTCTTTGCTTTCTGTCTGCCAACCAGTTCTCTATCCAAGTCAATACCTTACCCCCAATCCCATGTGCCTTAACTTTACACGCTAATCTCTTATGCGGGACCTTATCGAAAGCCTTCTGAAAGTCCAAATACACCACATCCACTGGTTCTCCCTTATCTATTTTACCAGTTACATCCTCAAAAAATTCCAGTAGATTAGTCAAGCACGATTTACCTTTTGTAAATCCATGTTGACTTTGTCCGATCCTGTCACTGTTTTCCAAGTGCTCTGCTATTACATCTTTTATAATGGACTCTAGCATTTTCCCCACTACCGATGTCAGGCTTACCGGTCTGTAATTCCCTGTTTTCTCTCTACCACCTTTTTTGAATAGTGGGGTAACATTAGCTACCCTCCAATCCATGGGTACTGTTCCAGATTCCATCGAATGCTGGAAGATGATCAGCAAAGCATCAACTATTTCTAGGGCCACTTCCTTAAGTACCCTAGGATGTAGATGATCAGGCCCATGGGATTTATCAGCCTTCAATCCCATCAATTTCCCTAACACCATTTCCCTACAAATACTGATTTCTTTCAGTTCCTCCCTTTCATCAGACCCTATGTTCCTCAACATCTCTGGGAGGTTATTTGTGTCCTCCTTTGTGAAGACAGAACCAAAATATGTATTTAATTGGTCTGCCATTTCTTTGTTCCCCATTATAAATTCCCCTGCTTCTGACTGCAAGGGACCTACGCTTGACTTCACCAATCTTTTTCTCTTCACATATCTATAAAAGCTTTGAGTCAGTTTTTATGTTCCCTGCAAGCTTACTCTCATATTCTATTTTCCCTTTCTTAATTAATCCCTTTGTCTGCCTTTGTTGAATCCTAAACTGCTTCCAATCCTTAGGTTTACTGCTTTTTCTGGCCAATTTATATGTCCGCTCCTTGGATCTTCTGCTATCCCTAATTTCCCTTGTTAGCCACGGTTGAGTCACCTTTTTTGTTTTATTTTTATGCCAAACTGGGATGAACAAATTCTGTAGTTCATCCATGTGGTCTTTGAATGTTTGCCATTGCCTATCCACCGTTAACCCTTTGAGTGACATTCCCCAATCAATCCTACCCAACTCACGCCTCAGACCATCGTAGTTTCCTTTATTTAAATTTAGGATCTTAGTCTCGGAGTCGACTACTTCATTCTCCATCTTAATGAAGAATTCGATCATATTATGATCGCACCGACCCAAGGGGCCTCGTACAACAAGATGCTTTTTATTTGTAAACAAAGTTATTGCAGTAACGTTGTTTTTAATAAAAGCTAATACTTTCCATGTGAAGTTTGAACTTAATGACATAACCCCACTGATTTACCAGTGTGTTGATGTTTTGAGTACTAGATGTCCCTTCTGGTAAGTGAAGTAGATAAAAGTGGGGAGAATTTGCTGTTATTTCACAGGACTTATAAACTAATTTTAAAATCATTTTACAGTGATGACTGCAATAACATCTAAAGCATCTGATACAAAACACATACTTGAGCTCTCCCAATGGCCTAGTAGGTAAAGGCACTACCAAGTGCTAATGTAGTATAAAGTCCTAAACACCAGAAGGTCCCAGGTTTGATTTCTGGTTCAAACAATGAGGTTGCAGAATCGGCACAGGAGGGGAATTGGAGAAAAAAAACAAGTTACATTAGGGAGTGGATGGAAGGAGGGGGTTTGAGAGCAGGGCTGAAAGGGAATTGAATAAACCTGCATCAACAGGCACAACAGGGTGTTGAAGGCTGGGGCTGGGATGGGAATTAAAGTAACAGGAGCCTGGGAAGTTATCTGAAGACAGCTGCTGCTGTACTTAGGACATATGAGGCAAGCAAATGTAGTTCTATTATTTTGCCTCCATTATATCACAGATTGATATTACAGGCTGCTGTGTTTGCACATTTCTCATTTTTGGTCCTAATATTGCAACTGTGAGACATTGTTGTTTGAGCAAAGATTTTTTTTAATTTATTCATTCACGGGATGTGGGAGTTGCTGGCAAAGCCAGCATTTATTGCCCATCCCTAATTGCCCTTGAGCAGGTGGTGCAGAGCCGCCTTCTTGAACCACTGCAGTCCATGTGGTGAAAGTACTCCCACAGTGCTGTTAGGGAGGGAGTTCCAGGATTTTGACCCAGTGATATACTTCCAAGTCAGGATGGTGTGTGACTTGGAAGGGATCTTAGAGGTGGTGGTGTTCCCATGCACCTGCTGCCCTTGTCCTTCTAGGTGGTAGAGGTTGCAGGTTTTTTGAGAGATGCTGTCGAAGAAGCCTTGGCGAGTTGCTGCAGTGCACCTTGTAGACACTGTTCCCTCTAAGCCACGCACAGATCTGTAAACTCTCACGCACTTAAATTCAAAGGCCGCACAGAGTGAGCCCGGTGAATCTTCACAGAGAATAATCTGTGACCTTGGAGTTAGAGCCGGCCCGATTTTTGGAACAGCATTTGCTAAAATACGGAACCCAGCGAGCGTTGTCTCGGGATTCTTTCAGTACTTTTTCTGTGGAGATGCGGGTAGTCCGTTCCCGGGGAGTGAGCGGCGGCTGCATTTTGAAACAACAAAAGTTGTTGCGAGAGGCATTCTTCGTGTCGGCAACACAAAACCTAGAGAATCCTCTCCGTAGGAAATTACTGACTTGGGATGTGGGGGGGGGGGGTGGGGGGGCGGGGAGGCGGGTTATGTGGCTTTTCTTTTGCTGGCTGAGGAGATTCATTAGATGGTACATCCTGACGGTAGCAAGCAGATAGGACTGTATAATCTGTTGTCTGAAATGTATATTCTTATTTCCCTTCCCCCCACCCCGCCAAACTACTCGCCAGAGCGGCCTTGCCTTCCTCGGGCCTTCCAGATCCCAGGCAAGGAAGTAGCGTGCTGCGATGGCGTGACCCAAGTGATTGTTCTGTAAAGTGGCGAGTCCAGGCGTCGTGAGCGCAGAGTGATGGGAGAGCGGTGTAACTAGAGTTCTTTTGCAGATTCCGTTCCCCCTCCTCCTCAGGATAGTGGTGACACAATCCGGCATTCCATCTGCGATCGGGTTTCAAAGAAGGAATTTTGAATCTCTTCCAGGGAGTTTCACTTCATTTTATTGACGCGAGTTCACAGTTCTGTAGCCGGCAGCTTTAAAGTAAAACCAGCCAAATCCACAGGATTGATTTCTCGGATTTGAACAGAAGCTCAATCCTTCCTTTTCCCTTCTCTTCATTCCTTAATTTTCTCCCTCTCGTTCCCTTTCTCTCTCTTTCATTTTCACTTCTCCTCGTTCCTTCCTTCCTCCTTTCATCATTCCTTCCTTTATCTCTCCCTCTCTCCTCTTTCCTTCCTTCCCCTGCTCCTGGTTGGTGAGATGTCTCCTGTGGGCTATGTTCTGGGTTTGGCTGTACTGTTAAGAGTTTAGTACAAAACTTTTGTTTTAAAAAGGACTGTTTGTGTTGAATGGTATTTCCCAGTAAAAGGGGATTTCAGATTTGCGTCTGGCGGGCAAGGCACTAGTTAAAAGTGCCTTTCGTTGACTGCCCGTTGTCTGCTGTGTACCTCAGCGCACTGGGCTGCTAGGCTCAGAGCCACTTTTAACCACTGCCGCTTGATGTATTATACCAACCACAGCATGGCTTCTATGGCAGCTCCTTCATCTGGGGATTATCTGGCTTCAGCTTAGCTCAGATGAAAGTTGGCAGCAGATGTTGCGAGTGGGACTAGCGTTTATTGTGCCTGTCAAGAGTCGATGAGCATTATGGTCTTTCCAGGCAGTGCAATGTGGGGATTTGCTTTTTCTGTATGAGAAATGACTGTCCCTGAAAGAGACTTTGGCCCAAACTTAAGAGGGAGGCGAAGTTTAAAGGGGGTACTTGAGAATGAAAGTTACTATCTGCTCAGTCCTTTCTTCCTCTCTAATGGATCTTATAAAAGTGGCAATATGTTCACAAGAGCTCGAGGGCAAGGAATTAAAAGAGTGTGTCTGTGTGTGTGTGTGTGTGGTATGTGTGGAGTGTCTGAGCTGTGTGGTGTGTGTCTTTGAGTGAGTATCTGTGTGGTGCATGTGTCTGTGCTGCGTGGGCGAGTGTGTATCTGTGCTTGTGTATATCTGAGTGAATGAGGGGTGGGGTTACTGTTTATTCAGCAGGGTAAGGGCTATTTACCGTATAGCTGTTCGGACTTGACTGAGTGCAAAAGACAAAGCTGAAGTGTTTGCAATCATCTTCAGCCAGAAGTGCCATATCGGTCTACTCCGGAGGTCCCCACCATCACAGAAGCCAGTCTTCAGCCAATTCAATTCATTCCACGTGATATCAAGAAACAGCTGAGCGCACTGGATACAGCAAAGGCTATGGGCCCCGACAATATTTTGCTATCGTGCTGAAGACTTGTGCTCCAGAACTAGCCGCGCCTCTAGCCAAGCTGTTCCAGTACAGCTACAACACTGACATCTATCTGACAATGTGGAAAACTGCCCAGGTATGTCCTGTCCACAAAAAGCAGGACAAATCCAAACTGGCCAATTATCGCCCCATCAGTCTACTCTCAATCATCAGCAAAGTGATGGAAGGTGTCATCGACAGTGCTATCAAGCGGCACTTACCCACCAATAACCTGCTCACTGATGCCCAGTTTGGGTTCCGCCAAGACCACTTGGCTCCCAACCTCATTACAGCCTTGGTCCATACATGGACAAAGGAGCTGAATTCCAGAGGTGAGGCGAGAGTGACTGCCCTTGACATCAAGACAGCATTTGACCGAGTGTGGCATCAAGGAGCCCTAGTAAAACTGAAGTCAATGGGAATAGGGGGGAAAACTCTCCACTGGCTGGAGTCATACCTAGCACAAAGGATGATGGTTGTGGTGGTTGAAGGTCAATCATCACAGCCCCAGGACATCGCTGCAGGAGTTCCTCAGGGCAGTGGATTAATCAAGAACAGTCAGCATGGATTTGGTAAGGGAAAGCCATGTCTAACTAACTTTATTGAATTTTTTGAGGAGGTAACAAGGAGGGTCAATGAGAGTAGTGCATTTGATGTAGTCTACATGGATTTTAGCAAGGCCTTTGACACGGTCCCACATGGCAGGTTGGTCAAAAAAGTAAAAGCCAATGGGATCCAAGGGAAAGTAGCAAGTTGGATCCAAAATTGGCTCAATGGCAAAAAGCAAAGGGCAATGTTCGACGGGTGTTTTTGTGACTGGAAGACGGTTTCCAGCGGGGTTCTGTAGGGCTCATTACGAGGTCCACTGCTTTTTGTGGTATATATCAATGATTTCGACTTCAATGTAGGGGGCATGATTAAGAAGTTTGCAGATGATACAAAAAATGGTCGTGTGGTTGATAGTGAGGAAGAAAGCTGTAGACTGCAGGGAGGTATCAATGGACTGGTCCGGTAGAAAGAAAAAAAAACCTTGCATTTATATAGCGCCTTTCACGACCACCGGACATCTCAAAGCGCTTTACAGCCAATGAAGTACTTTTGGAGTGTAGTCACTGTTGTAATGTGGGAAACACGGCAGCCAATTTGCGCACAGCAAACTCCCACAAACAGCAATGTGATAATGACCAGATCATCTGTTTTTGTTATGTTGGTTGAGGGATAAATATTGACCAGGACACCGGGGATAACTCCCCTACTCTTCTTCGAAATAGTGCCGTGGGATCTTTTACAACCACTTGAGAGAGCAGACAGGGCCTCGGTTTAATGTCTCATCTGAAAAACGGCACCTCCGACGGTACAGCACTCCCTCAGCACTGTACTAGACTGTCAGCCTAGCTTTATGTGCTCAAGTCCCTGGAGTGGGATTTGAACCCACAACCTTCTGACTCAGAGGCGAGTGTGCTACCAACTGAGCCACAGCAAACATGTTAGGTAGGCAGAAAAGTAGCAAATAGAATTCAATCCGGAGAAGTGTGAGGTAATGCCTTTGGGGAGGGCTAACAAGGCAAAGGACTATACAATAAATTATAGGATACTGAGAAATGTAGAGGAACAGAGGGACCTTGGAGTGCATGTCCACAGATCCCGGAAGGTAGCTGGACAGGTAGATAAGGTGGTTAAGAAGGCATACGGGATACTTACATTCTATGCCTCGGCTAATAAAGGAAAGATCAGAGAGGTTATGCTAGAACTGTATAAAACACTATTAGGCAACAGCTAGAGTACTGTGTCTGGTCACCCACCATATTACAGGAAAGATATAATTGCAGTAGAGCAGGTACAGAGGAAGTTTACGAGGATGTTGCCAGGACTGGAGAATTTTAGCTATGAGGAAAGATTGGATAGGCTGGGGTAGTTTTTATTGGAACAGAGGAGGCTGAGGGGAGAATTAATTGAGGTGTATTAAATTATGAGGGGCCTAGATAGAGTGGATAGGAAGCACCTATTTCCCTTAGCAGAGAGGTCAATAACTAGGGGGCATAGATTTAAATAATTGGTAGAAGGATTAGAGGGGAGTTGAGGAGTAATTTTTTCACCCAGAGGGTGGTGTGGGTCTGGAATGCACTGCCTGAAAGAGTGGTAGAGGCAGAAACCCTCATCAAATTTAAAAAATACTTGGATTTGCACTTGAAGTGCCGTAACCTGCAAGGCTACGGACCAAGAGCTGTTAAGTGGGAGTAGGCTAGATAGCTCTTTTTCGATCGATGTAGACACGATGAACTGAATGGCCTCCTACTGTGCCGTCAATTTCTATCATTCCATGATTCCTGCAGCAATGTCCTGGGGCTGAGATGATTGGCCTCCAACAACCACAACCATCTTCCTTTGTGCTAGGTATGACTCCCCAGTTCTCACTGACTTCAATTCTACTAGGGCTCTTTGGTGTCACGCTCGGTCAAAATGCTGCCTTGATATCAAGGGCAGTCACTCTCAACTCACCTCTGGAATTCAACTCTTTCGTCCATGTTTGGATCAAGGCTGTAGTGAGGTCTGGAGCCTGGTGGATCCCAAACTGAGCATCGGTGAGTAGGTTATTGGTGAGTATGTGCCGCTTGATAGCGCTGTCGATGACTCCTTCCATCGCTTTGCTGATGATTGAGAGTAGGCTAATGGGGTGGTAATTTGCCGGATTGGATTTCTCCTGCTTTTTGTGGATAAAATATACCTGGGCAATTTTCCATTTTGTAGGGTAGATGCCAGTGTTGTAGCTGTACTGGTACAGCTTGGCTAGAGGCGCAGCTAGTTCTGGAGCACAAGTCTTCATCATGACAACTGGGATGTTGTCGCAGCCCACAGCCTTTGCTGGATCCAGTGAGTTCAGCTGTTTCTTGATATCAGTGGACTGAATCGAATTGGCTGAAGACTGGCTTCTGTGACAGTGAGGAGCTCAGGGGGAGGCTGAGATGGATCATCCACTCAGCACTTCGGGCTGAAGGTGGCTGTGAACGCTTCAGCCTCGTCTTTTGCACTCACATGCTGGGCTCCACTCTTGTTGAGGTTAGGGATGTTCATGGAGCCTCTTCCTCCCGTTAGTTGTTTAATTGTCCACCACCATTCACGACTGGAAGTGACAGGACTGCAGAGCTTTGATCTGATCTATTGGTTGTAGGATCGCTTAGCTCTGTCTATAGCATACTGCTTCCACTGTTTAGCATGCATGCAGTCCTGTGCTGTAGCTTCACCAGGTTGGTGGCTCATTTTCAGGTACACCTAGTGCTGCTCCTCTATACTCTTCATTAAACCAGGGTTGATCGTCTGGCTTGATGGTAATGGTAGAGTAAGGGATATGCCAGGCCATGAGGTTACAGGTTGTGGTGGAATACAATTCTGCTGCTGGACCACAGGGCCTCATGGATGTGCAGTTTTGAGCTGCTAGATCTGTTCTAAATCTATCCCATTTAGCATGGTGGTAGTGCCACACAACACGACGGAGGGTGTCCTCAATGTGAAGACAGGACTTTGCAGTGCGGCGGTCACTCCTACCAATACGGTCATGGACAGAAGCATCTGCAACAGGTAAATTGGTGAGGACAAGTTCAAAAAGGTTTTTCCCTCGTGTTTGCTCTCTCACCCCCTGCCACAAGCTGAGTCTGGCAACTACGACCTTCAGGACTCGGCCAGCTCAGTCAGTAGTGGTGCTACTGAGCCACTCTTGGTGATGAACATTGAAGCCCCCACCCAGAGTACATTCTGTGCCCTCACTACTCTCAGTGCTTCATCCAAATGGTGTTCAATATGGGGGAGTACTGATTCATCAGCTGAGGGAGGGTGGTAGGTGGTGATCAGCAGGAGGTTTACTTGCACGTCAGAAGTTAATTAAAAGCATACAATTATTTAATCCAGTACAATGAAGTAAAACTTTGCAGAAAAATTTCACTAAATTTCCAAAAGTATGCCATGATTTTTTGTTAATTTTAAGCTAGATGATCTCACTAGGGTAGTGAGCATTGCACTTTGCCTCAGTTAGGTTTCTGCTGCTAGTCACTATCCAATGCTTTCTAAAGGAAACTGTGCATGTTTTGGATATCAGGTAAGACAGGTTCCCAAAACTTGTACCAACACTCATGGTCTGGACTCGCACATAAAAGTGCCTTCTTGGAAGATGCACTGTGCCGGAGCCTATGGAATTGTACCCTAGCACAAGTTACCATATTCAGGACTGGTGAGAAGGAAAGGGTAGAGCACTAGAAAAAAAGTCAAAATACCAAAACTGAAATGATTCTCCTCTTCCCCCACTAAGTTATGAAATTTGCCTGCAGCGTTGGGTAATGTTTACTGGAGTTCATATCAAGCCTATGTAGGGTAGACATCTAAACTGAGTCCTCAACTTATCGTTGCACATTCACACACACATATATATTGAGACAGAAATGATATTACTTTTTGGCCCAAACAGTGGCAAGATCTTATTTTCCCCCCGATAGCTTTGACTGAACTAACAAAATCGGAAAAGTTCGAGAATCACGCCAAACAGACAGTAAACCGATTAAAGGGTACGTGGTGTTTTTGTGGTACAGCTTTGTGGTGTAATACTGGAATTTAGCGGTGTAATACTGGAATTTAGCGGCAGTAAAATAAACTAATTTACTAGAATATCCCACAATGCATTTGTGACATCAAAAATGAATTTAAAGGTAAAAAGGCTTTTTATTTCATTTTGGTACTTGAAGATAGAAACTGCATGGAATCAAACCAAAATCCCAGAGTGTCAAGATCTGAATTAATTTCACTTAATTTTAGTATTCAGGAGCTAGTTTAGTCTTTTGTCTACAAAATGAATCGCTGATATTCAATTCTCACCCTTTGCCTGGGTGCTGTCCAGATCTCAGAACACGTGTGTTTGGTAGTTTGGGTCATTTGCATGACCCGGTTGCGCCCCTAGGGCAGCCCCCCACAGAAGGACCTCGTCTTGGAAACAGTGCTGGAGCATAGACAGAACTGCTGGTAGCTGAGGGACTGGCTACCAGCCTCAGGCCCTTCTGGATGTTGTTCTGTAGAGAGGCTCCAAATGCCAAAATTAAAATATTTTCCCTCTCCCCAACTAACAGAGTCTGCAAATGATAGGACTTACCTTTTCAGGCCTACTTTTCCTTGCTCGCTGGCCCCCTCAGACCATCTGATCTGAAGGGAGCCAAGCCCAAACATCAGCTTCTTTGCGTGCCCTGCTGTTGCTTCAAGGCAAAACTGTGATAAGCAGATCTTCAAACGCCTCCTCCTATCTCATTTCTATGCCTGCACAGGCTCAGGTCTCACTATTTTAAGGAGCCCTGGCAATCTTTTATTTTCCCCATAAAGGGAGCAGAAACCTAATATAACAAGAGCTACAGAGAGAAATATCGGGTCCAATAAAACACAATTAAGCCCTGATTTTGTGATCTTTTTAAAAATTGGGGCTATGAATGCCTGTGGCTCGAGCACGCCTGCACCCATAGTAAGGTCCATGCTGAACTTTGCAATGTACGGCTTGCGCCCAAATACCTGTACACGGAAATTTTGGGCAGGGACTCAGGCCTGTAAGCTGACCGGCTGATGGTCGCAAAATCTAAGCAACTGTAGCCTCAGAAAGGAGGATGCTATTCTCCAAGGGGAAACATTTTTTTTCTCTGAAAAGTAACAAACTTTATTTTTCTCTTTCACAATTTCATAATAATCTTACTATTGTAGGTTGATTTAAGTTTGCAATTTCAAGATTTTTTAAAATAGGGAATTTCATGAACACTCTGGAAAAAAATATGTATACAAAAACAGTGATACCAACTGTTCAAATTCTGGAAGTGGAAACATTTTCTTTACAAACAGAAAAATGGACAAGGTTCTAAGAAATCTGTTTATCATAAGATTGGAATCATTCACTTACTTGCTGATTATTTTGGCACGTTTTGCACTGGAGAAGTTCTCCACCTGAAGTGATTCTTGAGTGAGAAAAGCAACAGCCAGGTGAAAGTAGTTGTTCCATAACTGTAAATTAGACAGTAAAAGAAACTAGGTTAGAAACATAAAACCATCAAATAAACCAAGTGTGGACTGATGACCAATTGTTATTTGACTTTAGTGGATTACCGTCTGTGGAATCGCAGTTATATTGGCCCGGATTTTGTGATAGAAATAATGGTGAGGCTATCAGCACTCACTGCTATTAAAGAATAAAATGGATAGTAAATTCCAGTGACTGCACATGCACAGTTAAACGTGAAAATCAAGTCGTTGCTGTCCCACGGTGCAGTCAGGCCCATGAACTTCCTTCAGGGAACAGGAATCCATCAGTGAGCCAAATCTCGCATTCCATAAAACCAGAGTTCCATCCTCCTCCACAATGATGCCAAACCAAACTAACCCATCCCCACGTTGCTAAACGCCAGCAGCCCCATCTCAGTTCTTCCAAAGCTCCCTAATACTACCACAACACAGAACAATCCCCAATATTTCTAAAGCCCAGAACCATCCCACTGTGCCATCAAAGCTTTGTACTGCCTCCACCACAGCTAAGATGCGTTCCCCCTACACAGTACTGCTAAATATCAGAAATCTAACTCCAATAGGCACACTGATGAAATGATTTTGCTGTGCATTCTCAGATTTAAAACTGGTAAGGGATAAAAATAAAGGCCATTAATTTACAGTCTTCACAAAATAATGGAAGGAGTCACAGAGTTCAATTCCCAAAGCACACGCAAAAATTCCAGAATAAAAATGGAATTTCACTTATTCAGTCGCGATAAACCAGCGGCCCTGATGTGATGCCCTATTTTTATAAAACAGTGCATCTGCTGACTCACCTTGTAATGAATGGTATCTTTACAGAAACTATTCACAAAAAAGCACTTTACGGCACGTTAGGAAGATTACCGACAAGACTATGATAGAAAACTATTTTGCATCAGCCCTTCTGCTTTATATTTCTCATTGCAAGCATGTTCTTCACTCTTCGATAGTTGTTCAAGCTTCACATTGAAACAGAAATTGATACCACACCGTGGCAGGATCGTAGTAAATAATTATATGGGACACTGTTTCTTTAAGAGATGTGTGTCCTTGGACAGATACTTTACCACTTTGCTTTGTATAAGGCCTCAACTGGAAGGCACCCGAGCTCTTAGCTGAGAGGAAGCAGTATTGAGACCCAAGCAACAGAAGTAGTGAATGAACAGCCAACAAAATAAAAACTTCTTCAAGCTACACCAGCTCAGAATGAAAAAAGGGATAAACTGGTAGAAGCTCTGTGTAGAGACTACATTTTTTCACAGAATGAAGAACAGCATAGGTAAGTAATCTAATATTCTTCCCCATTTATTCAATCTTTTGTGTACAGTTAGGAAACGTATGGAAAACATTGGTGGTGATGCTCTTAAAACCTACATCTATAGGCCATCCAGGAGCACAACAGCATCAAATTACATCCTATTAACCAATTTGTTAACTTCTGTTCAGTAATGGCTTACCTCAGGACTTATATCAAAGAAATAAAAAACTGCCTAAACTCTTTAGTTATGTAAAAGACTAGTGCCCTATATAAAGGGATACTTCCTTTCAACGGATGAAACGCGAGATGAAAATAAAATTGACACTCTTTATTTACACATCATTAAATGAGCTAAGTGCTGAGTGAATGTCCGATTTCACAAGTAAGCTTACAAGAATGATTGAAGTTGAGGTTTTGCTATTTTGATACAGGTTTTGCAATTTTAGTTGAACACTGTCATTTATCTTTCTGCTATTACTTTACTTCTGCTTGTGTCAATCTTATTCCTTAACATGAATGATTTGAAGTTTGCAGCCTGAGATCTCAGGTCATGCCTCAGCTCATCGGTTTGCTATTCATAAGAACATAAGAAATAGGAGCAGGAGTAGGCCATTCGGCCCCTCGAGCCTGCTCCACCATTCAATGAGATCATGGCTGATCTTTTACCTCAACTCCACTTTCCTGCACTATCCCCATATCCCTTGATTCCCTTAATATCCAAAAATCTATCGATCTCTGTCTTGAATATACTCAACGACTGAGCCTCCAAAGCCCTCTGGAGAATTCCAAAGATTTACCACCCTCTGAGTGAAGAAATTTCTCCTCATCTCAGTCCTAAATGGCCGACCCTTTATTCTGAGATCGTGACCCCTGGTTCTAGACTCCCCAGCCAGGGGAAACATCCTCCCTGCATCTACCCTGTCAATCCCTGTAAGAATTTTGTATGTTTCAATGAGATCATCTCTCATTCTTCTAAACTCCAGAGAATGTAGGCCTAGTCTACTCCATCTCTCCTCATAGGACAATCCCCCCATCCCAGGAACCAGTCTGCTGAACCTTCATTGCACTCCCTCCCTACGGCAAGTAAGGTAAGGAGACCAAAACTGTACACAATACACCAGGTGTGGTCTCACCAGGGCCCTATATAGTTGCAGTAAGATGTCTTTACTCTTATACAGGAAACTTTAGTTTATCCGGAGGTTGTATGTCCGGAATACTCGATCTAACAGCAAAAATCAGGAGCCGTTTTCTGTAAGTTTTTTTAGTTCTCGTTCTTTTTTTTTCCCCAGTCAGGCACTGCAAGGTCTGTAGCTATAGCAACAGCTTCAGCTAGAGACGCTTGCAGCTGCAGCCGACTCTAGAAGCTGTTGCTAAGCAACAGTGTTTGTTGTCAGATACGGATATGAAAACCTCCGTATGCTTCAACATTAACTTTGTATGTCCGGCAGTTTTGATAGATCGGCAACGCGCCGGTCCCGTTGGTGCCGGATATCACAACGTTTCCTGTACTCAAATCCTCTTGTAATAAAGGCCAACATACCATTTGCTTTCCTAATTGCTTGCTGTACTTGCATTTTAACTTTCAATGATTCGTGTACAAGGACACCCAGGTCCCTCTGAACACCAACATTTCCCAATCTCACCATTTAAAAAACTCTGATCTTCTATTTTTCTTACCAAAGTGGATAACTTGACATTTCTCCACATTATATTCCATTTGCTATGTTCTTGCCCACTCACTTAGCCTGTCTATGTCCCCTTGACGCCTCTTTGCATCCTCCTCACAAATTACACTCCCACCTAGCTTTGTATCATCAGCAAACTTGGATATTTGGTCCCCTCATCCAAATCATTGAAACAGATTGTGACTAGCTGAGGCCCAAGCACTGATCCTTGCAGTACCCCACTAGTTACAGCCTGCCAACCCAAAAATGACCCGTTTATTCTTACTTTCTGTTTTCTGTCCATTAACCAATCCTCAATCCATGCTAATATATTACCCCCAATCCCATGAGCCCTAATTTTGTTTAATAACCTCTAGTGTGGCACCTTAGCAAATGCCTTCTGAAAATCCAAATACACCACATCTACTGGTTCCCCCTTATCTATTCTGCGAGTTGCAACCTCAAAAAACGCTAAGGCTGCAATTTCGCCAGCCATGGCGAGTCCGTTGCAGCCGGAGCAGACAGCGGTCGCAAACTCCGCACCTGTCTTCATCTCGCCTCCTCCAAGTGATTTTGCCCTGATTGGGCTGGTTATGCCCGCCCTGGGAGGTTCTCGGCCAATTAAAAGGAAGCAGGTCTGATGACATCATCTGCTTATGGAGGGAGTCCCAGCACGCAGGGAGGTACCCTTCCCTTCCAATGGGCGGAAGAGACCTCCCCAGGACACCAACGCAGCCTGGTTACACATTGCACAGGAGGACACAAGCAGGGATGTTATCAGGCAGACCTGGCTGCAGTGGCGCAAACCTTTCAATGATCACAGTAGATTACTGCAAAGCCACACTGAACTTCATACTCCTGTGCCACTCATCACATCCCCATCACTCTGCCTTCCCTACCCTACTCCTGCACATCCTTACTCATACCAACTTACCTTGCACCTCCACTCATTCCTCTCTATCTATATTATCACTTCCCCATCTCACTAGCCACCCCTCACACTCACCTTCATCCTAGTCCAATCATACCAACAAACAACACACAAAGATAGGCACTTGGGTGTTTTAGCCAATGGTCATGTAAACTTTCTGTTAATGTGTTGTCAAGCATTGAAATCCTTATTGTCACCACTTTGCCTTCTTGTGCGTGCACCTTTGAAAGTGCGTTAGTGAGTTCCAGTGAATGGTGAGACATAACTCCCCCCCCGCCAATGATGATGAGTGTGAAAGGAATGGCTCGGACACTGCAGGGATGCTTTATGGTGCTAGTGTGGGTGGTGCCAACCTAGTGGATCATGTGGCGGCCAGGGTGTACAGTGTTAAGTGAAGCAAATTTGGACATGGTGAGGCCATCGCTGGCGTCCTGGGCAGCAATGTGCTCGGGTGATGATGCCGTCTCCAGCATCAGTTGATTGCGGAGAAGGCTGGTGTGGATGTTTGTGCTGCTGGTGTGGGGGCTGATCATGTTGGGATTCTGAGGACCAAGGTGAGATTTTTTCAAGGGCACCCATGCTGATGGAATAGATGGCAGGTGAGGTTGAGATGACAGAAGTAATCTGTCAATATTGAGATAGGTTGTTCCAAGGAGGCAACAGTGGATAGAGATTACTCCAGAACACTTCAAAAGTGCATAAAGCTCAAAAGTGGGTTCCATATCATTAATGCTCCAGCTTCTAAGATTGGGAAGTGGACAGCTGTGAAATGGTAGGTTTTAGACCACTTTTGCAGCTTTCACCTATTCACAGCAATCCACAGTCTTTGAGAACCCAACATACTTACCTGATGTGATGGTCGCTCTCTGGGAACCTTATTGAAAACCTGGTAAAATGGTAAGTACATGGGAAAATGGTTCTTAACTGCCTTTTAATAAGCTTTTAACTATCTAAATTGGCTGACCTGCCGCTTGGTGTCAGGTCAGGGATGTTCAGGGATGACAGACCCAACACTTGGGAAACTGACAAGGGGGTGGGTTTACAGCGAAATACCAACCTGGTCAATCTTTGTGATTTTGACAGTGGACCTGCCTCCAAACCCGCACTCTGAGTGCCGGCAAAATTCAGCCCTAACAAATTCATCCAACATGATTTCCCTTTCATAAATCCATGTTGACTCTGCCCAATCCTATTATTATTTTTGAAGTGCCCTATTACCACATCCTTAATAATAGATTCTAGCATTTTCCCTACTACTGATGCCAGGCTAACTGGTCTGTAGTTCCCCGTTTTCTCTCTCCTTCCTTTCTTAAATAGTGGGGTTACATTTGCTACTTTCCAATCCGTGGGAACCGGTCTAGAATCAATGGAATTTTGGAAGATGACAACCAATGCATCCACTATCTCTATAGCCACCTCTTTCAAAACCCTAGGATGTAAACCATCAGGTCCAGGGGATTTATCGGCTTTCAGTCCCATTAATTTCTCCAGAACTATTTCTTTAATAATACTAATTTCTTTCAGTTCCTCATTCTCACGAGACCCTTGGTTCTCTACTATTTCCGGGAGGTTTTTTGCGTCTGCTTCCGTGAAGACAGACACAAATTTTCATTCAGGTGCGGGTTGGTGTCGTGTAATCTGCATTTCGTGTTATCCACACGAATCTAATTCGATGTGGGAGATTGATGCAATTTTAACTTAATTGCCCAATTGAGTTCCAGCGTGTGGGAACACATGGCAAATGAGTATTTCCAGTCAAAAAGTCACATAATATGACGTCATTATTGCTGCTGCATTTAAAGTCTGCAACAAGCCTTGCTTCTTCTGCAGGCTGCCAACTTTTTGGCATTTACTGTTAGAGGAACCTGGAGTCACAATGGCCAGCGACAGACCTAGGGCTGCTCCCAGGTTCGACGACGTTGCCCTGCAGGCTTTAGTTGAGGGAGCAAGAGCTCACAAGGAGGTGCTCTTCCCTTCATCAGGGAGGAAGAAGCCTCCCCAGCAGACAAAGGCTGCGTGGCAGCAAGTGGCAGAGGAGGTCAACTCCTTATCATCTACCCGCAGAACCTGGATACGGTGCAGGAAGAGATTTCATGACCTTCAGCGCACTGGAAAAGTGAGTATGAATTTCCCATCACTGTCAATCTGATCCCCATTGCCTTACCTCACCAGCACTCAGCTTTAGCAATCTCTTCCTCCACATCCCACTTGACACTGACATCCATGCACCCTTACCCATTCCCTCTCTCTCTATGGTCACATTCACCTAACTATTCGACTATGCAGCCCTCACACTCCCTATCACTCTGATGCTATGAAAACAACTGACAACACACAGGGAGGGCCCTTGGTCTTGCCACCTCACTCCATCTTTGTCTCCCTCCAAGCATCTATGCTATGGATTCTCTACACTCATTCCTTCATTCTCACTCAGCCTCCACTTGTCTCCCTCATTGCAGGAAAAGAGAGCTCACAATAAGAGAGAACGAGCGAGGACAGGAGGAGGGCCACCATCAGTAGCCCACCTCACCCCCTGGGAGGAGGCGGTCCTGGAGATCATAGTAGTGGAGGACAACGCGCATGTGGGGGATGGACAGACGGGTGCATCACACCAAGCTGGTGATAGAATAGTTTTCCATCTCTCTCACTGACATTGCATGAGTTGCTGATAATGATTCTGAAGCTCTAACAGATGGACTAATGATCATCTGCAATATACAATGTGCATGTAACCTTGGCATCACATCTCTGACTCTTTCCTTTACTCCCCCACAGGACCATCGCAAGCACCCATCCCCACTAGCCAGGAGGAACAGCCTAAGCATCCAGACTCCTCAAAGGAAGCTGCAACCTCGGAGGGCGCAGCGTCAGCAGAATTCAGCGCACCCAGCACCAGCGCAGACACTCACACCTCGGTGGGACCTTCGGGACATAGAGTAGTGTATCACAGCTCACTAGTGAGCATCAGCAGATTGTGGAGACAGGGACAGCAGTGGAGAGTCCTAGTCGGAGGGCGCAGGACTCTGCCAGCTTGGCTCAGCTGCATGTCAACCCTCTGCCTCTGGGTCCATCCACAGTATCAGCGGTGATGGCACTCCAAGAAAAGATGCAGGAGTCTCTGGCAGGTTTCGTCTCCAGGTCGCTGCGAGTGTGGAGCGAATGGAGGAGTCCATTGCGAACATGAGCAGAGCCTTTGTGGGGTCATTGGTGCATGAACGCATCACCACGGAAAGGATGGCAACCTCCGTGGAAAGGATGGCTACAGTAGAGGAGAGGATGGCTACGGCCATGGAGGAGCTAAGTCGCCAGAGTGTTGAAAACATGGTGAGTGTTCAGAATAGACTGACATCTCTGGAGGAGCGATGGTCAGCTATTGAACAGAGAAACCAGACCTTCATGGCAGGCCCTCCGAGTAGGACTGCCAGTGCAGATATGGGTCCCCATGGCCCCCCTGATGTGCAGCAAGGTGCTCTCAAGCCACTTGCAAGCGCCGAGGGGGACCTGACCCATGAGAGGGAAGTTGGTGGCAGACATCAAGGAAGTGGGGGCTCCTCTCCAAGCCACTGCAGAGCCCTTGGTCAGAGCCCCACAGGAGTACACACCCAAGTGAGATAGGCCCTGCACAGCCGCAGGAGCAGCAGACTGCTGATGGGTCCTCACAGGTTCGCCACCCCAGAGGATGCCCGCTAAAGGTGTCGAGACAGGAGCAGCAAGAAAGTGAGCAAGGGGCCTCCACATCTGCTGAAGCCACAGGGGAAGCACCACGTAGGAGCATGCGTAAGAGAAAGATACTGCACAAGGGTAGTCACTTGGGTGAAATTTGATGTTTTGTGTGTAAAAGCCATCATATGAATCATGTACATAAAAAATCTGATAGCTACTGTAGTTGTGGCGTGTGTCATTTCGCAAATGGGACTTCCACATTGATGGCTCAGGATTACTTGCAATTGTCAGTATGGTGGTCAAATTGCTAGGAATCAGTGGGTTCGTGGCCATTGTCGATGCTCAGGTAAGAAGATGCAAGGCAAAAGTGCTTGAGTGGCTAGGCTAAGCAAATCTGGCCAAGATGAGTGCGTTCCTTGCATCCCAGGCAGCTATGTTCTTGTGTAATGCTGCCGCTGGTTGATGGGCCTCTGCAGGATGTTCATTTTCGCCCTCCTCCTCCTCCTCATCTGAGGAGGATATGTGAGGAGCCACTTGGTCCTCAGGAATCTGCAAGCCACGACGCTGTGCCATGTTGTGAAGTGCACAGCAAACCACAACGATTCTGGAGACCCTGGCTGCTGAGCACTGCAGGGCTCCACCTGATCTATCCTGGCATCTGAAGCGCATCTTCAGCAAACCGATGGTTTGCTCGATTGTGGCTTTGGTGGACCTGTGGCTGGAGTTGTAGCTCTCCTCTGCTTCGTTGGATGGTCTCCTCAACGGCGTCATTAGCCACATCCTCAGGGGATAGCCCTTGTATCCAAGTAGCCATCCGTTAAGTTGGTCTGGTGGACTGAATAGCGGAGGCACACTAGACTGGCGCAGTATAAAGGAGTCATGGCAACTGCCAGGGTACTTGGCACAAACATGCAAAATTTCCTTCTTGTGGTCACACACCAGCTGAACGTTGAGAGTGGAAGCCCTTGCGATTGACAAAAATACCTGGATTGCGATGGGGTGCCTTAAGGGCCACATGTGTGCAGTCAACAACGCCCTGCACCCTTGGAAAGCCTGCCAGATGAGCTAATCCAACCGCACGCGCCGTGACACATGCTCGATCCTTGGTGAAATGGATGTGATTATGCGCGAGGACAAAGAGGGCATCGGTTACCTGCGTGATGCAAATGTGTGCGGCCGCCTGGGAGATGCCGCTGATATCTGCTGCTGATCCCTGGAATGAGACTGAGGCAAAAAGTTGAGTGTGGTGGTGACTTTGACGGCCACTGGTAAGGGTTGTCCACCTGGTCCTCTGGCCTGCAGGTCTTGCTGCACCATTGCGCAGATGTCACCCACTACCTCTTGCGAAAGTCGGAGACGCCTTTGGCACTGCTGCTCAGACATGTTGAGATAGCTAACCCTGTGTCTGTAGACCCTGTTTGTGGGGTATCTCCTGCGCCGACGGGCTTCCAATCGCTGGCCCCTTCTGGCCTATGCATCTTCAGGTGGGTGAGCAGCAGCCTGGCGCTCCTGTTGTTGCTGCTGCTGCTGGGGCTACTGCTGTTGTTGCTGCTGCTGTTGGGGCTGCTGTTGTTCGGACTCATCTAATATCCAGAAGGGAAGGAAATAAATGGCTCCCATGCTTCTGGTAGGTGCCTCAGTTGAGGAAGCGCTCAGTGAAGGTGGCGAGAGGGGTTTCCCAGGAGGTCACACTGGAGATGGGTGTCAGGCTCCAAACTTCCACAGCTGTGGTTATGCCTTCTAAAAGTTCCCTCAGACCTGAGACTACAAAGTCCTGCCACCTGCAAATGATGGCTGATCAAATCTCCTATTTAATGGTTGACTTGCAGCTGATAGTCAGCAATCCAATTGTGCTCCCGCCAGGTTTCACCGTCGTGTTTCCCACCAGGTGTGTTTCACGTGGGAAAAGGGTTAAAATCGCAATGGCCATTCAAAATGGCATTATAGAGGCAATTTAGAGCTTGTTAAGGGCCTTTACGGCCTATCCCGCCTGTTGGAGGCGGGACGGAGTCGGGACCATTAGACACGAATTTTTGAAAATTGCGTGGAGGCGGGATGGAGTCGGGGTCGGGCTCGCCCGCCAGTTTTTGCAATTTTAACCACCCGCAAGCCTCCAATCCCGCCTCCACGGCCCATTGAAAATCCTGCCCGAAGTATTTGTTTAATTTCTCTGCCATTTCCTTATTCCCCGTTATAATTTCTCCTGTCTCAGCCTGTAATGGACCCGCATTTACTTTTGCTAACCTTAACCTTTTTACATAACTATAGAAGCTTTTACAGTCTGTTTTATGTCTCTCGCTAGTTTACTCTCATATTCTATTTTCCCTTTCTTTATCAATTTCATGGTTCTCCTTTGCTGAATTCTAAAATCCTCAGGCTTACTGCTCTTTTTGGCAACATTATAAGCCTCTTCCTTTGATCAAATACTATCTTTAACTTCTCGTTAGCCACGGTTGGACCACTTTTCCTGTGGGGCGCTTGTGCCTTAAAGGAATGTATATTTGTTGTAAATTATTATTAATTCATTAAATCCTAGCCATTGCTTGTCCACCGTCATACCTTTTAATGTAGTTTCCCAATCTACCTTAGTCAACTCGCCCCTCATACCTACGTAGTTTGCTTTGTTTAGATTTAAGGCCCTAGTTTTGGATTTAACTAAATCACTTTAAAATTTAATATAAAATTCTATCATATTATGGTCACTCTTCCCTAAGGGTCCCTTTACTACAAGGTTATTAATTAACTCTTTCTCATTGCACAATACTAGATCTAAAATAGCCTGTTCTCTAGTTGGTTCCTCAACATACTGATCTAGAAAGCTATCTTGTATGCATTCCATGAATTCGTCCTCCACACTATTACTGCAAATTTGCTTTGCCCAGTCTATATGTAGATTAAAGTCCCCTATGACTACTCTATTACCCTTCTTACATGCGCCTCTAATTTCCTGATTTATACACTGCCCTACATTACAACTATTGTTTGGGGGCCAATAAACAACTCCTACCAATGTTTTCTGTCCCTTGCTGTTTCTTAGCTCCACCCAAACTGATTCTACTTCTTGATTTTTGGAGCTAAGATCCTTTCTCTCGACTGTCTTTATCCCATCCTTTATCAGGGCTACCCCATCTCCTTTTCCATTTTGCCTATCTCTTCTAAAAGTTAAGTATCCTGGAATATTTAGTTCCCAACGTTGGTCACGTTGCAACCACGTCTCCGTAATGGCTATTAGATTAAACCTATTAATTTCTATCTCTGCTATTAATTCATCTATGTTGTTGCGAATGCTTTGCGTATTCAGATATAGTGCCTTTAGCTTTACTATTTTTTATTTTTCCCTGATGTCACCTTAGTCACTGATGCCCTATTACCTTTGTTACTCTCTCTGTCCCTTCCTGACCCACTCTGCTTTTTTATCCCAAAATTCTACTCTGCTCTAGAGCCTTGACATTTCTCTTGCTGCTTTTAAATTTACTCTTTCCTGAATCCTTCCACCATTCCCCCCCACCCCCCTTCATTAGTTTAAAGTCATGTCTACTGCCCTAGTTATTCGATTCACCAGGACACTGGTTCCAGCCCAGTTTAGGAGAAGCCCATCCCAACGGAATGGCTCCCTCTTTCCTCAGTACTGGTGCCAGTGCCGCATGAAGCAAAACCCCTGCCTCTCACACCACTCTTTGAGCCGCGCATTTAACCTTCTAATCTGCCTATCCCTATGCCAATCGGCGTGTGGCTCAGGTAACAATCCAGAGATTATTACCTTTGAGGTTCTGCTTTTTAATTTGGACCCCAACTCCTCAAGCTCTCTCAGCAGATCCTCATTCCCAGTTCTACTTATGTCAGTACAACCTATTGTGCTGGGCACAAGGAAGAGAATGTAGAGTGCCCAAATCACTGCATTCTTGTTCTTCTCTGTGGAGAGAATAGCTTGCATGTGCAGGTTGAACAAATAAGTAAGTTCTCAGTCCTTCACCAAAGTTTCTTGAATAATTTCAATATTTAGTTGCCATATGATGATCTTAACTTAACCTGTAGCTTAGCATAATGTACAACAAAAGCACATTCACATAATCATACACCACCAGAAGTTAGAAAGATCTACTTCTGAATGCTAATCTAATTCTGCTACTATTAAAGAACCTTACCAAGATGCAATTTGACAATTTTATTGTGAATCATCTAAAATAAGGTGACTGGCAATCATATTTCTAAGAAATGCAAGATTGATGCTGCTACATTTTACTCATACAAGTTATGCTAATTCATTTATAGATTTAACATCCTTTTAAAGTGCTAAATTCTCTACAGTAAGGAGGGCCAGGCACATCTATTCGAATGTCTAGCTATGGCCTCACCCTCTTGTATAAAAATATAAATTCGGCAGATTTCAGAATTTGATTAATGATAATACCTTTTCGTGACTACCAGTGTGTGCAGCACTGGGAAAAAAATAAATCAGTGTGTTTACAATAGTGTGAAATGCTCAGAGCTTGGTGTTTTATGTTCTGGAGAAAAGATATTATTTTATCATTTTTCAAAAGCAATGGAGAGGGAGAACTTGCAAACAAATGGAAAATACCAGACAGAGAAGTTGTCCTGAATCCTTTGTATTCACAGGCAAACAGTTTACTGGCTCAAATTCTACACAAGTTCACCTACATTCCAAACACAGCCATGTGTTATTAATTTAGAACCAGTAAGTTTCAACATTGCCAATAATTCTGGTCAGAAGTCTGATGCCATTTTCATGCATTGTTAGTAAGCTTCTCCTTATGTTTATGATTTCAATGTGTTTGAGAGCAGGGTACCATCATCTTTATTGTTAATGTAATTTTTGTAGTCAATATACTGTGCAGAAAAGGCCATTGTAATTGTATATTATGATATAAAAACAAATGCATCAGGTGAAATATAGAAATATAAATTCCCTGAATTTGAAATACTCAGTGTAATTTATAACACAATAAGAATAATGCTGCCTTTGTAATTTTATGCAGCACTCCAACAAATCTGAATACAAAAGCAAAATACTGTGGATGCTGGAAATCTGAAATGAAAACAGAAATTGCTGGAAATACTCAGCAGGTCAGGCAGCATCTGTGGAGAGAGAAACAGAGTTAACGCTTCAGGTCGATGACCTTTCGTCAGGACTGGAAAAAGTTAGAGATGTAACAGGTTTTAAGTAAGTACAGAGGCAGGGAAAGGGAGGGAAGGTGAGGAAAGAACAAAAGGGAAGGTCTGTGATAGGTTGGAAGGCAGGAGAGATTGAATGACAAAAGGGATGATGGTGCAAGGCAAAAGGGGATGGTGATGGGACAAGTAAAGAAACAAAAGATGGGTCTAGAGGAGGTGTAAATGGGGATACCAGAATCATCGACAGCTGCCGTCCAAAAAAATGGGGGCAGAGGTTATGATCTGAAATTGTTGAACTCAATGTTGAGTCTTGAAGGCTGTAAAGTGCCTAATCGAAAGATGAGGTGCTGTTCCTCGAGCTTACTTTGAGCTTCATTGGAACAGTGTAGGAGGCCGAGGACGGAGCGGTCAGAGAATGGAGAATTAAAGCAACAGACAACCGGAAGCTTGGGGGTCACGCTTGCGGACTGAATGGAGGTGTTCCGCAAAGCGGTCACCCAATCTGCGTTTGGTCTCCCCAATATAGAGGAGACCGCATCGTGAGCAGCGAATACAGTATACTAAATTGCAAGAAGTGCAAGTAAATCGCTGTTTCACCTGGAAGGAGTGTTTGGGGCCCTGGATGGTTGGAAGGGAGGAGGTAAAATGGACAGGTGCTGCATCTCCTGCGCTTGCACAGGAAGGTGCCATGGGAAGGGAGGGGCTGTTGGGGATGATTGAGGAGTGGACCAGGGTGTCACGGAGGGAACGGTCCCTCAGAATGCTGAAAGGGGAGGGGAGGGGAAGTTACATGTCCTCTAGACCCATTTTTTGTTTTTTTACTTGTTCCATTACATCTCTTTTTGCCTTGCACCTTCATCCCTTTTATCATTTAATCTCTCCTGCCCTCCACCTTATCAGACATTCCCTTTTGTTCTTTTCTTCCCTCCCCCTTTCCCTGCCTATGTACTTGCTTAAAAACTGTTACATCTTTAACTTTCCCAATTCTGATGAAAAATCATCGACCTGAAACGTTAACTGTTTCTCTCTTCAGATGCTGCCTGACCTGCTGAGTATTTCCAGCATTTTCTCTGCCAAATATTGTTTGTTTCCAATATACAAATTGAGCTCAGCATTTATTATTTATCTCATTTATTACTAAACACTATTTGGAGACCTAATTAATGGCATCAGATAGTACTTTCATTTGTCATGAAAAAAACCAACAAAAACTTATGTACTTTTTATAATAAAAGAAATTAAGAGAACTATGCAGATGCATAATTTCCATAAAGACTGAATACTTATGAAACTTATTTTTAATCCTGATCATGACTGAATCTATATTAACTGAATACTGAAGTGCAGCTTAAGCTTTTGAAATACCCACATCTTTTCAATTATTGATGAGTGACAGAAATAGCTTCGGCGAATTTCTAAAATTTAAAATTAACTCCTCATATTCTTTAATTAAAGTTAAAAACAAACTTGCAACCTGGTTATATTTTTGGATCTTGATGCAGAAATCTTTCATCATCGTTGAATGTGGTTACGCTTTGTAAAAGCTTGGAAGCCAGTACTTAGACAGCAGTAATGAATTAAGTTAGAACAGCTTTTGACATTACACTGTTTGCTAAAGCAAGAAAATTGCATTTTGGGGAAAAATATATAAAAAGCTCTTCTTAACAATATAAACATTTTTGTTGGAGTGGGGAATTAACTCAACCGTCTCCTTAAAGCCCTCTCCCCTGCCCCCTTCACCCTCATTTCTAACAAGTGTAAGGAGGTCATGGACATCTTTGTCACTAAGATTAACATCTATTCAGCTGCATCTTCTCCTTCCCCTTGCCCACCAAGCCAAACCTCCCCCACGGTTCCCTCTTGCCATAAGCCTTCCCATCTCTCCATATGCCCTCTCCAAACTTATCTTGTCCTCGAGACTCGCCTTCAGCTCTCGAGTTCATTCCCACTAAACCAGTGACCGCCCAATTTCCATTCCTGGCCCCATGCTAGGTGGCATTGTAAATGGTTCCATCTGCTCAGAAACTGTCTCCCTCCATTTCAAAACTGCCATCATCATCCCTTCTTCAAAAAACCCATCCTCTACCACACTGTCCTTGCAAACTACTGCCCCATCTCCAGCCTCCCTTCCCTCTTCATTGTCCTGGAATGTGTTGCCGCCTCCAAATTGCTTGCAAATCTTTCCTGCATGTTTGAATCTCTCTAATCAAGCTTCTATTGCTGGCAAAGCACAGGAAGAACGCCAATCGAAGTCACAAATGACATCCTCTGTGACCATTACTGTGGTGCAATATCCCATTTCGACCTCTTTACAGGCTTTGACAAAATCGACCACACCATCCTCCTTCGACACGCCTCTGCTGTTGTCCAGCTCAATGCAACTGCCTTCACTTGGTTGCACTCTTATCTATCCAACCGTAGCCTGAGCATCTCCAGCAATGGCTTCTTTTTCTGCCTCTACATCATCATTACCTCTAGAGTCTGCAAGGATCTATGCTGGGCTATCTTCTGTTCCTCATCTATATGCTGACCCTTGAAGACACGGATTCAGCTTCCACATGTATGCTGATGATACGTAGCTCTACCTCTCCAGAACCTGTCTCATCCCCTCCGCTAGCTGCTTATCCAACATCCAGTCCTGGATGAACTGAAATTTCCTCTAATTAAACACTGGGAACACTGAAGCTGTCGTTGTTGGCCCCTGCCACTAACTCTGTACCCTGGCCACCAATTCTATCCCCTTCCCCGGCAACCGTCGCAGGTTGAACCAGACCGTTTTCAACCTCGGCATCTTATTTGAACCCGAGCTGTGCTTCAGACCTCATATCTTCTCCATCACAAAGATTGCCCCTTTCAACCACCATAACATTGCCCGTGTCCACCCTGCTGCAGCCCATCTGCTGCTAAAACCCTGATTGACATCTTTGTTCCTTTAAGGCTCAACTATTCCAATGCTCTCCTGGATGGCCCACCCCATCATCCACCCTTCATAAAGTTCAGATTATTTACTACTCTGCTGCCCATATCCTATCCCGCAGCCAGTCCCGCTCACTCATCACTTTTGTGCTCACTGACCAACACTGTCTTCCCAGTCGCCCAAGGCCTCCAATTTAAAATTCTCGTCCCAATGTTAAAATCTCTTCAGGGCTTTACCCTTCCTTATCTTTGCAACATTTTCCAGCCCTACAACCCTCTGAAAATTCTGCATTTCTCTGACTCTGGCTTCTTGTGCCTCCCCACTCCCTCGCCCCACCATTGGTAGCCGTGCTTCAGCTGCCTTATACCTAAGCTTTGGAATTCCCTCCCTAAACCTCTCTGCTTCGCCACTTACCTCTTCTCCTTCAAACGCACCTTTTTGACCAAGCTTTTAGTCAGTGCTCCTAATATCTCCTTCTTTAGCGCAATGTCGCTTTTTGTCTGATTATGTTTCTATGAAGTGCCTTGGGACGTTTTTCTATGTTAACGAATCCATACAAGTGCAAGTTGTTGTTGTTTTGGGCCAATTTGCATGTTACCTGTTTAAAGGGGAATTTAAGAGTAAGGTATTTTACATATAAAGGATATATGTAGGTTACAGTTGTGGGTTTTACTTAAGACCATCAATTTTCAAGTAATTCCCAGCTGAAGGACGTCCTTTGGAACCCGTGTCCACCCTGCTGCAGCCCATCTGCTGCTACCTAGAGATCAGAAGAATGAGAGGGGACCTCATTGAAACGTATAAAACTCAGAGGGCTAGACAGGGAGGTTGTTTCCCCTGGCTGGGGGGTCTAGAACGAGGGGTCACAGTCTCAGGATACGGGGTAGGACATTTAGGACTGAGATGAGGAGAAATTTCTTCAATCAGAGGGTGGTGAACCTGTGGAGTTCTCTACCACAGAAGGCTGTGGAGGCTTATTCAAAATAAGCACATTCAGTAGGTACACATTCAGGGAGCATCAAGCAGCAAGGAATCATAGAACATACTGATCAATTGGGGTTATTTATATATGCTGATTAAGAGCTGTTACTTAAGAAATTATTTTTGAGCATATCCCTGCAAGTTTTACTGGGTTATCCCTAAAGGTATCAAATGAGCTAGAGAATGTCCATAACATTAAATTGTATAAGGTCTGCGGCAAGGAGCAGGCTTGGTATGCCAGCTAGTCTTTATTCATTCTTTATATTCTAATATGCTTTACTAGGCTACAGTAAAACTCTACAAAAGCGGGTGATTAGTGTATATAATTTTACAGTGGGTAACAGAAATGTTCAATTGGGGATTCCCCTCCTTCATATTCTGAGGGCACATCTGCATTGAATATGCTTACCTAAAATGAAAGGGCCTTGGGAACTGCAGAGGAGTTCTTGAACAGGGGATAACCAAGTAAGATTTATTACCTTGAAAAATTTTAAAAGAATGTCTCTACACTAATATTCATGTTTAAGCATTTAATTACATCAGTAAGTCAGATGATAATCTGTTTTATACCATGTAATTTAGAATGTATTCTGCAGTTGGTCAGGAGAATCTATGTCCCTTCAAGGCCACATCCTCTAACTGTTAAGTAAACAGAGCCTTAGGCCATTCAGTTTAAGCCTGATCCATGTTTATTCACTCACACACATGCTGGACATGCTCTTCAATCTTCTAAAATCTCAATGCTATGTATCTGCTTGGAAGACATGATGGGCCATATTAGAAGGGAGCAAATCTGCAAGGGAGGAGGAGCTGGCAATTTCCACCCATTGAGTCCCTTTCAAAAAGGAATACTGGAAATCATATGAAAGTATTGAGGAAGTGGAGCAAGGTGACGCCTCAACCAACAACAGCAAAACAGGTTAACTGCTCATTTAACTCATTTCTATTTGTGGGACTTTACTGTGCCAAAATAGGCTGCCATGTTTTCTTACAAAACAACAGTGACTACATTCAGAAAAATAGGAGCAGGAGTAGGCCATTCGGCCCTTTGAGCCTGCTCCGCCATTTAACACGATTGTGGCTGATCCTCTATCTCAATACCATATTCCCGCTCTCTCGCCATATCCCTTGATGGCTTTTGTGTCTAGAATCTATCTATCTCCTTCTTAAATGTATTCAGTGACTTGGCCTCCACAGCCTTCTGTGGTAGAGTATTCCACAGGTTCACCAACCTCTGATTGAAGAAATTTCTCCTCATCTCAGTCCTAAATGTCCTACCCCGTATCCTGAGACTGTGACCCCTTGTTCTAGACCCCCCCAGCCAGGGGAAATATCCTCCCTGTCTAGCCCTGTCAGAATTTTATACGTTTCAATGAGATCCCCTCTCATTCTTCTGATCTCTGGTTAATACAGGCCTAATCGACCCAATCTCTCCTCATACGACAGTCCTGCCATCCCAGGAATCAGTCTGGTGAACCTTCGCTGCACTCCCTTTATGGCAAGTATATCCTTTCTTAGGTAAGGAGACCAAAACTGCACACAGTACTCCAGGTGTGGTCTCACCAAGGCCCTGTATAACTGTAGTAAGACATCCTTGCTCCTGTACTCAAATCCTCTTGCAATGAAGGCCAACATACCATTTGCCTTCCTAGCTGCTTGCTGCACCTGCATATTTGCTTTCAGTGCCTGGTGTACAAGGACACCCAGGTCCCTTTGTACATCAACATTTCCCAATCTATCACCATTTAAATAATACTCTGCCTTTGTTTTTCCTACCGAAGTGGATAACTTCATATTTATCCACATTATACTGCATCTGCCATGTATTTGCCCACTCACTCAACTTGTCTAAATCGCCTTGAAGCCTCTTTGCATCCTCCTCACAACTTACAATCCCACCTAGTTTTGTGTCATCAGCAAACTTGGAAATATTACATTTGGTTCCCTCATCCAAATCATTGATATATATTGTGAATAGCTGGGGCCCAAGCACTGATCCCTGCGGTATCCCACTAGTCACCTCCTGCCACCCCGAAAAAGATCCATTTATTCCTACGCTCCGTTTCCTGTCTGTTAATCAATTATCAATCCATGCCAGTATATTACCCCCAATCGCATGTTAATTTTGCACACTAACCTCTTATGTGGGAATTTATCAAAGGCCTTCTGAAAATCCAAATACACCACATCCACTGGTTCTCCCTTATCTATTCTACCAGTTACATCCTCAAAAAACTCCAGTAAGTTTGTCAAACACTATTTCCCTTTCATAAATCCATGTTGACCTTGTCTAATCCCGTTGATATTTTCTAAGTGTCCTGTTATCACATCCTTTATAATAGACTCTAGCATTTTTCCTACTACTGATGTTAGGCTAACCGATCTGTCATTCCCTGTTTCCTCTCTCCCTCCTTTTTTAAATAGTGGGGTTACATTTGCCACCCTCCAATCTGCAGGAACTGTTCCATAATCTATAGAATTTTGAAAGATGACAACCAATGCATCCACTATTTCCATGGCTACCTCTTTTAGTACTCTGGGATGCAGATTATCAGGCCCTGGGGATTTACCGGCTTTTAGTCCCATTAATTTCTCCAGCACTATTTTTTTACTAATACTAATTTCCTTTCATTCCTCCTTCTCACTAGACCCTTGGTTCCCTAGCATTTCTGGGAAGTTATGTGTCCTCTTCTGTGAAGACAGAACCAAAGTATTTGTTTAATTGCTCCGCCATTTCCTTGTCCCCCATTACAAATTCTCACATTTCTGACTGTAAGGGACCTACATTTGTCTTCACTAATCTTTTTCTTTTTACATACTTGTAGAAGCTTTTACAATCTGTTTTTACACTCATACTCTATTTTTCCCCTCTTAATCAATCTCTTGGTCCTTTTTTGCTGAACTCTATACTGCTCCCAATCCACAGGCTTGCTACTTTTTCTGGCAACTTTATATGACTGCTCTTTGGATCTAATACTATCCTTAATTTCTTTTGTTAGCCATGGTTGGGCCACTTTTCCTTTTGTGTTTTTGTGCCAGAAAGGAATGTATAACTGTTGCAATTCATGCATTCGTTCCTTAAATGTTAGCCATTGCCTATCCACCGTCATGCCTTTTAATGAAGCTCCCCAATCTATCATAGCCAACTCACCCCTCATACCTTCGTAGTTTCCTTTATTTAGATTTAGGACCCTAGTTTCGGATTGGACTTCTTCCATCTTAATGAAGAATTCTATCATGTTATGGTCACTCTTCCCTAAAGGACCCCGCACAAGATTGTTAATTAACCCCTTCCCATTGCACAATACCCAATCTAGGATAGCCTGTTCCCTAGTTGGCTCCTCGACATACTGGTCTGAAGAAACCATCGCGTACACAGTATTATTGCTAATCTGGTTTGGCCAGTCTATATGTAGATTAAAGTCACCCATGATTACTGTAGTACCCTTGTTACATGCATCTCTAATTTCCTGTTTGATGCCATCCCCTACATTACCTCTACTGTTTGGAGGCCTATAGACAACTCCCACCAATGTTTTCTGCCCCCTGGTGCTGCTTAGCTCCACCCAGACTGATTCTACATCTTGATTTTCTGAGCCAATATCCTTTCTTGCTATTGCTCTGATTTCATCCTTTACTAACAATGCTACCCCACCTCCTTTTCCTTTTTGCCTGTCCTTCCTAAATATCGAATAACCTTGGATATTCAGCTCCCAGCCTTGGTCACACTGCAGCCATGTCTCCGTAATCGCAATTGTATTGTATCTGTTTACATCTATTTGCGCTGTTAATTCATCTACCTTATTACGAATGCTTCGTGCATTCAGATACAGTGCCTTTAGATTTGTCTTTTTAACATTTTTAGACATCTTGACTTTTTTTGTACTATGGCCCTATTTGTCTTATTACCATTTTTTCTTACCCAGACTCTGTTAGTGCACTCCTTTGTTTGTACGCTCTGTCCCTTCCTGACACAATCTGGTTATCCTTACCCCAATCACTTTCCTGCACTGCTTCCTTTTCTTTTCTCTTTAGCATTCTAGATTTCTCTCCCCAGGACCCTCCCCCCCCCTTATTTAGTTTAAAGCCCTATCTACCTCCCTAGCTATTCAATTCGCTAGAACTCTGGTCCCAGCATGGTTCAGGTGTAGTCCGTCCCAACGGAACAGCTCTCTTTCCCCAGTACTGGTGCCAGTGCCCCACGAATCGAAGCCCACTTCTCCCACACCAATCTTCGAGCCACGCATTCATCTCCCAGATCCTATTGACCCTATGCCAATTTGCTTGATAATTCATCGCATGTGAAGCACTTTGTTCATCCTGAGAACATCCTAAAGAAATGCAAGTTCTGTCTTTCTTCTTTTTCCTTTTTTCTAAAGTCACTTCCCATGAACCAGCCCAAGCTCCCAGTAAAATGGTAGAAATTATTCCCTCACAACACTCCCACTTTCTAGTACAAATACTTCCACCCTGGGTGAATTAAATAGTCAGTCTGAGGTGACAGTGGAGGAGCATGATCATCTGCAGTCATTTAATACAATGCAAATCAGCCTGGAAGGTCTGGCAGCGACTGTGGAGGAGTCTATACAATCGTGCTTGACAGCTTATTAGAAGTGCACCATGGAGTACATGCCACCTCTACAGGCATCTGCGCTGAGCTCCAAGTGATGAGGTTTTTTTTTTTTTACTCCGTTACTTCTCTTGTTCTCTGCACCAAAGACTACTCCTGCAAGCATGCCCTCACTCCCCACAAACCAGAGAGTGTGCTTTTATATAGGAAACTCTCGTTTAAACGGCACCTAAATATCCAGAAATCTCTATTAACCTGCAAAATTCAGGAGTAGGTTCAGGTAAGTTTTACTGTATATTAGTGGCCGTATAACCGGGGTTCCTGCACCTGTGGCCACGTAACAGGGACTCCTGGATCTGTGGCCTTGTAACCGGTGTGCTGTGTAACGGGGCTCTCGTACCTTGGTAGGTATACCACTCCGTTATCCGGAATTTTTAATCAACCGGCACTATCCCGGTCCCGTTGGTGCCGGATACCAAAGAGTTTCATGTATGCCCAATATATGGTAATATTATAAGCCATGACATTGAAGTGAAACCCTTGTCACTATATTTAGCTTAACATGTCAGCAGCTCTCTCATGATCTCCTCGGATTTAGAAAATGGTAGAATAAACATTCTATCAGACTGTGACTTAGGCTATAAAGAAAATAAGAAGTTTATCAAAAAATAACATATAAGTAGCAGCAAGATACAATGCAGCGAATTAAAGTAGTTTACAGACCATACTTCATCCTTTGATACAGAATAATAAACGAACATAACTGTACTGATACTATACCTGGACTGGCATCTGTGCAGCAATTTATTTACGTGGGCATTCATAAGACTCTCACTGTGCCACCTCCATGTGTTGTAGTACAATAATATTCGAAGAATCATGATACTATATCAAATCAACTGTGATTCAAATCAACTATCACTAAGAGGACACATGCTACATACAACATCGGCCAACACCACTGTAGTTATTCTTTCAGAAGTTACTATTAAAAGTTACTGTTGCACCACACCAAGTTGGCCATCATCTTTGGTAGCATTTTCACAAAAAGATGGAGAGTCTGCGCCTGATACAGAAATTGAGCTCATTATCTAGGTTGACATTCTAGCGCAGTATTGAGGGAGTACTGCATTGTTCGAGGGCCATCTTAGCGATGACTCTTGAACAAAAGATCCCACTATGCCAGTTTTTATGCTTCAGATGGACTTTAAATATCCCAAGCACTGTTCAACGGTTCTCGTAGTGTTTTGGTCAATATTCCTCCCTCACCCAATACAGTCCCCACCACTTCCAGAAGTGTCAATGCAATTTGGCCACTTTATGTTGTGGCCGGTGTTTCCAAACAAGTTATAAAAAGCACGGAGGGAATCTTCATCTTCCATCTCTCCACTTCCTGCTTGGTGTATATTTACAGTGCCAGTACTCAACGTTTCATGTACCTAGATTCTATGATCTCCTCGAGAAAGATGCCCCTTCACTCCCCTCCCACTCTGCCCTGGTTCAATATTAAACATGCCGAATCCGTGCTCTCATCTTAATTGTCAGGCTGATTTTAAAACAAAGCTGGAATAAGTCTAGCTCAGAAAGTCAGTAAGAAGGGCTCGCAGCAGTGGCAGGAGTTCTAGAGGCCACGAGGGATTAGGACTTAATGACGGGTAATCACACTTTAACAAGGTGTGAACAGCTGCTTGAACTGCCTGAAATAGTTGTCAGGTTTAATGCAGTTAAAGTAATTGACATCTTTGTAATTAACATCTATGGTGCTGGTAAATGGTTGGCACCATTTGCCAGATATAGGCAACTGTCCAGGACAAGAGAGGAGAACTCTACCAGCAAAAACAGATTCACAAATAAATTCACCTCAGTGCTGTCTATGGGAAGCTGATGACGCAGAATGGCTGCCATATTTACCTAGATAATAACAGTGCCTGCACTTCAAAAATTAATCAGTGTATGAAGTGCTTTGAAATGTTTCAACACAGTATTACCTTATTATAAAATCACTTAATCTTACTGCATCGTGAGGACTTATTTGTCTGTTTATTTCCCTTTCTATCCATAAAAGATAAAACCTTTTTCCCCCACAAGTTTCATATAAAAAGAGATATTCATGATTATACATTGTTTGCAACTTTTATTCTTTTACAGTATGTGCCTAGAATATCTTACATAACTATCTGCAAACAGCATCATAATCTAAAGTTCCAACTAAACTAATCTTACAGTATGACCCAAAGATTTGATTTCAAATAAAGCTGTTGGACTATAACCTGGTGTTGTGTTACTTCCTACCAAAGATCCTAGATATTGGTTTTACTTCGCTTACCTGTAGCTCAAAGTTTGCTTGATCAAGAAATTTCTTGTTCAGCATATCTGCATACTGATTTATTGCTCGCAGGAAGACTCTAAAAGATAAAATAAAAAAATATATATTGAGCTGTCATCTCAAATTATAACAATGACCAAAGAACCCTAAAGTATAAAGAGCTTTGTTAATGTCGTACAATAAAAACCACCAATTTCATTAAACATACTGTAAGCGACATATCAACCTTTGAACAGAAACAAACCTTTTTTTCCGTAATAATAAAACTTGTTGAATAGTACAGAACACAAAGTAAATGTACTACATATACATAGTCCATTTATATTAATATATACACAAAGGCAGAACAAATGAATGACTTCTCTTTCTGCAGGAGAAAACGGTACACAACACAAGGGAGGAGTAAGTCCAGGGGAAGTACACCCAGCATCTTGATCCTCTGAGCTGGAGCAGCAAGCTCGCGAGCTCAGTGGCCCCTCGAGAACTGTCTGAATTGGAGGTTTTGAGGTTAGGGGCATTTGTGAACAGGTCTCTGATTAATTCTTGTACTCCTTCATATACCTCAGATAACAGCCAGCCTGACAACATTGAGCTACATTGTGAAACCTGTCACCTGCAACTGTGCAGCCAGTCCGTGCCGAGCTACCTCTTATTCCTTTCCTTTTCTTTAGATCATTCAGCAACAAGAGCCTCCAGAAGAACATACCTTGAGGAGGACAATCCTTCTGAGGAGACACCATCATGCCCTGCATCCCGCCCAAGCATCACCACAGAGATTGGCAATCCGGATGGGTTAGAGAGTGAGTTACAGGGGTCTGTTTGTAGTGATGCACCCAGCACGAATGATCAAGAGCAGGGCAGGAACAGCCCAGGAGGTCGCTCTCAGCTCTGCTTGGGAGGACAGAGATGGGGGCTTCAGGGGCTTAAGCTATGAAAATAAAATTGCTTGCCACACACAAGGGGGGAGAAATTCGGTTGTTAGCGCCACCGATTAACGCCTAAAGAGGCCGAGAAGTGGGGCGCTAGCCAATACTATGACCGGAAAGCCCTGCAGCGGGTAGTCAAAACTGCCTAACGCATTACCGGCACCTGGCTACCGACCATAGAGCACATATACCAGAAACGCTGTTTACGGAGGTCACGGACCATCATCAAAGACCCTACCCACCCCAGCCACAGTCTGTTCGCCCTCCTGCCATCTGGGAGACGCTACAGATGCATTCGCACCCGAACGACCAGATTTAGGAACAACTTCTTTCCCAGGGCTGTCATCCTACTGAACTCCACAAATAAACTCTAAAGCCTGCACATCTGCCAATGCACTTTATTATGGTTATGTTTATGTTAATGTATTACAAGACAAATGAATGTTGAATGTTTAAATGTCTTAATCTAAATGTACACTCTCGGGAGCCGCAAGCCTACATTTCGTTGTACTGCACTTGTGCACTAACAATGACAATAAAGTTGATTATTATTATTTCCAGGCGGGCACAAGGCGCCTAGCGCCTCACCCCATATTGAGCATGCATTTAGCGCCGGCACTAAATCTTAGCGCCCGCTCATGGGCGCAGGCTGATTATGACGTCATTTGAGTGTGCAACGCCTTTTGGGCGCCCCGGACCGGAAATTCAGTGGCGCCCCCCTCCGTAGCGCCTGGCGCTAATAGTGACAGCTTACCTGGGCCTTACCAAGTCGCTCTCGGGCTGGAGGAGCATTATTTAAAGGGGACTGGTGTGGTTTAATAGTGGCAGCCATTTTTGGATCACAACTTCCTCGAGAGCTACAAAGAGTTGCTGAGCTGCACACTGAGAGCCATTTGACCACTGAGCCAGCGCAGGCAGACGATCTTCAGCCTTCTGACCATCACCTTGCTGTTGGTGAGCCTTGACAACGGGGAACCTTCCTGTGAGCACTTATTATGGGGGCTGCATTGGAGGGGAACGTCCTGCTGCTGAATCATCTGGAAAGGGCACTGAGGCGCTGGGAGAGGGGGGCGGGCATGGCCAGACGGAGGAGGGCCAACAGACGTCGCCACAGCAGACCCTATGCTGGCAGGGTTATCCGACAGCAGTTTTCCTACATGAACATGCCGGAGGAGCAGTGTGTCAGAAGGCTGCGATTTAGAAAGGAGGTGGTGACTGAGCTGTGCCAGCTGCTTCAGCCAGATCTGCAGCCTCAGATAAGGTGCAGGACATCTCTGTCGGCGGCTGAGATGATGGCTGCTGGCCTGAACTTCTACGCGAGTGGCTCTTCTCAGGCTGCGCGTCAGAGGCTGATCAGAAGTAGCTTCTAGGCCCCTCTCACGGAATGTTTGCTGCCATTCCAAGAACAGGAATGGAACCGGTCTGATACCCCCAAGCCTATGAAGGGCAAGATGCATGTAAATAGCAGGCATGGCCATTGTAAATGAAGAAAGTGTTTCATTACACAAAATGTGGTTCCTTCAAACATGAGAAAGCAAAACTAATACACTGACACATAACTGCCTCTCACACCTGGGAGACTGTCCAAAACATAAATCACATTCCGACCATCTTCCTTGGCCTTGATTCCACTGCGCCAACCAAAGCATCCAATGCCCCATCAGTGAGGCGTTCCGCCCTCTGCCTTACCCTTTCAATGTCTTGCTAGGCTGGTGTGCCACAGGTAGGCTCCCACCGCTTTGAAGGCCTACAAGGCAGTGAGTGTGTCTGATGATGCCAATTAACCTGCCCCTTTAAGAGCTGGCCGGCACCACTGTGTCTCAGGGAAAGTGATTATTGACAGCACCCTCACTGCTGCGAAATTGGGTTGCGCCGCCGGGTTAACGCCTTAAGAGTAGCATGCAGCGCCTGATTTAACGCTGCAATCACCTTTAGGGGCGCTGCAACCCAATATCGCGCTAGGTGGCGCTAAATTGCGCCTGGCACTAAACCTTGCGCATCGCCAGGACTAGCGCCCCAAACGCAGCTATACCGAATTTCTAGGCCAAGCAGTTATATCAAGTATTGGAAGGCCTTCCATGGAGTTTCAGCACCTTGGCTGAAAATAATGAGTCCACTTCCTGCTTGTGCGGTGTCATGTCACTTGGCATCACCACTCTGCAGTCTGCTTTGTGTGTGGCCTGCTCCAGGGATGCTGCAGCTGGGCTCTCGCAACAGGAGTCGATGTTACCAGCCTTTGCAGTTTTGGTGGGAGCTCAAACGGCTGACATTGAGACTCAGTTCCCACTTAGAGAGTCTTCAGGGGGGAAAAAAGCATCAACTTCCAACATCATATAAATATTGTAAAAAAATGTCTACTTATTAATACATGATTAGAGGGAACAGTAATTATTAATGATCTCAGATTATTCAGACACCTGCGCCTGTTCTGGTGCTAGCTCTTCAACTGGAGTACCCTCTATCCTTTCCCAATATCAGATACTTTTGTTTTTGAAATGCTTATTGTTGTGTCTGTGTATAATAAGACACAGACTGCAGGAGAAACGGCACAACAGGTGCTTACTCAACGTGGCTCACAGTGGAACTGCCTGTACAGATTACTACTCAGTGCTATATACAGGTGTGGTCACTGCCGGTACTACAGTATACATGAGCTGTAAAAAGTAGTTGCTCCCTTAAAGGTATATACATTATACTTATCCAATTCTCTTTCAAATGAGGTTATAATAATTGCCTCAATATTCACTCGTCGTAAAGCATTTCATGTTCTAATAACCATGTGTGAAAAATTCCTAACTTGCCCCTTCATTTGCTATTGACAATCCCGAGTCTATACCCCTTGTTACTGATCTACCAACCAGTAGAAACAATCCTTCACCACTCAAAACATTTCATAATTGTAAAAACCTCTTGGATCCTCTCCTTAACCCTTCATCCACAATTTTTGAGCCCTTCTTCAAAACTATAACCTCTTATTTTTTTTAATTCATTTTTATGGGATGTGGGCATCACTGGCAAGGCTAGCATTTATTGCCCATCCCCAATTGCCCTCGAGAACGTGGTGGTGAGCCACCTTCTTGAACCGCTACAGTCCGCGTGGTGAAGGTACTCCCACAGTGCTGTTAGGGAGGGAGTTCCAGGATTTTGACCCAGCGACGATGAAGGATCGGCGATATACTTCTAAGTCAGGATGGTGTGTGACTTGGAGGGGAACTTGGAGGTGGTGGTGTTCCCATGCACCTGCTGCCCTTGTCCTTCTAGGTGGAAGAGGTTGCGGATTTGGGAGGTGCTGCCGAAGAAGCCTTGGCGAGTTGCTGCAGTGCATCTTGTAGATGGTACACACTGCAGCCATGGTACACCGGTGGTGGAGGGAGTGAATGTTTAAGGTGGTAGAGGGGGTGCCAATCAAGCGGGCTGCTTTGTCCTGGATGGTGTCGAGCTTCTCGAGTGTTGTTGGAGCTGCATTCATCCAGGCAAGTGAAGAGTATTTCATCACACTCCTTACTTGTGCCTTGTAGATGGTAGAAAGGCTTTGGGGAGTCAGTAGGTGAGACACTCGCCACAGAATGCCTAGCCTCTGACCTGCTCTTGTTGCCACAGTATTTATGTGGCTGGTCCAGTTAAGTTTCTGGTCAATGGTGACCCCCAGGATGTTGATAGTGGGGGATTTGGCGAGGTAATGCCATTGAATGTCAAGGGGTGGTGTTTAAACTCTCGCTTGTTGGAGATAGTCATTGCCTGGCACTTCTGTGGCACGAATGTTACCTGCCACTTATCAGCCCAAGCCTGAACATCGTCCAGGTCTTGTTGCATGCGGGCATGGACTGCTTCATTATCTGAGGAGTTGTGAATGGCACTGAACACTGGTATTATATCAGTGAATCTTCACTGCATCCCTCCCATAGCTCTAATATCCTCCCTACAATGGGATGGAATATGGTCTAACCAACATACTGCACAAATTTAATATTATCTCCTTGCTTTTGTATTCAATGCTTCCAGATAAAAGCCAGAATCCTATTTGTCCTTTAGTACCTGCACACCCACCTATAAAGATATATGTATCAACACCTCTTGATCTTTCTCTATTCGTAATAATCCTACCATTTAGTTTTATTTCTTTTCATTGTTAATTTATTCAAAATGTTCTACTTCATATATATCTGTATTGAACTGTAACTGCCACCTATCTGCCTAGTGCATTAATCTATTTACATTCCTCCTGCAGTCTCCTACACTCTTCCTCATTTTGTCATAACCCCTAATTTGGTATTATTTCCAAACTTTAAAACCATTCCTCTTGTGCATACATCTAAAACATTTGTGCAATTGGAAAAAAAAAGTCCGTTATACCTTTTTATTGATTCTAATTTCCTTAAATATTTCAGGAGTGTGATAACAATAGGGGCAGTTTCAACCCATCCTGCCTAGCAGGAATAGGGCATGTCGGCGGTTAAAATCGCTGTAAAGGACTTGTCGCTCCATTCCCACTGGCTGCCATTTTAACCACGCAGTTTTCTTTTTAAAGCCAGCCAAATGCTCAAGCCCAAGTTGTCCCTTGTGCTGGTGTTTCTTTTTGCAATTTATTTTCGAACCCTTCAGCATCCCTGTTTCTTTTTTTTCAGTTCCTGCTACTGTTCTTAAATCCTTTGCTGTGCTAAGTTTGCTTTAGTTTTTTGTTTCTCTTTTTTAAAATGCTAATCACTGATTTTTCCTTCCCCTCTGTGTTCCGCACCCCGCCCCCCCACAACCCTCTGCATCCACGCCCCCATCTCTTTTTAATCCTGTACTCTCTGTTCTGGAATGGCTATTCCCCACGATCTCCTTTTGTGCCTGAACACCTATTCCCCACTTTTCCTCTGTTCCCCAATTTCCTTTTTCTTCCCGAAGGCCCCTTTCCAAATGTCTCTTTTATCCCATTATCTCTTTCATATTTTTTTCAATTCCTATTTGCAATTATCTTTTTTTCCCTCTACAAACCGACCAAAACTTATTTAGCTGTGGGAACAGCAAGCTTCTTCAGATTGAAAATCATCCCCTTTAACGTTTTCTTAATTCTATTGTGATGCGCTATCAATTACTACGAAAGACTGGAAGTCAAGTGAGTAATAAACAGGCTTTTATTACCAAAGAACAGAGCATGCCTCTCGTGGTTGCCTGGTATCCAAAAGGGCAGGGGGCTGCCGAGCAGTCACCTTTATACCCGGCCATGAGGGTGGAGCCAGGGGCGGAGTCAGCTGAGGCATGCACAGACAAGTACAACAATGTGCAAGAGTGAACAACAGTGAACAACAATACTAACGTAAGAAGTCACACAACACCAGGTTATAGTCCAACAGCTTTATTTGAAATCACAAGCTTTCGGAGCGCTGCTCCTTCTTCAGGTGAAGTGGAGAAATGCATAAAGACACAGCTTATATAGTCAGGGAATCATGCCAGATGTTTACAGGTAACCTTTCCAACTGCCATTTATCACACCTCGGCAGAGAGATAATCACAGCAGTCAAAGGTGTGAATGGTGTCCAAACAGGTCAGTCAGGGAAACATTACATCAAAGAACAATGAGGTGAGGTCACAAGGGGTCAAATATTGCAGATGCTGGGGTCTGTATGAAAAACAAAAAAAGACAAAAAACATTTTTTTTTTTTGGCTGGAAATCACAGCAGGTCCGGCCGCATCTGTGTAGAGAGAACAAGCCAATGTCGACTCGAGTCTGGATGACCCTGCATCAGGTGGGGTTACATGTAGCGTGACATGAACCCAAGATCTCGGTTGAGGCCGTCCTCATGGGTGCGGAACTTGGCTATCAGTTTCTGATAGCCAAGTTCCACACCCATGAGGACGGCCTCAACCGAGATCTTGGGTTCATGTCACGCTACATGTAACCCCACCTGATGCAGGGTCATCCAGACTCGAGTCGACATTGGCTTGTTCTCTCTACACAGATGCGGCCGGACCTGCTGTGATTTCCAGCCAAAAAAAAAAAAAAAAAATGTTTTTTGTCTGTTTTTTTGTTTTTCATACAGACCCCAGCATCTGCAATATTTGACCCCACCTCATTGTTCTTTGATGTAATGTTTCCCTGACTGACCTGTTTGGACACCATTCACACCTTTGACTGCTGTGATTATCTCTCTGCCGAGGTGTGATAAATGGCAGTTGGAAAGGTTACCTGTAAACATCTGACATGATTCTCTGACTATATAAGCTGTGTCTTTATGCATTTCTCCACTTCACCTGAAGAAGGAGCAGCGCTCCGAAAGCTTGTGATTTCAAATAAAGCTGTTGGACTATAACCTGGTGTTGTGTGACTTCTTACATTTGTCCACCCCAGTCCAACTCCGGCATCTCCACACCCAACAATACTAACAACAGTGGTTTACCACATTCACCCCTTGTTTAGAATTGAGTCCGGCGGGGTGAAGTGCACTAAAAGTTTGCGTACTGAAGTCTATCAGGAGGCCTTGTAAGCCGTCCTGAGCGTCGCAGCAGCGGCGGTGATGGTGCAGCATCCAACGTTGAACCCGGTGTCTCGTTTAGAGGAGGTGTAGCCGGTGGCGGGCCCTGGGGCTGCTGCATGCCGTCTACAGGGGTCGGAGCGCGGGTAATGGGAGGTAGCGATGGTGGTCTCTCAGAGGCACCCGAAGGTGCGAGGTCTCGTGCGGGGACTGTGTCCTGGGGGTAGGCATGAGTAGCGGTGGGTGGCGAAGAGGGTGTTTCAGGAGCACCCGGAGGTGCGAGGTCTCGAATGGAGACTGTGGCCTCCCGCCCGTCCGGGTACACCACGTAAGCATACTGCGGGTTGGCGTGGAGGAGGCTCACCCTCTCGACCAGGGGGTCCGCCTTATGGGTCCTCACGTGCTTCCGCAGTAGGACGGGTCCTGGAGAAGTCAGCCATGTTGGTAGCGAAATCCCCGACGTGGACTTCCTGGGGAAGGAGAACATTCTCTCGTGAGGAGTGGCATTGGTGGCTGTACAGAGCAGCGACCGAATGGAATGGAGCGCCGCAGGGAGGACCTCCTGCCAGCGGGAGGTCGGAAGGCCCTTAGATTTTAAGTTTAAAAGGACTGCCTTCCAGACCGTCGCATTCTCCCTTTCCACCTGGCCGTTCCCCCGGGGGTTGTAGCTGGTGGTCCTGCTTGTAGCAATGCCTCTCGCGAGCAGGTACTGCCGAAGTTCGTCGCTCATAAAGGATGAGCCCCTGTCGCTATGGATATAGCTAGGGAAACCGAACAAGGCGAAGAGGTCATTCAGACATTTAATGACCGTGGTACTGGTCATGTCCGAGCAAGGGATGGGAAACGGGAGTACTCATCAATTATATTGAGGAAGTACACATTGCGGTCAGAGGAGGGGAGGGGCCCTTTAAAATCGATGCTCAGCCGCTCGAAGGGGCGCGTGGCTTTGATCAGGCTCGCTCTGTCTGGCCTATAAAAATGCGGCTTGCACTCGGCACAGATCTGGCAGTTCCTGGTCATGGTCCTGACCTCCTCGATGGAGTAGGGCAGGTTACGGGATTTGATAAAATGGAAGAACCTGGTGACCCCCGGGTGGCAGAGGTCATTGTAGAGGGTCTGTAGTCTATCAACCTGCGCGTTGGCGCACGTACCACCTGATAGGGCATCTGGGGGCTCATCGAGTTTCCCGGGCCGGTATAAGATATCGTAATTGTAGGTGGAGAGTTCGATTCTCCACCTTAAGATCTTGTCATTCTTGATTTTGCCCCACTGCTTATTATGAAACATAAAAGCCACTGAACGCTGGTCAGTGAGCAGGGTAAATCGTTTTCCGGCCAGGTAATGCCGCCAATGTCGCACGGCTTCCACAATGGCCTGGGCCTCCTTTTCGACAGAGGAGTGTCGAATCTCGGGGCCCTGGAGGGTCCTTGAGAAAAAGGCCACGGGTCTCCCCGCCTGGTTAAGGGTTGCAGCTAGGGCAAAGTCGGATGCGTCGCTCTCCACTTGGAAAGGGAGGGACTCATCCACAGCGTGCATTGTGGCCTTCGCAATGTCTCCTTTTATGAGAGTGAAGGCTGCACAGGCCTCTGTCGTCAGGGGGAAGGAGGCGGACTTGATGAGGGGTCGGGCTTTATCCGCATAGTTGGGCACCCACTGAGCATAGTAAGAGAAAAACCCCAGGCATCTCTTCAGTGCTTTCTGGCAGTGGGGGAGGGGGAGCTCCATAAGGGGGCGCATTCTATCGGGGTCTGGGCCGATGACTCCGTTCTCCACTACGCAGCCAAGAATAGCAAGGCGCGTAGTACGAAACATACATTTGTCTTTGTTGTATATGAGATTCAGCCGCTGGGCTGTCCGGAGGAATTTCTCTAGGTTAACGTCGTGGTCCTGCTGGTCGTGGCCGCAGATGGTGACGTTGTCTAGATATGGGAAGGTGGCCTGGAGCGCGTTCTGGTCAACCATCCGGTCCATCTCCCGTTGGAAGACAGAAACTCCGTTGGTGACGCCGAAGGGAACTCTGAGAAAGTGATAGAGCCGACCGTCAGCTTCAAAAGCTGTGTACTGGCGGTCCTCAGCCCTGATGGGGAGCTGGTGGTATGCCGACTTCAGATCAATCGTCGAGAACACCCGGTATTGTGCTATCTGATTGACCATGTCAGATATGCGGGGGAGTGGATATGCATCCAGCTGGGTGTAACGGTTGATCGTCTGGCTGTAGTCAATAACTAGGCGCTGTTTGCCGCCAGCCTTCACCACCACCACTTGTGCTCGCCATGGGCTATTGCTGCTCTCGATAATCCCTTCCTTCAGGAGTCTCGCTACCTCGGATTTAATGAAACCCCTATCCCCAGCACTGTAACGCCTACTTTTGGTAGCGATGGGCTTACAGTCGCGGGTGAGGTTAGCGAACAAGGAGGGGGGGGAGACTTTAAGGGTGGAGAGGCTGCAAATGGCGCGCGGCGGGCGATTTAAAAACTGCTGGCTGCAGACTGTGAGAGGGGGGAGGGGTCCACCGTACGCTAAAGTGACACTCTTAAGGTGGCACTGAAAATCCAACCCCAGTAGGACGGCAGCGCAGAGATGGGGCAGGACCAGAAGTTTAAAATTTTTGTATTCAGTACCCCGCACTGAAAGAGTCACCATACAGTAGCCACCGACGTCTGCTGACTGGGCTTTGGAAGCCATAGAGATGCGATGACGCGTCGGCAGGACCGGGAGAGAGTAACTGCGCACCGTGTCGGGGTGTATAAAACTCTCCGTGCTCCCGCTGCCAAAAAGGCAGGTAGTGGCACGGCCGTTTACCGTAATGTCCATCATGGACCTGGACAGTTGATGCGGGAGAGATTGATCCAGCGTCACGGAAGCCAGCGTATGTTCAAGCGCGTCGATGCGGTCGTCCGATGAGGCGGTGGTGGAGTCCGGGTCCCCCGTAACCGAAGTCGGAGGCGTCCAAGATGGCGGACAAAATGGCGGCGCCCACGGTCCCGATCCCCACGCGGCTGGGGGAGCCCAAGATGGCGGACAAGATGGCTGCGCCCACAGTTCGCACGCGGCGCTGCTGGCGTTAGCGGTCTTCCCTTTGCAGGCGCTAACGTAGTGACCTTTCTTCCCGCAGCCGGAACAGGTAGCATTCTTCGCGGGGCAGCGTGCTCTAGGGTGTTTAGCTTGGCCACAAAAATAGCATTTTTGCGCCTTGGACATCGCTGCAGCAGTCGGAGGTGGCGGTCCCATGGCCCAAGATTGCGGCGTCCACGGCGCGGGGCGATTAGGGGAGAAAGCGTCCATATTTCTGTGGGCCGCGTCGAGCGAGAGCGCGAGGGACACTGCCTTTGTCAGGTCTATTTCACCCTTCTCCAGCAGCCTCTGCCGGGAGTAGTCGGACCTTAGACCCGCAACGAAAGCGTCTCGTATCAGTCCCTCCGCATGTGCCGCGGCCGATACTTCCTTGCAGTCGCAGTCGCGTCCGAGTACCCGCAGTGCCCGTAGGAAGGCCTCCACCGATTCCCCGGGCTGCTGTCTGCGAGATCTTAAAAGGTGCCTGGCATAGACAGTGTTAACCGGGCGTGCATACTGCCCTTTCAGTAGGTCGATAGCCGCCGCGTAGGTCGTCGCATCTTGGATTAAAGTATAGACTTGGTGGCTCACCTTCGAGGCCAGGATTTTCAGTTTATTTTCATCGAGAGTCATGGTTGAGGCATCCAGATACGCCGCAAAGCAACGCAGCCATTGTGCGAATTTAGTCGATGAACCCGCTTCTTGGGGGTCTAGGTCCAGGCATGTTGGTCTGAGGGCTCGCAGCAGCGCCTGCTGCTCAGCGTTTTGCGCCATCGGTTGATCAGCATTCGGAGCCAACATTTAACTTTGGTAATAAAATTGATGCGCTATCAATTACTACTAAAGACTGGAAGTCAAGTGAGTAATAAACAGGCTTTTATTACCAAAGAACAGAGCATGCCTCTCGTGGTTGCCTGGTATCCAAAAGGGCAGGAGGCTGCCGAGCAGTCACCTTTATACCCGGCCATGAGGGTGGAGCCAGGGGTGGAGTCAGCTGAGGCATGCACAGACAAGTACAACAATGTGCAAGAGTGAACAACAGTGAACAACAATACTAACAACAGTGGTTTACCACATATTGTAAAATAGGTTATGGCATAAATTTCCCTCCCGCAATTGCCACTTTTTCCAGAGGAACAGGACAGGCTTTGCCACGCCCTTTCCTCCTGCTCCATCCCCCGTTTCCCGCTCCTCGGGCAGTGCATCATTCAATATGACATGCAACTGAGGGAAGCATATCCTTGACATATTTTAATCTTTGTGTTATTTGAACATTGGGTCCAAAAGATGTCCATTCGGCCCAAGCATCCAGCGTTCTAAGATCGGTGGGTGGGGCGAATTTGCAGAATTTTTCTCTTCTGGGAGCCCTTGTGCTCTTAAGAGCTCAGAGTATTGCCTTGCATAGCCTAAAGAAGAAGCCAGCAGATTTGAAGTTTGTTTTTCAATTTTGCAGGCAGCATGGAGGTTGCCTGCATTTCCAATTGTGGGAGATCTTTGAGGCCTGCCACAGCAAATCCCACTCTCAATCTGGCATGATTGTCCAGGGGAGGCTAGAGAGCTTGACTCCAAAATCTAAATCCACTGGGACTTGTCTCTGTGTATGTGTAAATCACTTGCGCAGTTTTGTTCAATAACCAGTCATTCATATCATAGCTTTATTGTACGTTGTTAATTTAAAAGCTTCGTCTGTACACAGATGCCTGCATGTTCTGCCTAGTTGGCTATTATAATTGCTATTGATTCCCCTTCTGAACCTCCCCCAGCCATTTGCTGGTTTAGACACAAACAACTCTTGGAGTCATCATAAAATGAAATGGAGATGATACGAAAGTAATATATTCTGTCTTATCACATAAAACCAGATACTAATATATTTTCTAGTTTCCCTGTTACCATTCATGTGCGCATTTTGGCTGCCACTCTGGACCCGAGCCCATTAGTTTCTATCTCCCTTTTTCTTTCTCTACTCTTTACCCTTCAGACTTTTCTGTCCTGTCTCCTCTTGGTTATCTAGTCATGCCTCCTTTCATTTCTTCCCCCTCAGTTGCTTCACCCCTCCCAAGATCCCTACCCTACACTATTTCTCCACCTTTCTACTCTCCAACTGAACCTACTCCAATCCTCCAAGAACTCCGTGTTCCTCCAAATCTGGGCTCTTGTGCATCCCCCACTTCCTTCACCCCACCATTGGCGGCCATGCCTTCAGCCATCTAGGCCCTAACCTAAGCTTTGGAATTCCCTCCTTAAACCTCTCCACCTCTCTTTCCTCCTTTAAGACACCCCCTAAAACCTGCTACTTTGACTAAACTTTCAGTCACCTGTCCTAATGATTCCTTCTGTGACGTGGTGTCAGTTTTTGTCAAATTATGCTCCTGTGAAAAACCTTGAGACATTTTACCACGTTAAAGCCGCTATACAAATGCAAGTTGTTGTTATTATAAATGACCCTGAGGCTATACGTGGGTCAGGGATACATCACCATAATGGACAGAGGTTGCCCTCCACCATCTCCCCCCCCCCCCACCCGCCCCCCTCGAGATGCATCCCAATCAAAGGATAGAAGATTCTGCCATATAGCTCTGTTAGAGTATTTCGTCTGAGGCAGATAAAATGAGTTTTAACTTGACACCCCTCCCTCGAGAAACAGAACTTTGAGTGACAGCTTCAAACCAAATTAATAGTGATGATTTAAAAGAACAGAAGGAGCCAAAATAATGTTATGCTAAAGAATGCTTTGGCATTTTACTTTATGAAGCAAAATCCGAGAGGGTGTTGTGAGGTTTTAGTTGAAAGCCATTTCTATTAAGTTGTCTGGGAAAAGAGTGAAGGTTTAACTTCAGTCAATCATACTGTAAGCATTTTTAAATACGAGTCAGTTCTGTACAATGGATCATTTAGTGATTTGATTAAGGTCGCACCTCTGTCATTTCACTACAGCTCAATGAACATTTGGAAAGAAGCCTGTGATTTAATAAAAAGTTATCCTGAGACATAAAATATTCTCATAGAAGAGCAGCACAGGTAATATTAAACTAGGTACAAGGAGAAGTGATCTCCTGAGCCTGCTGCAAGGAACAGATGATAAATACAATCTTTCTGACAAGATCCGGTATTGGATATCCAAACAAAACCCTGAACGCTTATATTCACCTCAGAGAGGCCATAAATGTTTTCTACTGCTATTAAAATATTTATAGTTTACTCCTCTTAATTGAAAGGTGCTTAACTCAGATTATCAGATAACTCCATTTTAGCACTAAACTCCAATACTGTTATTTACATTGCTTATTGGAAAATTCCAATTTTTTACCATAAAACATTTCAAATGATGAGCAGACTGCTTTCTATCATATCTTCAGCAAGAAATTACTTAATATTAGAAAGCAAAGACATCTAAAACTCATGTATTAATTGGAAAACATTGTGGATTTAGTTAACTTAAAAGCTTAATTCAGTTATGTCTTCTATCTAGGTGCAGAAATGCTAAGGCAATCCAGACAATAGAAGACAAGTATTTGTTATTAAGTGACTAAGGAGAGAAGGATGTGGCATCATGAGACATTTCCTCTTAGGTTGTAGTTAAGTGACAATTACATAAACATACAATACCCTACATAAAATCCCAAACCATCACTATAATTGCATCCTATTACCTTTTACCTAATATGAACCCCTTGTGTCCCATTAGTTGTGCGGCTTTCCAAGACAGCAATGGACATGGTTACATAATGCTAATATTTAGAAGCGGCAAGAAAATCACCGTAGATTAGAAAGAGTCCTGATCTCGACCTGTTTAAACAACATTTATGAAGGCTTTATTTCAAGGATAACTTTTTTTAATCCAGTATTTTACTTTAACTGTATATGTCACTGTAATAAGGGTTCATTTTTTTTAACAAAAAAAGTTGATTTGGTCAGTTTTATCTTCCAGATTGAATCACAAGTGATTGCTTCTTCAATTTTTACCAGACTAAACAACATTTTGAGCCAAACCAGTTGCAAGTTGAGCATTGCATATTATATCAAATATCAGAGAGCATACCGAGACCGGCTGCTGGAATCGAAGGAACAGAAGGAATGTCATCATCTTCAAAATTCTCATTATTCAATTCTGACTTGGATCGACTGAATATAATCAGTCCTGTTTGCTCAAGTCACTTCCAAAGACACTGCAGCTCAGGGACAGCTTCAATTTCTTCGAGCACTGCCAAATTCTCCTCTTCTTTACTAGCCATACCTGCATGGCAAAAGCAGTTTGCAATGTTGCTCTGAGTCATAAGATCTCAACCTCTAACAACAACATTCATTGCAAACGGATCACAAATTTCATCTTGGCTCCAAAGTCTTTCTCTAGCCAGAAACTTCCAACAGTGACCGAAGATTGATAACTCCAGTGCCCATCGGCTGAAGGTTAGAAGTGGTACACTTTAGAAGACAGACAAATTGCACATTTATTCGGCTAGAAGTTTCAAGTTGCGCAGGACAGTTATCCACAACGAATAACACGCTTCTACTGTAAGCCCGAAATTTTCTACCCACAGGTTGAATGCATTCCTCAAAAATTATAGAAATCATCCAAAATCGCCAATTGAAATGGTAAATTGTCAAGCATTTTTGAAACACCTATTAAGGCTGGAATTTTGCCGGTCCTCAGAGTGCGGGATTGGAGACGGGACCACTGTCAAAATCACAAAGACTGACAGCGGGCAGGAAACCCGCTGTTAACCCGCCTCCAATCAATCTTCCCAAGTGTCGGGTCCCCGATTTGCACATGGACCCGACACCCAGCAGCGGGAAGAGAATTATAGCCACTTACCTGGCTGTTAACAGGTACTTGATACTTGTTAACAGGCTCTTTTTCAATTTTCCCGCTTCTGCCTTGGGTTCCCCGACGTCCGGACACAACGCCAGGTAAGTGTGGCATGTTGTGAGTCTGCTGTAATGTTTCTGCATTGATGACAGCTGCAGAAGTGGTGTGAAGGATCCAATGGTGCACTGGTGAGTTTGAGGTAAGGAAATGTTGGGAAAATCATTTTTAATGCATTTACACTTTTCTGTCGGTAACAAGTTTTGAATTGGCTGTCTAGTCCCACCTCATTGCGAGAACCTCTCTCACCAATGACAGATCACTTCTGTAACCTCACCTACAGCTGCCATCTGTTCTAGCCTAAGGAGGGAGTCACTGGAGAGCCTGGGTGCAAAAGCTCAGCTGTGAACCGTCATTGTCAGTGTTTGCAGCACCTCAATGCTGTCGAACACTGAGAAATGAGCCGTTAAAGATAAATTGTGTGTGGTCCCTTTAAGAAAACCGGCAGATGACACGTCATCTTAATTGGCCGGCAAGCCCGCAGGGCGGGCTTAAGGCCAATCGACGTAAAATCATGTCCATTGGCTGGATGCAGTTGGGGGCGGGACTGGAACCCGGAAACCAGCTGACTGGCTCCCAAGTCGCATCCATTTGCAAAATCGCGGCCCTAGGCTTTTACCGATGAACAGAAGAGGAAGCTTCTCAGGTCCGTCCATATTAGCACCCAGAAAGAGAGACACTCTCCTTGCTCCTTTACCCACTAACATACTTCCTGGCACAAAAAGTGCAAGTCCCCTTGGCATAAGCTTTCAAAAAGATCCTGTTTCATTGAACTTGAACACATCACAAGGCTGGCACTTTAGAAGTACTGCAGGCAGAGTTGATGAAAACCATTAGTTTGTATGGGGTCACTTCATTGGCTTCTCCGACCATTTTCTTATGAGTTATGGCATGAACTTTCTCTATCTCTTGATCCAGCCCAGGGTTATTTAGAGAGATAGCTAAACCCAATTTCTTATGTTGTTATTTGAAAAAGCCATCAAAATATTTGCTCCGAAATTCCGGTGAGATTTTTATCACTTGACGCCTTGAACAATTCAAGAAGTTCTGTTCCAATGTCATCAAGTGCATAACCATTTCATGTCTCTGCTGAAATTTCCACTTCAGCCCTAATTTTTTGTAGATTTTGCTGATGGCTGCCTGAGTGACACCGTATTATTTTGCTAATTCAGTCTGTGACTTTGGCTTTTTGGCTAAAGCACTGGTAATTTCATACATGTGGCTCAAATTCAGATCTACACACTTTTACTTTTTTATTTTATTTCATTTCCACAAAAATAAGAGCCACCATAGGCACAAAAATACTGTAACAGCTTGTTCTAAATAACTGCCCCTCCTACGAAGCCACACCCTTGTAAAAAGATGAAATAATTATAAGCAAACATTCCTGCCAGGTCAATCAGTGGTCATTAAAATTTGCACAATAAAACTTCGAAGGGCTGAAATACAATATACTGTAACATGAATCAATCTTTTGCTAATTGACCCAAATATGTGAAAAACATACCAAACACAGCCAGGACCGACGGCCAGTGTAAAATTATGCAGATTATAACAATAGGCGACTTAACATTATGCAAACATGAATAATATCAGAACTATCTAAATTGAGCCGTTCAAAATTATGTGGGGTTCTGATAAGCGTAAATAAGGAGACACTGTTTCCACCGGCAGGAGAGTTGATAGCCACAGGACACAAATTTAAGATAATTGGTAGAAGAACCAGAGGAGAGGGGAGAAATTTTTCACACAGCGAATGTTTATGATCTGGAAGGCACAGCCTGAAAGGGTGGTGGAAGCAGATTCAACCGTACTTTCCAAAAGGGAATTGGACACATACTTGAAAATATTGTAGGGCTATGGGGAAAGAGCAGGGGAGTGGGACCAATTAGATAGCTCTTTCAAAGAGCCGGTAGTCACAATGGCCCAAATGGCCTCCTTCTGTGTTGTATGATTAGAAGACATTTAATGCAGGTTCCTTTTGTGGCAAACAAAAGAACTTTATTGTTCCGATATCTCTACCAAGTAAAGCACACTGCAATTAGCAATACCCTAGTGTACAACATGGGCCTCCTCCAGGCCCAATGGGCCTGCAAACCCCTTCAACCCAGCCTGCAGTCACCTCTGGACTCCACTGGTCCCAGTACATTGACTTTGTTCTCATTTTCAAATCCTTCCTTCCCAATACAATCTTCTCCAACTCTATATCCCAGTATGTACTATCTGTTCTTCTGACTCTGGCCTACTGTGTATATTCCTTTGTTCTAAAAGCATATTTCTCCTTTAATTTGTTTGCAAAAGACTTCACTTAACAATTTCAACATTTTGGATGCTGGGAAAAATGTAACTCTGAATTCAACTATTAATATGATATGACAACTGTAGGGACATTTCCTCCCACTGATGAAGAATCCCACCAGACAATGTTTTCTCAGGGTAAAGCGACGGACTTGCCTTGACATTTATTATGATGCAGAACGACTTGCTACTGATGATGCTACAACCTGGTGTTTTACAGGTCAGATAATTATATCATAAAGTCACATCTGCCACAACTGCATCTTTCAGTTAAATCAATAAATGTCGTTAAAAGGTAGCGATTAGTTTTTGCAAAAGATCATCTTTGTTAAAAGAACTGAGTGCTTGTGTATATAATTCACAATTTAAATTAATTCTCTATCATACAGCTACCATAATTTATTTCTGCTGAATAAGAGCTAATGGGTTATAAATCAGTTAACTACCCCAGGGCATTAGGGGAATGAGGTAATATATGCTACTACTGCAATGAAGCCTGACACTTCGTTTCAGGTCAATTGGAGCGTTAAATAGTCTAGAGATCATAACGTTGTCTCTTCCACACCGTGTGGCTACTCCCTTGGCTTTCCAAATCCAACATGCAGCACAGAACAATCAGTTCTGCAAGATAGCATATTATCTATTGCAAGCAGGACAGATTTATGATAAATCTGCGTTAACTGGAATTCCTAAGTTGTTTTGTTCTAACTGCACTTTTCTGTCAATATTTGCATGTTTGAACTACGTGATACATCAAGCTTATTAGCTGACTTGAGGTAACCATGTAGTTTTTTGGTGAAATATTATTAACTCTCTATCCCTGAAGGCAACCATATGTTCAGTCTCCAGTAGTTGTAAAACTAGCACTCGTCAACCAGTAATAGAACTACTGGAGCATGAGGGCTTCAATAAATAAAACAACTAACAGGAAATATATCTGAGTACATCAGGGAGGTTTAACAACCAATGTTTAATGTTCACCAAGTATTAAATTGCATTTTTTTTTTTAAACACTGGGATTTCATATATTATAATTCCAACAAAGAAATAATGCATCACCTAAGAATTCTTCCTGGGAATTACAGCTTAATGGAACTTGTGTACACACACACATTCAAGCCTTTTTATTATATTGTCATCCCACATATAATTTTAACAGGGTGAACCTTATGTTCGCTAATAAAAATTCAGTGCCATTGCATTGTTAACTAGTATCAACACATCATTTGATGCCAACCAAAATTCTGTTGTCAAGTTAATTTGAGAAATCAATTACTCTAACCAAACTGCAAATGGTTATTAATTTAATTCATAAACAATCTGAATTTTATGATGACAAATATAATAGCTTACTGTTTAAGACATGATCTGTGAGTACCAAGTATTGCACTCTGAGTTGTACCATTAAATGCTATGGGCATTTACACATGACCACATAGAAAATACATGACTAATAAAGATACATTTAGGATTAAATTAGCTGTGTGGTGAACTATGCTCTAAAATTCAAACCATAAAAAAGCATGCTACTAAATAGTGTTCAACAAGGAATCTTATCGTGACATAAAATCACTTATTTTACATTTATGGCAGACTTCTATTTTTTTTTTTAAAAAGGATGTGCATGCATGGTTTTGAAGAAAGGAGACCATAAATGTTCAAAAAAATCAAAAGCGCATCTAGACATCTGTGTTTTATACCGTCATGTCAGCATACAGAGAATTATAGCTCTTAGGCACAAACCATTTTCAAAATTCCAAATGTGACTATTGCGTACTTTATCAAAACCGCATTTGACAGCTCAAAAGCTTCACTACATAGTGGGACAATAATATGATTTTCATTGTGAACTTCTGGTGTGTTGAGAGTAAAAATATTTCTTGATCACGGCTTTGAGCATATTGTGGAAGGTTTTCCCCAAACTCACTTTTTACTTTGCAATTATAAAGTCAGTATTTATGATTTGGTTATTATATTTTTAGGTTTTTGTTTCAGAATTTGTAACTTTACAATCTTCCATATTTGTTTTTCTTTAAATTTCATTTTAATTCTTTGTATCATTTTTAAATATTCATTTAATTTACTTTCATATGGTATTTGACATTATACATATTTTAATTTGTTTTTTAATTTTGTTACAATTTCTCATAGTACTATGCACACATGTGCAGATATGTCTCCAGTATCCAATATTTGTTAAAATAAATATCTAGAAGCCCAATTCCAATTTACACAATAGCTTCCACCCATCTTCCCTATCCCAGTCCTCAATCTTTTTTAATTCACTCTTGGGATATGACTGTCGCTAGCAAGGCCAGCATTTATTGCCGATCCATAGCTGCCCTTGAGAAGGTGGTGGTGAGCTGCCTTCTTGAACCGCTGCAGTCCATGTGGTTAATGTGGACAATACTGTTAGGTAAGGAATTCCAGGATTTTTAACCAGCAACGATGAAGTCATCAAGTCAGGATGGTGTGTGACTTGGAGGGAACTTGGAGATGATGGTGTGCCCATGCGCCTGCTGCTTTTGTCCTTCTAGATGGTGGAGATCGAGGGTTTGGGAGGTGCTACCGAAGAAATCTTGATGAGTTGCTGCAGTGCATTCTGTAGCTAGTAAACACTGTAGTGGATGTTTAAGCTGGTGAATGAGGTGAAGATCAAGTGGACTGCTTTGTCCTGGATGATGCTGAGCTTCTTGAGAGTTGTAACTACAGCCGTCTAGGCAAGTAAAGAGTATCCATCAGACCCCTGACATGTGCGTTAAAGGTGATGGAGAGACTTTGGGGAGTCAGAAGGTGAGCTACTTGCCGCAGAATACGCAGTCTCTGACCTGCTCCAGTAGCTACAGATTTATGTGACTGGCTCAGTTGAGTTTCTGATCAATGGTGATCCCCCAGGATTTGATGGTGCAGGATTCAGCGATGGTGATGCCACTGAATGTCAAGGGGAGGTGGTTAGGCTCTTGTTCGAGAGTTGCAAATGTTACTTGCCACTTACCAGCCCAAGTCTGTATATTGTCCAGGTCTTGTTGCATGTGGGCATAGACTGTTTCATTATCTTAGGAGTTGCAAGAGAGTGAATCAAATTGGCTGAGGACAGGCACTTGTAATGGTGGGGACCTCAGGAAGAGGCAAAGACGGATCATTCACACTGCACTTTTCGTTGAAGATGGTTGCAAATTCTTCAGCCTAGTCTTTTGCACTCATGTGGTGGACTCCACTCTCATCGAGGATGGTGAAGTTCATGGAGCCTCCTTCTCCCATTAGTTGCTTAATTGTCCACCATGACTAATTTCTGACTAGATGTGGAAGGACTGCAGAGCTTTGACCTGATCTGTTGGTTGTGGGATTGCTTAGCTCTGTTTATAGCATGCTGCTTCTGCATTTAGCATGCATGATCCAGTGACCTCATCCAAACCCAGCTCATCGCATTGACCCAATGCTCACTGACATCATCAACTGCTCTCTTTCCTGAGGCATTGTTCCGCACCTCCTTCACCTTTGTCCATGCCAAATAACAACTCATCTCTAAGTTCCCTTCCTTTCTAATGCCCTGCAACATGTCACTGTTCCCCCAACTCCACATCCATGTCTCCCAACTTTCTCTATTCACATCCCGAGTTTAGTTTCTGGCCCACCCACAGCACTGAGTCAAAGTCACCAATATTATATGACTGTGATTACAACACATTATTCTTCCTCAATCCCGCTACAGCTTTTAATATGATTGTCAACTCGATTCTTCTCCAATGTCAATCTTCGGTGGTCCACCTCTATGGCGCTGCACTCTTGTGGTTCTATTTCTACCTGTTCCAGTGCAGCCATCACATGTCCTGTAATGGTTTCTTCTCCTGTGCGCAGTCACCACTGGTGTGTTCCAAGGTTCTATCTTTGGCCCCCTCCTATGCCACACATCTGTATGCTGCCCCTCTGAAACATTAGCAGTAAACATTGTCAAGTTCTACTTGCATGCTGACCACACATAGTTTCACATTTCTGCCACCAGCCTGGACCCCATGACTATTGTGGTGCTATACAAGATCAACTCACGGCTTAACTTTCTCTAACTTAGCAGTGGAAAGAACAAAGACATCCTAGTCAACATCTTTCCAGCATTCAGAAGTGTACTGTGATTCAGCATTAAGGAGCAAGGGAGACCCGATATGCATTCAGGGACGCTGTGAAGAGGCATAAGAACATAAGAAATAGGAGCAGGAGTAGGCCATTCGGCCCTTCAAGCCTGCTCCGCCATTCCATGAGATCATGGCTGATTTTCTGCCTCAACTCCATTCACCGGCCCTATCGCCATATCCCTTGATGCCCTTACTAGGCAGAAATCTATCGACTTCTGTTTTGAATATACCCAATGAATGAGCCTCCACAGCCCTCTGGGTGGGGTAGAGAATTCCAAAGATTCACCACCCTCTGTGTGAAGAAATTTCTTCTCATCTCAGTCCTGAATGGCCTACCCTTTATCTCGAGACTGTGGCCCCTGGTTCTAGACTCCCCAGCCAAGGGAAACATTCTCCCAGCATCCACCCCATCAAGCACTGCAATAATTTTGTATGCTTCAATGAGATCCCCTCTCATTCTTCTGAATTCAAGAGAATACAGGCCTAGTTTACTCAATCTCTTCTCATACGACAGTCCCGCCAGCCCAGGAATCAGTCTCGTGAACCTTCATTACACTCCCTCTATGGCAAGTATATCCTTCCTTAGGTAAGGAGACCAAAATTGTACACTGTACTCCAGGTGTGGTCTCACCAAGGCCCTATATAATTGGAGTAAGACATCTTTACTCCTGCACTCAAATCCTCTTGTAATAAAGGCCAGCATACCACTTGCCTTCCTAATGGCTTGCTGCACCTGCACATTCACTTTCAGTGACTCATGTACAAGGACACCCAGGTCCCTTTGAGCATCTGCATTCCCCAATCTTTCACCATTTAGGAAATACTCTGCCTTTCTGTTTTTTCTACCAAAGTGTATAACTTCACATTTATCCACATTATATTCCATCTGCCATGTTCTTGCCCACTCACTGAGCCTGTTGAGATCCCCTTGAAGCCTCTTCACATCCTCTTCGCAACTGACACTGCCACCTAGCTTTGTATCATCAGCAAATTTGGAAATGTTACATTTAGTCCCCTTATCCAAATCATTGATATAGATTGTGAATAGCTGAGGTCCAAGCACCGATCCTTGCGGTACCCCACTAGTCACAGCCTGCCATCCTGAAAAAGACCCGTTTATCCCTACTCTTTGTTTTCTGTCTGTTAACCAATTCTCAATCCATGCTAGTATATTACCCCCAATTCCATGTGCCCTAATTTTGTTCACCAACCTCTTGTGTGGGACCTTATCGAAGGCCTTCAGAAAATCCAAATACACATCTACCGGTTCCCCTTTGTCTACTGCACTAGTTACATCCTCAAAGAACTCCAATAGGTTTGTCAAACAGGATTTCCCTTTCATAAATCCATGTTGACTCTGCCCAATCTTACTATTAGTTTAAGTGTCCAGTTATTGCATCCTTTATAATAGATTCCAGCTACTGATGTGAGGCTAACAGGTCTGCAGTTCCCCGTTTTCTCTCTCCCTCCTTTCTTAAATAGCGGGGTTATATTTGCTGGCAGACACAGACAGAGCTCAGCAACACCAAGGAACTAGAACCTGCTTGGTGTGCCCTTGTGACCCGGGAACCTGAGCTCTGTTCCCTCATGTCTCTGGAGTCTTGTTTGTGTAGATTGTGTTAAGTAGATCTGAGCTTAGGGATTTCAAATCCACAGCAACAAAGAGCTCAAGTGAAAAAAAAATTATAATTAAGTTTTGTGACCTGACTGCATTTCTCAAAAAAGGTTTTTTCACAAAGACCATGGCTACTTGCAGTAATTCTGTTGTTCTGCTTTATGCAGTTACAAGAAGTTCAGAGCGGATGATTCACAATAACAACTTGCATTTATATAGTGTCTTTAACATAGTAAAACATCCCAAGGCGCTTCTCAGGAGCATTATCAAACAAAATTTGACATGAATCACATATGAACAGATATAAAGTTGGAAGCTCAGCTCAGGGTCAAATAGGATGCCAAGGTTGCAAATGGTCTGAGTTAGCCTCAGGCAGTGGCCAGGGAGAGGGATGGAGTCGGTGGCTAGAGAAAGGAGTTTGTGGTGGTGGTATTCGGTCTTCCCAATATTTAGTTGGAAGAAATTTCTGCTCATCCAATACTAGATGTTGGACAAGCAGCATGACAAATCAGAGGCAGTGGAGGGGTCGAGTGCGGTGGTGGTGAGGTAGACCTGGGTATCGTCAGTCTACACGTGGAACCTGACGTCATGTTTTCAGATGATATTGCCGATGGGCAGCACCTGGATGAGAAGTAGGAGTGGTGTGGTCAACCGTTAACAATATCAGCTAACATGGGGGTCCGGAAGAGAAGTTGGCTGGTCAGCAGTTTGGTGGGAATAGGATCGAGGGAGCAGGAGTTGGGTCTCATGGACAAGATGAGTTCGGAGGGCGCATGAGGGGAGATAGGGGAGAAACTAGAGAAAGACACTAGTTCAGGGCAAGGGCAGGGGGAACCTTGGAGGAAGTTTGGCCTGGTGGGCAAGGGGAGGGCAGAGAATTGGCAGAGGCAGTTGAATGGATGGTCTTAATTTTAGTGACAAAAAAGTCCATGAGCTCCTCGCACTTGTTGGAGGGGAGGGTGGAGGATGCAGGGGAGAGGGGTTTAAGAAGACAACTTGTAGTGGAGAAAAAAGACTTGCATTTATATAGCGCCTTTCACAACCACCGGACGTCCCAAAGCGCTTTACAACCAATGAAGTACCTTTTGAAGTGTAGTCACTGTTGTAATGTAGGAAACGCGGCAGCCAATTTGCGCACAGCAAGCTCCTACAAACAGCAATGTGATAATGACCAGATAATCTGTTTTTAGTGATGTTGATTGAGGGATAAATATTAGCTAGGACACCGGGGATAACTCCCCTGCTCTTCTTCGAAATAGTCCCATAGGATCTTTTACATCCATCTTAGAGGACAGACAAGGCCTCGGTTTAATGTCTCATCCGAAAGCGCCTTCGACAGTGCAGCACTCCCTCAGTACTGCACTGGAGTGTCAGCCTAGATTTTTGTGCTCAAGTCTCTGGAGTAGGACTTGAACCCACAACTTCTGACTCAGAGGTGGGGGTGCTATCAACTGAGCCATAGCTTACACTGTAGAAGAGAAGCAACATTCCACAAAGATCCTGGAGCAGTGGGCAGTTTTGGCAGAGGAGAGCAGGGCCTTATAGTGCTTTATGTGGTCCAGCCAGATCTGGCGATGAATGGCTGAACCGTAAGCGTTCAAGTCTGTGTCCCTTGACCTTAAGGGAGGAGAGATGAAGGCCGCACCAGGGGGAATGACCAAGGTGAGAGAGAGTAATGGTTTTAATGGGGACAAGGACATCAAAGGTGGAGATGCAAGTGTGATTGAGCAGATTGGTAGCTACAGAAATGACATGGTGAATGGAGAGCAAAAGGGTAGCCAGTTGGGAACTTGAAAGTGCCATTGTAAGTGACTAGGGAAGAGTTTTTTCCAGGGGCAGATACAGAAGGAAGTGGGGTTGGGAGAGGGTAGGGGGATGTGAGTGGAGAAGGATACAAGGAAGTGATCAGATCAGATGGCACATATTTAATAATTTGTTAGAACAAGATGTGGTGCCAGAGGACTGGCAGATAGCTAACGTAATACCTATTTTTAAGGCGGGAGATAGAACATGTCCAGGGAACTATAGACCAGTCAGCTTAACATTGGTGGTAGGAAAAATAATGGAATCCCTAGTAAAGAAGAAAATAGAACATCTAGAAACCAAAAATATAATAAATAGTCAGCATGGATTTCAAAAGGGAAAATCTTGCTTGACCAACCTCACTGAATTTTTTGAAGAGGTAACAGAGAGAGTAGACAAGGGTAATGCAGTACATGTAATTTAACTAGATTTTCAAAAGATCGTCGATAAGGAACCGCCTAACAGACTAATGAATAAGGTCAGAGAATCCGGAGTCAGGGGACAAGTAACAGAATGGATAACTAGCTGGCTTCAAGACAGAAAGCAGAGAGATGGGGTAAAGGGTAGCTATTCAGGGTGGTAGAAGGTGGCTAGTCGTGTTCCACAAGGATCAGTGCTGGGACCACTGTTGTTCACAATTTATATTAACGATTTAGACACTGGAATCAAAAACACAATTTCTAAATTTGCAGATGGCACCAAATTGGGGGTGGGGGGTGGGGATATTCAATACTGAGGAGGACTCCAACAAATTACAAGAAGGCATTAATAAACTTGAAGAAAGGGCATATAATTGGCAAATTAAATTCAACACAAATAAATGTGGGTTTGTGGCAGAGCCACTGAGGGACTCTGAACAACTGTACATAATTCCCTTTAACGATGTGTTAGCTACAGACTAAATCTGTACCATTGTATATACTGTTTGCATGTACAGTGCACGGTCCCTTTAAGAGTGCGGGCAAACGCGATGACGTCATGCCGCTAATCACGTGATCACCCAAACGCAGGGAAAGCGTGATGACATCATCCACGGGACCGCCCAGACAGTCCTCGTGGCGCCTCCGACCTGTTAAGACCTGTATTCATAGTTCTCTTGCATCAATCTGTTTAAACTCGTTAGTTTGACATTAAAAACCTTTTTGATTGATTGCCTGTGTCGAACTCAATCTCTAGATAGGAATTTGACCATTCCTACAGGTTATTACATTTTGGTAAGAAAAAGAGAGGTCACATATTACTTGGAAAATACGAATCTCAGTGGGGTAGAAGAGCAAAGGGATCTCGGAATACAAATACTCAAATCACTGAAAGTAGAGACACAGGTTAACAAGGCCATAAAAATAGTAAACCCAGCACTACGGTTTATTTCTAGAGGGATTGAATTGAAAAGTAGAGAAGTAATGCTAAATTTGTATCAAACCTTGGTTAGACCACATTTGGGAGTACTGCGTACAGTTCTGGTTGCCATATTATAAAAAAGATATTAGAAACACTGGAGAGGGTGCAGAAAAGATTTACAACGATGATACCAGAAATGCGAGGGTATACATATCAGTAAAGGATGAACAGGGTGGATCTCTTTTCTCTTGAAAAGGGAAGGCTGAGGGGCGACCTAATAGAGGTCTTTAAAATTATGAAAGGTTTCCACTTGTGGGGAAGGGCAAAACTAGAGGCCATCAATATAAGATAGTCACCAAGAAATGAAATGGGGAATTCAGAAGTAAGTTCTTTACCCAGAGAGTGGTGAGAATGTGGAACTCACTACCACGGAGTGGTTGAAGCAAATAGTATAGATGCATTTAAAGGGAGGTTAGATAAGCATATGAGGGAGAAGGGAATAGAGGGTTATGCTGATAGAGATAGGCGAGGAAAGATGGGAGGAGGCTCGAGTGGAGCATAAACGCCGGCATGGGCTGTTTCTGTGCTGTATATCCTATGTAATGTCCTTATCTGTGATTGACACAATGGGAGTAGAGAGGCCATGTGAGAAGGCAAGGTCAAGGGTGTGGTCGTATGGGTAGGGGGGTTTATATGGAGGAAGAGATTAAGGGAGGATAGAATGGCAGTGAACTCAGAGGAGCGAGGACATGATGAGTTGAGATTGAGGTTGAAATCACCAAGGATGGAAAAGTCACTCAGTGCAGAAGCTGAGGGAGGAAAGCAGTGAAGGTATCTCGGTGAGAAGCTTGCCGTAGTACGTGGGTGAGCGGTAAAGAATGAGGATTTTAAAGGAGTGCTGAGAGGGGTGGAACAATGCGATTGCTAAAAGGAGAAGGTGTCAGGTGCTACAAGCCTGAAATAAAGTGATGCAGGGTTTGTAACATTTGGCGACTTCACGTCAGAAAAAGCTAAAAAGGTATGTAGTAGCCAGTGGAAATCAGTGACTGAGATGCCATTACAATAGAATTTGGCACTATCTATCATAAGTTACGAGCTGATACTCAGCTCGACTACAGTAGGCAAAATATTTGAAAGTCTACAAATTATCACTCAGAACCACACTCACATCACACCCTCAATGTTAGCATAGGCATTTCATAGTGTGTGTGAAGTGATAAAAGTAATGTTTCAAAATAAACGACAGAATAATTAATACCTGTGTAAGGCAGTAACATGTTGAGGGGTTACAATGACATAATGAACTAAAAAAAGTTGCTATATTGTCCATTTCTCCTGGTGGAATTTTACATTTTTATTAGCGGCAGCATAAATACAGCGGGAGAGAAGGCCTCAGGCAGAGCGGACCTGAACAGCAGCAGCATATTCAAATTCAAAGACAACAAAAAAAATCCAAGGCGTGATGTCACAGGATAGCAGGTAGGTGATTGCTTGGTGAGTATTACCTTTGTTTTTTTCTCTCTACGTTAGGTCAGTGGGTTAGCTAAGAAGTTTAGCTAGTAGTCTAGCAAATAAAGGCAAGCCAGGGCACCTCAGTCCCATGGAATGCACATTCTGTGCCATGTGGGAACTCTAGGATGCTACTTGTATCCTGGACAACTACATGTGCAGGAAGTGTCAACAGCTGCAGGAGCTCGAGCTCCGGCTTCGGAGCTTGAACAGCAGCTGGTGTCACTGTGGTGCATCTGCAAGGCTGAGAGCTTCGTGGATAGCACATTTCAGGAAGTGGTCACCCCGCAGCTTAAGAGTGTGCAGGCAGAGAGGGAATGGGTGACTGTCAGACAGAAAAGGATGACCGGGCAGATAGTTCAGGAGTCCCCAGAGTGCATCTCGCTCTCTAACTGGTACTGGTGAGGGCAATGGTTTCTCTGGGGAGTATAGCCAGAGCCAAGTCCTCGACACCACAGGTGGCTCAGCTGTACAGAGGGGGAGCAGGAAGATTGGGAAAGCAATAGTGATAGGAGATTCAATAGTTAGGGGAACAGACAGGCGTTTTTGCAGCTGCAGACATGATTCCAGGATGGTATGTTGCCTCCCTGGTGCCAGAGTCAAAGATATCACTGAGCGGCTGCAGAACATTGAGGGGGGAGGGTAAACAGTTAGAGGCCATGGTCCATATCGGGATCAATGACATAGGTAGAAAGAAGGACGAGGTCCTGCAGGCAGAGTTTAGGGAGCTAGGAAAGAGATTAAAAAGCAGGACCTCAAAGGTAGTAATCTCCAGATTACTCCCTGTGCCACGCACTAGTGAGTTTAGAAATAGGAGGATAGAGCAGATGAATGTGTGGCTGGTGAGATGGTGCAAAAGGGAGGGCTTTAGATTCCTGGGACATTAGGACTGGTTCTGAGGGAGGTGCGGCCTGTACAGGCCGGATGGGTTGCAGCTCAACAGAGCTGGGACCAATATCCTCGTGGGGGGGGGGGGGGGGGTTGCCAGTGCTGTTGGGGAGGGTTTAAACTGTCAGGGGGATGGGCACCAGGATGTAGCATTAGGAGAGAGAAACATGGTGCACAAAAGAGTGGGAGATACAGATAGCATGAGAGTAACAGATAGTCTCACGCCACGTACTACCGCACTAAGGGAAAATACAAGAAGGTCTAAGATAGGTTTACAGTGCATGTATGTAAACGCACAAAGCATTATAAATAAGGTTGGTGAGCTGCAGGTGCAAATAGCCACATGGGAATATGATATTGTGGCGATAACGGAGACCTGGCTCAAAAAAGGGCAGGATTGGGTTTTAAATGTTCCTGGATATAAGGTGTTCAAGAAAGATAGGGAAGGAAAGAAAGGAAGTGGGACGGCAGTATTGGTTAAGGAGAATATTAGTGTTGGAGAGAGAGGATGTCCTGAAGGGGTCAAGGACAGAATCTATTTGGTTAGAGTTAAGAAACAATAGAGGTGCCATTACACTACTAGGTGTATTCTATCGGCCACCAACTAGTGGAAAGGATATAGAGGGGCAAATTTGCAGGGAAATTACAGAGAGGGGCAAGAACTATAGTGATAATGGGGGACTTCAATTATCCTAATATAGATTGGGATAGTAAGTGTGTAAAGGGCAAAGAGGGGGAAGAATTTCTTAAGTGTGTTCAGGAGATCTTTCTTGATCAGTACGTTTACGGCCCAACGAGGAAGGAGGCATTGCTGGATCTGGTTCTGGCGAATGAGGTGGGTCAGTAGAGGAACAGTGATCATAGTATTATATGGTTTAGGTTAGCTATGGAAAAGGAAAGGAGTCAAAATAATTAATTGGAGGAGGGCCAATTTCAGTGGGTTGAGAACGGATCTGGCCCGGGTAAATGGAATCAAAGATTGGCAGGCAAAACTGTACTTGAACAATGGGCTGCTTTTAAAGAGGAGATGGTTCGGGTATAGTCGAGGTAAATTCCCACAAGAGGGAAAGATAGGGCAACCAAAACCAGAGCTCCCTGGATGACAAAAGAGATAGAGAGTAAGATAAAGCAGAAAAAAAGGGACGTATGACCGATGTCAGGTTGAGAATACAAGTGAGAACCAGGCTGAATACAGAAAGTTCAGAGGGGAAATAAAAAAGGAAATACGAGGGGCAAAGAGGGAATATGAGAATAGACAGGCAACTAACATAAAAGAGAATCCAAAAGTCTTCTGTAGGCATATCTATTATTATCTTGTTGGGATCGACAGAAATCAACAGGCTGAGACTTTCTTTAGGTAAAGGACAAAACGCGTCCTGCTTTTATCACATCTCCACATGGACTGAAAAACCTCAGCCTCGTGCAGGGTTACAAGCAGGGGCTGATGAGTCATCACGTAACCCGACACTCTTAAAGGGGCCCTGCACCAATAACCCAACCCAGCATGTACATACCACAGCATTGCTATACAAAGTGAATTGTGTTAGGTACATATAACAGCATTGGGTACACATTGTGTTATTGTCCCTTTGTGGCCTCCGCCACAATCTATCTACATATATATATATATATATATATATATATATAAAAAATGAGTTTGTCTGTCTGTGTGTATGCGTGCGGTAAACTCAAAAGTTATAGAGCATACCTACACTTATGTTATATCAAAAGAAAGCTTATGATTAGGGGAGTGTCATAGGCATGTTTATTTTTTGGTCAGACAAAAACTGTTCGGACAGTGTACAAAAAACGGACAAAATCCGCTCATTTCACCACGTGCATACACACAGACAGACAAACTCATTTATATACAGTGCTATCCGGAGGTGAACTATCCGGCAATCTGGAGCCACCAGCAAAAATCAGGAGCCATTTTTTATTCTATTTGTTTGTTTTCTTTGCTTTATTTGAACAGTCAAGCTTTGCAAGGTGTGTAGCTATAGCAACAGCTTTAGCTATAGAGGCTTGCAGCCACACCCGAGTGTTTGGAAGCTGTTGCTAAGCAACAGTGATTGTTGTCAGATAACTCTAGAGTGTACGGCAGTTTTGAGGGAACGGCAGCAGCTCGGTCCCGTGGGTGCTGGATAGCACAAAGTTTCCTGTATATAGATTTGTACTTCTTTCTTAACAACATGGGCTCAAAAAAACGTTGCAGACTTGGACGCAGCACTTCTGATGCACACCGAGATAAGGCTCGGAGAGCTGCTGAAACTGATGAGCAGAGACAGGCTCGCCTTCAGGCTAACCAGAACAGAAATGCTGCTGCTAGATCAGCTGAGACTCCTCAACAATCTGAGGGATGTAAAGCTGCCAACACAGCCAGAATGGCAACTGCCAGAGCCTCAGAGACTCCTGACTAGACTCAGGCACGGCAAGCTGTTGACCAGGCGAGACATACCCAAGCCAGAGCCTCAGAGACTCCTGACCAGACTCAGGCACGTCGTCAGGCCGACACTATACGCATGGCCATTGCCAGAGTTGACATTTGGAATCATTGGCACAGAGCAGCCTTCTCCTATGAACCCACCATCAATTATGAAGCAGACCTCACAGTCATCATTGGCAGGATGACCATCATTTGCCCTCACTGTGGCGCTCTGAAGTGGGAAAGGGAAATTGATGGGATATGCTGCAATGGAGGAAAGGTGAAACTTCCACCACTATCAGCTCCACCTGAACCCCTACACTCACTTCTGTTGGGCAGAACTCCAGCTTCAAGACAATTACTCACTCATATCAGGAAGTACAACAACTGTTTCGCAATGACCTCTTTTGGTGCAAACAGAGTGCATGAATCAGGATTTTGCCCAACTTTTAAAAGTTCCTGGACAGGTGTACCATACAGCTGGCTCCCTACTTCCTCTACCAAACAAAAGACCTCAGTTTCTCCAAATCTACTTCTTGGGTGATGATGAGGAGCAAGCCAATCGCCGCAGGGAAGCTGCTGTTCACCCCGCACAACAACACGAAATCAAGCTTCAAACTTTGCTTGGGTTACAGGAGATGCTTCATCAGCAAAACCCATATATAAAAAGTTTCAAAACAGCCAACGAAAAAACAACAAATGAAGACCTCAAAGTTGTCATCAAAGCTGACAAGACTCCTGCAGGTGAACATGAACGATGCTTCAATGCTCCTACCACCAATGAAGTAGCCATTGTGGGTCAAGAATTTGAACAGTCATAGAGTTTTACAGCACAGAAAGAGGCCCTTCGGCCCATCGTGTCTGCACCGTCCATCAATCCCTGTCCAGTCTAATCCCATTTTCCAGCATTTGGTCCATAGCCTTGTATGCAATGGCATTTCAAGTGCTCATCCAAATGCTTCTTGAATGTTGTGAGGGTTCCTGCCTCTACCACTCTTTCAGGCAGTGAGTTCCAGATTCCAACCACCCTCTGGGTGAAAAAGTTCCTCCTCAAATCCCCTCTAAATCTCCTGCCCCTTACCTTGAATCTATGCCCCCTTGTTATTGACCCCCCTACTAAGGGGAAAAGTTCCTCTTTGTCTACCCTATCTATGCCCCTCATCATTTTGTACACCTCAATCAGGTCCCCCCTCAGCCTTCTTTGCTCCAATGAAAACAACCCCAGCCGGTTTAGTCTTTCTTCATAGCTGAGGCGCTCCATCCCAGGTAACATCCTGGTGAATCTTCTCTGCACCCTCTCTAAAGCAATCACATCCTTCCTATAGTGAGGCAACCAGAACTGCACACAGTACTCCAGCTGTGGCCTCACCAGCGTTTTGTACAGCTCCATCATAACCTCCCTGCTCTTATATTCTATGCCTCGGCTAATGAAGGCAAGTATCCCATATGCCTTTTTAACCACCTTATCTACCTGTTCCGCTGCCTTCAGGGATCTATGTACATGCACACCAAGGTCCCTCTGACCCGCTGTACTTCCTCGGGTCCTACCACTCATTGTGTACTCCCTTGCCTTATTTGTCTGTCCAAAATGCATCACCTCGCACTTTTCAGGGTTAAATTCCATTTGCCACTTTTCCGCCCATCTGACCAACTCGTTTATATCTTCCTGTAGCCTGAGGCTTTCCTCCTCACAATTTACCACCCCACCAATTTTCGTGTCATCTGCGAACTTACTGATCATACCTTTTACATTCTCATCCAAATCATTTATGTAGATCACAAACAGCAAGGGACCCAGCACCGATCCCTGAGGTACCCCACTAGACACAGGCTTCCAGTCACAAAAGCAACCTTCGACCATCACCCTCTGCCTCCTGCCACTCAGCCAGTTTAGGATCCAACGCGCCAAGGCACCCTGGATCCCGTGGGCTCTTACCTTCTTGACCAGTCTCCTATGCGGGACTTTGTCAAAAGCTTTACTGAAGTCCATGTAAACCACATCCACAGCATTTCCCTCATCCACACACCTAGTCACCCCCTCGAAAAATTCAATTAGATTTGTCAGACATGATTTACCCTTGACAAAGCCATGCTGACTATCCCCGATTAATCCTTGCCTCTCCAAGTGGAGACTAATTTTGTCCCTCAGAATTTTTTCCAATAATTTCCCTACCACAGATGTTAGGCTCACTGGCCTGTAATTCCCTGGTTTATCCCTGCTACCCTTCTTGAATAATGGTACTACGTTAGCTGTTCTCCAGTCCTCTGGTACATCCCCTGTGGCCAGAGAGGTTCTGAAAATTTGTGTCAGAGCCCCTGCAATCTCCTCCCTTGCCTCACACAACAGCCTGGGATACATCTCGTCCGGGCCTGGGGATTTATCCACTTTTTGGCCTGCTAAAACCGCTAGTACCTCCTCCCTCTCGGTGCTAATATGTTCAAGTATGTCACAGTCCCCTTGCCCGATTTCTATGTCTACATCATCTTTCTCCATAGTGAACACAGATGCGAAAAATTCATTAAAAACCCCGCCTACATCATCTGGCTCTACACACAGATTGCCACTTTGGTCCCTAATGGGCCCTACCCTTTCCCTGGTTATCCTCTTGCCCTTAATATACTTATAAAACATCTTAGGATTTTCCTTTATTTTGCTCGCCAGTGTTATTTCATGGCCCCTCCTCGCCCTCCTAATTTCTTTTTTAAGTATGCCCCTGCACTTTTTATACTCCTCTAGGGCTTCCTCCGTCTTTAGTCTTTTGTAACTGCCAAAAGCCCCCCTTTTTTTCCGAATGCATTTTTGTATATCCCTTGTCATCCAAGGTTCCCTTTGCTTGTTGGTCCCACCCTTGACCTTTACAGGAACATGTTGGCGTTGTACTCTCTCTATTTCCCTTCTGAAAGCCTCCCACTGCTTTGATGTGGATTTTCCTATAAGTAGCTGCTCCCAGTCCACTTTGGCCAGATCCTGCCTTATCATATTAAAACCGGCCATCCCCCAATTTAGAACCCTTATTTCCGGGCCGTCATTGTCTTTTTCCATGACCACCTTAAATCTCACCGAATTATGGTCACTGTCGCCAAAATGCTCTCCTACTGACACTTCCACCACTTGCCCGGCTACATTCCCTAGAATTAGGTCCAGTACCGCCCCCTCTCTTGTAGGACTTTCTACATGTTGGCTCAAAAAGCTCTCCTGGATGCACTTTAAGAATTCTGCACCCTCTAAGCCTTTCACACTCTGACTATCCCAATTAATATTGGGGAAGTTGAAATCCCCCACTATTATTACCCTATTATTTTCGCACTTCTCTGAGATTTGCCGACATATCTGTTCCTCTATCTCCCCCTGACTGTTTGGGGGCCTATAGTACACTCCCAGCAAGGTGCTTGCCCCCTTTTTGTTTTTAAGTTCTACCCATATGGCCTCATTAGAGGAACCCGCTAATATATCATCCCTCCTTACAGCAGTAATCGACTCCTTAATTAATATTGCAACACCCCCTCCCCTTTTACACCCCCCTCTCTCTCTCCTGAAGATTCTATACCCCGGAACGGGACATTGTCTTGCATATGAGAGGTGGTCCACTCAAAAGAATTTCTGAGCTTCACAGTTCATATGATCCTATGCAATACCCGCTTTTGTTTTGCCATGGGGTAGATGGATACGATGCCTATAACAAGATCCCACATGTTGACCCCAAAACTGGCGTGCCACCTACAGCCCAAAGACAAAAGATGGTATCTGCCATGGAATTCTATGCATATAGGCTGATGGAACGACAAACTGGTTCAAACCACCTGCTTCAGTGTGGAGGACTTCTCCACCAATTCCTCACTGACATGTATGCAAAAATGGAAGGAGAGCGGCTTAATTGGTTCCGGAATAACCAAAATCAGTTGAGAGTCACAAACTATATACACTTGCGAGATGCTGTGGCCAATGATGGCAACACTGAGGACATTAGTCAAATGGTCATCCTACCATCCACCTTTGTTGGAGGTCCTAGGTACATGCACGAGCACACACAGGATGCCATGACCTATGTCAGAAACTATGTCAGACCTGACCTCTTTATCACCATGACTTGCAATCCCCAATGGCAGGAGTTCCCACCCAAAGCTGGTACTGAAAGGCATGACCTCATAGCACGGGTCTTCAACCTCAAAGTTAAAAAACTGCTCAAACTCCTGACTGTAGGCAAAATTTTTGGTGCACCCCATTGCAGGATAAGAGTTGAAAAAAAAGTTTAAAAATTTTTTTTAAAATCTCCACTGATTTATCATTTAATTTAAAAAATACTTTAAAGAAAGGTAAGTTTATTTTTAGCCCCGTTAAAAACTTTTTAAAAAACATTTCAAAAAATAAAATTTTTGTTTAAAATACTTAATTTATGTAATTTTAAAGTCATTTTAAAAATGTGATTTTTTTTTAAACTATGTTTTTGGGGGTGATCTCTATTCATATATTCCTGTCAAATGTGTGAATGGAGATTCCCTTCTCTGATTGGCTCCCCATGGCCCACGTGATCCCAGGGGCGCTGCGAACCGCCTGCGCCTCTAGGATACGTGTGCCCTGCGCACCGGCAGTTTGGAGAGGCCCAGCAACGGAACTCTGCGCCTCCCGGGAGCCCTCTGGTCCAGGCGCAGATTTTTCTGTATCGCAGCCCTCCGCCCACGGGAGGCCTGCAAACGGAATTTCTGGGCCAATGTATCCAATTCTGGGCACCGCACTTTAGGAAGGATGTGAAGACTTTGTTAAACGGATTTTATTTTTTGTCTTATAATACCTCCTGTGAAGCGCCTTGGGACGTTTTATTACGTTAAAGGCGCTATATAAATACAAGTTGTTGTTGCTGTTATTGTTTAAAGGGTACAGAAAAGATATACAAGAATGGTTCCAGGGATGAGGGACTTCAGTTACGTGGATAGACTGAAGAAGCTGGGGTTGTTCTCCTTAGAGCAGAGAAAATGGAGAGGAGATTTGATAGAGGTGTTCAAAATCATGAGGGGTCTGGACAGAGTAGATAGAGAGAAACAGTTCCCATTGGCGGAAGGGTCGAGAAGCAGAGAACAAAGATTTAAGGTGATTGGCAGAAAATCCAAAGGCGACATGAGGAAAAACCTTTTTACGCAGGGAGTGGTTATGATCTGGAGTGCACTACCTGAAAGAGTGGTGGAGGCAGATTCAATCATGGCTTTCAAAAGGAAATTAGATAAGTACCGGAAGGAAATTTTTTTTCAGGGCTACAGGAAAAGGGTGGGGGATTGGGACTAGCTGAAGTACTCTTGCAGAGAGGCAGCATGGGCTTGACGGGCCGAATGGCCTCCTACTGTGCTGTAACAATTCTATGATTCTATGTTAAATTCTCAGGAAATAATTTCATTATTGTATTGAAGCTAAAAATCATGCAGGATGATGTAAATTATTCCTGGTGCAGAATATTACAAACTTTTGTGATATAAGCATCAAATTAAAGTGTGATCGATAGAGAACCAATTCACTTGTTTCTTGCAGTGATTTGCCATATTGTGATTATCTATGGTTTTTATTTTTTTTAACCCGCAAATAGATCAGTGAATATCTGGTAATTTGCTTGGATATGTATATCTAGACTATTAAGTTAAATAACGAGAGCCAATAATAAAATCTGATACTTAAAAGTTCAGGTAAATCTAATCATCTGTGTAAATGGTTAGTTCATAATTAGCTAGCAGGAGGCAGGAACACTTATGAAAATATGGACAATTTTCTCCCCATAATTGGGCTGATCGATGAAGTCTTCCAACTGACAACTTATAGAATAATACAATCATAGAATTGTACCTCACAGAAGGCGGCTATTCGGCCCTTCGAGTCTGCGTCGGCTCTTTCGAAGAGCAATCCAGTTAGTCCCACTCTCCTGCTCTTTCCCCGTATCCCAGCAATTTTTTCTCCTTCAAGTATTTATCCAATTCCCTTTTGAAGACTACTATTGAATCTGTATCCACCACCCTATCAGGCAGTGCATTCCAAATCCTAACCACTCGTGCGTAAAAAAGTTTTCCTCATGTTGCCTCTAGTTCTTTTGCCAATCACCTTAAATCTCGTTATTGACCCCCTCAGCAATTGGAAACAGTTTCTCTTTATTTAATCTATCTAAATTCTTCATGATTTTAAAAACCTCTATTAAATCTCCTCTTAGCCTTCTCTGCTCGAAGGAGAACAACCCCAGCTTCTCTAGACTATCCACGTAACTATAATCCCTCATCCCTGGAACCATTCTAGTAAATCTCTTCTGTACCCTCGCCAAAGCCTTCACGCCCTTCCTAAATTATGGTATCCAGAATTGGATTGGACGCAATACTCCAGTTGGGGCCAAACTAGTGTTTTATATAGGTTTAGTTAGCTGACACAATCAAAGCTTGCTCACTGAGAATAACTAACTTTGAACATCAATAAGGCTCTCTATTATACTGGTCTTTGGCACTTTAATAGGCAACTCATATGTTTTGGAATGCTATTGAAATATCTTATAAGTTGTATCTATTTTACATATAGGACAGGATATTCTGACCCCCACGGGTGCGTATGAGGTGTGTAAGCACCCGTAGGGACCTCGCAAATGCCGGTTTCAGGCATGTGAAGCACAGGCGCTAAAACCCAGCACTTCCGATCTGTCAAGTCTTCTTAACAGATCATCCGCCTGTCCGGGAGAAGGGCCTCTGCGGGCAGAGAGTTCCGCTTTCTGCACAACTTCCGCCCGCTGAAAACCTTTAAAAATCTTACGCCCGGTAAAAGCTCAAGGCCTGCTTTTACCAGCGTAAGAGTTTTAAAAAAAACTGTAAAAAATGTTTTCACTCATTTATAATTAAAAAAAATACTTTTAAAAAAGGTAAGTTTATTTTTAGCCCCGTATAGTTATTTTTTTCAAAAAATTTAATGTTAAAAATATTTAATTTAATGTAATTTTAACTAATTTTAAATACGTGATTAAAAAAAATGTATTTAATGTTTAACTGATTTTTAAGTGATCCCCGTTCATACTATTGACAGATCTACATGTAGAGACCGGTCAAAAGTGTGCAGGGGGATTCCCTTCTTTGATTGGTTCCCCATGGCCCACGTGATCCCAGGGACGCTTGCGAACTGCATGCGCCCCTGGGATACCTGGGCCTCTGCGCATTTCGTAGTGGAGAGGCCCAGGATCGGAAGTCTCGGGACCTACGGAGCCAGCAGGTAAGTGCATAGGTTTTTCCCGATCGGAGGCATCCGCCCGTAGGAAGTCTCAGATCGGAAAATCCAGCCCATTGTTTGCCCAGACTATCTTACGGAGAAGAAACTTTACTGAGTACAAAGGTAAATCAATAGAAACTGATATATGGCTCTCTACCATCCAGGACACGTTTTGCTCAAACCGATAAATAGGTTTGTGCTGATGAAGTAATCAAGTCAGATTATACATCTAGGAACACAATGAAATTATTTCACTGAACATAATAAATGCATCGTATTGAAACATTTAAAAAATACAAAATTGTCTGAATGGCTTGTGGACTGAACGGAGGTGTTTGTCTTTCAGATGAGGCGTTAAACCGAGGCCCCGTCTGCTCTCTCAGGTGGACGTAAAAGATCCCATGGCACTATTTCGAAAAAGAGCATGGGAGTTATCCCCGGTGTCCTGGCCAATATTTATCCCTCAATCAACGTAACAAAAACAGATTATCTGGTCATTATCACATTGCTGTTTGTGGGAGCTTGCTGTGTGCAAATTGGCTGCCGTGTTTCCCACATTACAACAGTGACTCCACTTCAAAAGTACTTCATTGGCTGTAAAGCGCTTTGGGACGTCCGGTGGTCGTGAAAGGCGCTATATAAATGCAAGTCTTTTTTTTCAAGCAAAGCAATCAGCCAATCTGTGTTTGCTCTCGCCAATGTGAGTAGCCCTCTCTCACTATGTTGGCTGCATATAGTGACACCATTATTTCCGGCCAAAATGGAGATGATTGGGTAATTCCCCCGTCAATCAAACCTGGTGACCGCATTGCCTGGGATTGATGTTATACATATAATTTGTATGTAACTATCCTCCATTCAGTGCATTTTGCTGGAGAAATAATCAATTTGTATTATGTAACTATCCTCCACTCTCTATTTTGCTGGAGAAATCACTCTGCTTTAACAGAAGGTGCTGCTGCAGTTTCGGTCATGGGTTCTGATTGCTGTAGTTTGTAGAGACTCTTTTTAAATAGACTCTGTAGACTGTTTGCTGTGAGTGCTGCTTTAAGTCCCACCCTGCCTCCAACATGAACATCAAGAAGAGGGTCAAATCGCTGATAGCTCACTCAGAAAGCAAGCAGGTGGTGACTGTGTTACATCCCAGCTCACATCCTCTCTGCTTCTGACTCTGGTCTAATGCACATCTTCTCCTCCATCTGCTGTAACATAGGCGGCAGAGTTTTCAGCTATCACGTCTCTGCACTCATAAATTCTAATCACTCTGACTTAATACTTCACTACCAACCTTTGAGTGTCTCAAAATGTAAGTCTTTGCCCATATCTTTGGTCACCTCATACATATATTACAATACTATATTTTCCACATAAAGCAATTAAATAACACTTTAAATGGCACCTCTACATGCCACACATAAAATTCCAAAAGTAACTTTAAATGTTGGACAAATATATAATATATATATATCTATATATATATAAAGCGGCTCTTCTGTCTGTCCCGATGTCTGTCTGTCTGTCTGTCCGCCTGGTCTCTATACGTTTGGAAGTTACAGAGCGTACCGACGCGCGCGTCGCCTCAAAAGAAAGCTTGCGATTCCGGACCGGTCATAGGCGTATTTACGTTTCGGCCGGACAAAAATCCCGCCCGCGCTATCCCAAAAACGTTCAGCGTTCCGCTCATTAGCATCTCATTAGCGACCGTGTGACGTCGAGGTCTTCCTACAGTTGAGTGTCGAGTGACTCGACGATTGACCAATCCTACGCTTCGGTGACCTGACCGGTCGACCAATCGGTGCGTGTGTGGGCGGGCCTTATCCTTCTGAACCGAGGTGAGTGGCCGCCATCTTGATTTTCCACGATTTTTTCCCTCACACTTTCTGTGTGTTAGGGAACTAAGGTAAATATTTCAATTATGTGTTAGGCAATTAATTAACAATTTATTTGAGTTTTATATTGTGTTTAGCAACCCCCCCCCCCCCTCCTCACCCTCGCGCAGGGGGGACTCGGGGCCTGAAGCTGAAAAAATTTCTCTCTCTCTCTCTCTTTCTTCCCTCTCTCTCTCTCCTTCTCCTCTTCCCTCTCTCTCCTTCTCCTCTTCCCTCTCTGTCTCTCTCTACTTCCCCCTCTCAGGTGTCGCGGACGGAGCGCGGGCGCGCCGCCCGAAGTTTCCCGCTCGCTAACGGCCTTGCCGGCTCCCGTGGGCCGCTCGCACTGACCGCGCATGCGCCGCCCGCACTCACCGCGCATGCGCCGCCCACACTCACCGCGCATGCGCTGCCCGCCCGCAGCGGCCGTCCATCAGCTGCGCGATACGCGGGGGACCTCAGCAACGGCACCGGACCTCAGGCGCTAGGCAGGGGGAGGGGCCGGAGAGAGGGACAGAGGGGAGTGGGGGAGGGGAGGGGTGGGGGGAGAGGGAGACGGGGAGGGGAGGGAGGGAGAGAGGGGAGGGGAGGGAGGGAGGGGAGGGAGGGATAGGACAGGGAGAGGACATGACAGGGAGAGGGGGGACACACAGGGGCAGGGAGACCAAACGCCCCAAAATTGCCCTCGCGCCCCAAAATTGCCCTCGCAACGCGGGGCTCCCCAGCTAGTATCTATATATATAAAGCGGCTCTTCTGTCTGTCCCGATGTCTGTCTGTCTGTCTGTCCGTCCGCCTGGTCTCTATACGTTTGGAAGTTACAGAGCGTACCGACGCGCGCGTCGCCTCAAAAGAAAGCTTGCGATTCCGGACCGGTCATAGGCGTATTTACGTTTCAGCCGGACAAAAGTCCCGCCCGCGGTATCCCAAAAACGTTCAGTGTTCCGCTCATTAGCATCTCATTAGCGACCGTGTGACGTCGAGGTCTTCCTACAGTTGAGTGTCGAGTGACTCGACGATTGACCAATCCTATGCTTCGGTGACCTGACCGGGCCTTATCCTTCTGAACTGAGGTGAGTGGCCGCCATCTTGATTTTCCACGATTTTTTCCCCCACACTTTCTGTGTGTTAGGGAACTAAGGTAAATATTTCAATTATGTGTTAGGCAATTAATTAACAATTTATTTGAGTTTTATATTGTGTTTAGCAACCCCCCCCCCCTCCTCCTCACCCTTGCGCAGGGGGGACTCGGGGCCTGAAGCTGAAAACATTTCTCTCTCTCTCTTTCTTCCCTCTCTCCTTCTCCTCTTCCCTCTCTCTCCTTCTCCTCTTCCCTCTCTGTCTCTCTCTACTTCCCCCTCTCAGGTGTCGCGGACGGAGCGCGGGCGCGCCGCCCGAAGTTTCCCGCTCGCTAACAGCCTTGCCGGCTCCCGCGGGCCGCTCGCACTGACCGCGCATGCGCCGCCCGCACTGACCGCGCATGCGCCGCCCGTACTCACCGCGCATGCGCCGCCCGCCCGCACACAGCGGCCGTCCATCAGCCGCGCGATACGCGGGGGACCTCAGCAACGGCACCGGACCTCAGGCGCTAGGCAGGGGGCGGGGCCGGAGAGAGGGACAGAGGGGAGGGGAGGGGAGGGGGGAGAGGGAGACAGGGGGGGGGAGGGAGGGGAGGGGAGGGACGGAGGGAGGGAGGGGAGGGAGGGAGAGAGGGGAGGGAGGGAGGGAGGGGAGGGAGAGAGGGGAGGGAGGGGAGGGAGGGATAGGACAGGGAGAGGACATGACAGGGAGAGGGGGGACACACAGGGGCAGGGAGACCAAGCGCCCCAAAATTGCCCTCGCGCCCCAAAATTGCCCTCGCAACGCGGGGCTCCCCAGCTAGTATATATATATATATAAAGTGCTTTAAAAAATCAAAGGATTGAAAAAGATTAAAGCCTAGAAGTTCCTCTACTTGAGCTTTCAAAGCATTAAACCAGTGTAACATGGCTTTTCTGGATAATAAAGCACTCATCAATATGTCATTTTACACAACTGGATTTGTGTAAGATTGCATGCAGTCTAACAATTGTACAATGGGGCAGCTAGTAACACCACAGCTCCAATAACCTTGCGTAACACTTCTTTAATGTGCAAACTAGTCACTTAAGCCTTTTAAACAGTGTATTTCGGTAGAATCTAACTGCTCCAGAAGCAATTTTAGAGCTGCAGATTACAAAGTACCTTTTTTGATCAAGTTCTTAAGGCTCTTTTCTTTCTTTCTTTTCTCTGGAGGAGGAGGTGTATGCTCTCAAGGAGCATCTGCAATAAGCTTTGAAATTATTTATCATGCATGCAAGAGTATGGTTCTCTAGTAAACTGCAAATGTAGGCCATCTGCACAAGTGATGGTAGATGTGTCAGAAAGAATGTAGGCCTCAGCTAGCACTGTACATAGACTCAGATACAGGGCCCTCTAGGTCCAAACCATAAGATCGCCCATCGTCAAAATAAAAAGGGCTCATTAGGAAACCTTGCAGCAATGCAGCATACTTACTCATTCCATCAGGGACTCACTCAGGAGTAGTAGGTTATGTAGTAGTCATGCTGTAAGAAATCGTGGATTGAAAGAAATAATAGTCTGTTACAGGTTCCCTAGATCAGCAGTTTGCCTAAGTTGATGACACAGAAAGATTCCAGTCATGTCAGAAAAATAGCTGTACAGAAAGCTGAATTACGAGGACAGAACACAAAACAGGCCTACGAGTGGGCATAGCTAGGCCTGCCAAGGGATGCAGCAAGGAGCTGTAGGATAATCAAACTGTCTACGAGAGGGCAACAAGAACTTTAGAACAGAGATAAGGAGCAAAATGTCCTCATGAGGCTGGGAGGGGGCTGTCATAGGTAGCCTCTCCCTTGTAATTGGATGATGGGATGGGTAAAAATGATTGACACCGAGCATCCACCAGCCCATCGAAATAAGGTATAAAAACAGACGACCGAGAGGAAAACAGGCAGCTAGGTGCGAAGGCTTCCCCGAGGTGGCTACGGCTTAACACCTTGGTCGGGTTTAGCCTCCGAGGTAAATTAATGCTGGCTGACGGCCTAACACCTCCAACAGCTCATGGGATGACCCAACAGAAATGATCGCTGCCACAGACTGCAGGAATCCACCCAATTCGAGATCACCGTACTGCCTCACCATCTGTTTCGTTCCGTTCCAGGGCCGTAGATCGCCCTCATCTGTCACGGGTTGTATCTATATCAATCGCAAGTAGTAGTATCTGAGTTATGCTTAAACTGTAGTTCTCTAATAAAAAGCCTTACAACTCCTCTTACTCTTTGGGTAATCCGTGTGTGACAGGTGATCCAAATCTTACAATGCGCCAGGCTCAAAGGAACAGTACAGCATGCTAGCATAAGGAATATCATTGAGTGTACAATTGTGATCCTTAAGCAGCATTTCTGATGTTTGGAGATGGGAGCATTGCAGGACAAATCCCACTGGGTTGCCAGAGTTATCTTATGCAGTATGCTGCACATTTCTCTTTAGCATCATAGCGTCAGTTTCCACATGTACGCTGATGACACCCAGCTCTACCTCACTACCACTTCTCTCAACCCCTCCACGGTCTCTAAATTGTCAGACTACTTGTCCGACATTCAGTTCTGGATGAGCAGAAATTTTCTCCAATTAAATATTGGGAAGATCAAGCCATTGTTTTCAGTCCCCGCCACAAACTCCGTTCCCTAGCCACTGACTCCATCCCTCTCCCTAACATCTGTCTGAGGCTGAACCACACTGTTCGCAATCTTGGCGTTATATTTGATCCTGAAATGAGCTTCCGACCACATATCCGCGGCATAACTAAGACCGCCTATTTTCACCTCCATAAAATCGCCGGTCTCCGCCCTTGCCTCAGATCATCCACTGCTAAACCCTCATCTATGCCTTTGTTACCTCTAGACTTGACTATTCCAACGCACTCCTGGCTGGCCTCCCACATTCCACCCTACGTAAACTTGGTCATCCAAAGCTTGGCTGCCCGTGTCCGAACTCGCACCAAGTCCCATTCATCCATCACCCCTGTGCTCGCTGACCTATATTGGCTCCCGGTTAAGCAACACCTCGATTTCAAAATTCTCATCCATGTTTTCAAATCTCTCCATGGCCTCGCCCCCTCCCTATCTCTGTAATCTCCTTCAGCCCCACAACCCCCCGACAAATCTGCGCTCCTCTAATTCTGCTCTCTTGAGCATCCCTGGTTATAATCACTCAACCATTGGTGGCAGCCTTCTGTTGCCTCGGCCCTAAGCTCTGGAATTCCCTGCCTAAGCCTCTCCACCTCTTTACCTCTCTTTCCTCCTTTAAGACGCTCCTTAAAATCTATCTCTTTGACCAATGTTTTGGTCACCTGCCCTAATTTCTCCTTATGTGGCGCGATGTCAAATTTTTTGTCTTTTAATACTCCTGTGAAGCGCCTTGGGACGTTTTACTACATTCAAGGTACTATATAAATACAAGTTGTTGTTTAAAGCGACTGTTAGTTTTGTTCAATACACACATGGTACAATTAAAAATATGCTTCAACAGTCTGTTGTGCAAAGTGATTATTTTACAGTGCTCTACAAAAACTAGGACCAGAACACCAACAATGATAAGACATAAGAAATAGGAGCAGGAGTAGGCCATACTGCTCATCTAGCCTGCTCTGCCATTCAATAAGATCATGTCTGAACTTCTATCTCAACTCCACTTTCTCACCCTATCCCATATCCCTTGATTCCCTTAGTGTCCAAAACTCTCTCGATCTCAGTCTTGAATATATAGTCAATGAATGGGCATCCACAGCTCTCTGGGGTAGAGAATTCCAAAGATTGCAGTAAGACTTCCTTACACTTAGGGCTCGATTTTACCAGCCCTGAGGAGGCAGGTTTGGAGGTGTGCGAGTTGTTAAAATTGCCAAAAATGGTGGGCCAGCCCAATCCCGCCTCCGGGCAATTTTCCCAAATGCGTGTTGTCTGACCCCCTTTCCATCCCGCCTCCAAGAAGCAGGATAGGCCCTTAACAACCACTTAATTGCCTCTATAATCCCATTTTGAGAGGCCTTTCCGATTTTTAGACATTCCCCCCATCCTACACACCACCTCTGGAACATGCCAGGTAATGCTGGTGGCCTCACAAGTGGATTGCTTACAAACAGCTGCAGCTCCACCTTTACAAAGGAGTTTTCAGCAATCATCATTTGCAGGTGGCAGAACTTTGTTGTTTCAGGTCTGGGGGAACATTTAGCAGGCATACTCAGTGTTGTGGAAGTTTGGAGCTTGACACCCATCTCTTGTGTGACCTCCTGGGAAACCCCTCTCCCCACCTTGACTAAGCGCTTCCTCAACTGAGGCATATACCAGAAGCATGGCGGCCACTTAATTCCTTTCCTCCTGGACATCAGATTTGGACGAAGACCAGCCGCGGCAGCAGCAGAACCATGAGCAACGGCAGCACCAACAGCAGGAGCATCAACAGAAGCGCCAAGCTGCTAGTCACCCACCTGAAGATGCACAGGCCAGAAGGCGCTAGCGCGCGACAACATTGCTGCCCGAGAGGCAAGGGATGCACTCATCCTGGCCAGATTTGCTTAGCCTGCACAATCAAACACTTTAGTCTCACTCCTTCTTACCAGAGCATTGACAATGGACAAGAACCTGCGGAATCCTATCACTCTGACCACCATTCTGACAATCGCAAGGTGCCCTAAGCCCTCAATGTAAAAGTCCCATTTGCGAAATGACACATGCCACAACTTCAACAGTTTGCCATCAAAACACTTTATAATACAATCACAATGATGGCTGGTCCAAAAACAAAACTATCCTTATGACTACTTGTGCTTTATCTTCCTCTTACGCATGCTCCTACGTGGTGCTTCCCCTGTGGCTGCAGCAGAGGTGGAGGCCCCTTGCTCACTCTCTTGCTGCTCCTGTCTCGATGCCTTTGGGGGGCGTCCTCTGGGGTGGCGAACCTGTGCGGGCTCGCCAACAGTCTGCTGCTCCTGCGGCTGTGCAGGGGTTGAGAAGCCCATCTCAGTTGGGTGAGGCTCTGACCGAGGGCTTTGCTGTGGCATGGTCGTGTGAGCGCTTGGAGAAGAGCCCCCACTTGTTGTCTGCCGCCAACATCCCACTCATGGGTCAGCCCCACTTCAGAGCTAGCAAGTGGCTTGACAGCACCTTGCTGCACTGCAGGGTGGCCATGAGGACCCATTTCTGCACTGGAAGTCCTACTCCAGAGTACTTGCATGAAGGTCTGGTTTGTTTGCTCAATAGCTGACCATCGCTCCTCAAGAGATGTCATTCTATTCTGAACAATGACCATATTTTCAATACCCTGGCGACTAAGCTCCTCCATGGACGTAGCCATCCTCTCCTCTACTTTAGCCATCCTCTCCTTTACGGTAGCCAGCCTTACCATGAAGGTAGCCATCCTTTCCACGGAGGTTGCCATCCTTTCCGTGGTGATGTGTTCATGCACCAATGCCTCCACAAAGGCTCTGCTCATGTTCGCGATGGACTCCTCCATTCGCTCCACACTCGCAGCGACCCTGGAGACAAAACCTGCCAGAGACTCCTGCACCTGTTCCTGGAGTTCCAGCACTGCTCTCCTTCTGGATGGACCCGGAGGCACAGGGTCAACATGCAGCAGAGCCGAGCTGGCAGAGTCCTGCGCCCTCCGACGAGGACTCCCCACTGCTGTCCCCCTCTCCACCATCTGCTGATGCTCACTTGTGAGCTGTGATACACCAGGTGACAACACGACTCTATCTCGCGAAGGTCCCACCGAGGTGTGAGTGTCTGCGATAGTGCTGGGTGCGCTGAATTCTGCTGCGCCCTCAGAGGTTGCAGCTTCCTCTGAGGAGTCTGTAGGCTCAGGCTGTTCCTCCTGGACAGTGGGAACGGGGGCTTTCGATGGTCCTGTGGGGGAGTAAAGGAAAGAGTTAGAGATGTGAGGCCAAGGTTACATGCACATTGAATATTGCAGAGGATCATAAGTCAATCTGTTAGAGCATCAGAATCATTATCAGTGACTCATGCTATGTCAATGAGAGATTCCCCAAACTATTCTGTCACCAGCTTGCTGTGATGCACCCGTCTGTCCGTCCCCCACTTGGGTACCCTCCTCGATCCCAGCAATTTCCAGCGCCACCTCCTCCCAGGGGGCGAGCTGGGCTACTGAGGGTGGCCCTCCTCCTGTCATGGCTCTTTCCCTCTTATTGTGGGCTCTCTTTTCCTGCAATGAGGGACACAAGTGGGGTTTGAGTGAGAATGAAGGAGTGTAGTGAATGCATAGCATAGATGGATACAAAGGACCCTCCCTGTGTGTTGTAAGTTGTTGTTGCCATGGTATCACAGTGATAAGGAGTGTGACAGCTGCATGGTCGAATAGTTAAGTGAATGTGACCATAGAGAGTGAGGGAATGGGTAAGGGTGCAGGGATGTAAGTGTCAAGTGGCATGTGGAGGAAGAGGTTGGCAGAGTGCTGGTGAGGAGAGGCGATGGGGATCAGATTAAGGGTGATGGGAAAGTCACACTCACTTTTCCTGTGCAGAGAAGGTCATGAAACCTCTTCCTGCACTGCAGCCAGGTTCTGCGGCTCATCGAAATGGAGTTGGCCTCCTGGGCCACTTGTAGCCACACAGCTTGTGTCTGCTGGGGTGGCTTTTTTCTCCCCGAGGAAGGGAACAGCACCTCCTTATTACAGCTGGCTCCATACACCAGAGCTTGGAGGGAGGGCTCATCAAAGCGAGGTGCACACTTTTGCTTGCTGGTGGACATGGTCGGTAAATGAAGTCCTTCATACAATGTCCAAAGCGTTTCCAGTCTCCAGAAGAATCACGGCTGCTTTTGCAGGCCTTAAATCCAACAGCATTGATGACGTCATCAGAGGCGACTTTCTGTATGAAAAGACTCATTGGGCCAGTGGTTCCCACACGCAGGAAATCAATTGCCCAATTAGGGGAAAATCCCACTTTTTCAACACATCACAGGAGTCGGGGTCCTGACACAATTTCCAACTGGTACGCCCCAGCCCGCCCACACTGACAAAATCCAGCCCTTATACAGGTTGAGCGTCCTGAATCCAGCAACCTTAGGACTGAGGCCGAGCCGGTTTTCCTGTTTTTCCAGACTTCGGAACGCGTTTCTGATGTCCGAAGTCTGGAAATATCGCAACCTGGGCTCGAGTGTTTCCGGACTTCGGACATCAGAAACACGTTCCGAGTCCGGAAATGCCTGGGCCGCTCCGCGTAGCGCTGACGAGTTTCACCGCCCCTCCCCTTCTGTTAAAGGGAAGGGACGCTGCGAGCTCTGCAGAACATCCGATGGCCCACACTAGGCCACCAGGGCGGCGTGGTGCTGTGGCCGCAGCCTGGCGGAAACACTTCGTGGAGCTGTGCAGATTAAGGAGGATAAAACACAACACTAAAATTTTATTGCATCACTCGCATTTTTCATAGGATTTTTCATAAAAAGACAACAAAAGTTAATGGCTTTTTGAAGTACAGGTTGAATGTCCAAAATCCAGAGTTCCAGATTCCAGAACATTTTACGGATTCTGGACGACCCGGCCACCAATCTTCCCCGAGTCCGGAACATTCCGGATCTCTGGATTTTGGACGCTCAACCTGTACTCCAACCCCCGAGCAATAAAGGCTAACCTACCATTTGCCTTCCTTATTGCTTGCTGTACCTGCATGTTAACTTTCTGCAACCCCAAATCCCTCACAACAGAATGTAGCAAAGCTAGTAATGTTATTGAGAACTGCCACTTCTGTAATCAAGCCTCTTTTTTACTGCCAAGTAAAAGGCTCTTCTGCAAGACTTAGTGGAAGGCTTCAGATATGAAGGCCTTTCGGACCAATCCATCATCCTGCAGCTGTATTCTCATGCTCACTATGAACATTCTTAATTGCCATGGCTTATCAATGCTCATCATCTTTCATGGCGAGACTTCTTTCAGGAGAAACATTGCTACATATGATAATTCTGGAGATTCAGTGACGGTTGTCCTATAATGTCAATCTTCTCCCCACCAGATCATTCTACACATTGGAATTGCTGCTTCAAGATCCCAAATGCATGTTCAATGATGATCCTTCTGCTAGCAGGAGTCTCACTGTAGTTACGTACTTGTGCTGTACATGAGTGGTGTAAAGGTCTCATTAGCCATGATTTGCTACATTTATGGGAAAGCAATAGGTGTACATTTAGGTCCTGCCAACACAACGTGCAGCAGGTACACTGCCACAGACAGAGCTGCCTGGAATTTGCAGAAAGGAGGCTGAGAAGTAGTGACATTTATGCCATTTGCTGCAAGACCACTTGCAGGTACACTCCAAAATCTGTGCAGCAGTGATAATAACCACAGTCTTGAGCTTCTATATAACAAGGCTATTCCAATTAACGACTTGTGTCAGTCAGCTTGATGTGCATTGATGGAACACTGAGGTCACACATGTCTTATTCTGCTGTGCAAACACCTACATCTACTTCAGGATAAATCAACAGCACCATACAACAATGAGGCCATCTTAAGAATGCAGCAAATCATTAGCTGCATTAGATGACACATTTAAGACTGGAGCTGCAGTGATGGCAACAGAACTACTGTGGAAGCAGTTTGTTTCTGTTTTCAACAAGATATAGTGCGCTAGTAGCATGCCATTTGGTAGAGGAGGACCAAGAGGAACAACTCTGTTGTCGCTCCAGTTTTTAACATGCCTTCTAAATGCACCATTCACATAATGTACAAGAGAGGGAATAGTGCTCAAGATATCTTTAAATGCCAATTATCACAAGTTTACCAAGCTGAACTGTGCTTACACATGGAGGCCTGGGCTTTTTGCTTCTTTTTACTATATTGGGTGGAAAAATCGCAGTATGGTGAGCATAAAAGTGGATATACATTGATTTCATGCAGGAAGGAAGTGATGAGCAGGAAAATTCTGTGCTGTAGAAAACGAATGAAGTTACCATACAATTACAGTCCCCACACATAAATCGCCCACGTTTAAAATGGGTAGTCGCTTATATTGGCCAAAAAGTTTTAACCATTAACTATTTGCATTAACGTTAAGTTGCCAGTTGTCGGGCTGGACTTTCCGACCACCCACGGGTGTGTACAAGGTGCGTAGGATAAGTGCCTCTGCGGGTGGAGAGTTGCGCTTTTTGCACAACTTCCGCCCGCTGAATGACTCTCAAATTCTTACGCCTGGTAAGAAAAAAGCGTAAGGCCTGCTTTTACCAGCTTAGAGTTTTAAAAAATGAAAGTTGATAGCTCATTTATAAATTAAAAAATACTGTTCAAAAAGGTAAGTTTAAAATATGTAATTAAATGGCATTTTAATTATGTAATAAAAAGAGTTATTTAATGTTTTAGTGTGTTTTTAAATGTGATCCCCATTCATACTTTTGACAGTTCTGTCTGTACGGAACTGTCAAAAGTATGAAGGGGGATTCCCTTCTTTCATTAGTTCGCCTGGCCCACGTGATCCCAGGGGCGCTTGCAAACCACATGCGTCCCTGGGACTCTATACATTTTGAAGAGGAGAGGCCCAGGATCGCAAGCCTCGGGATCTATGGAACCAGCAGACAAGTTTTCGATTCCGCCCGCAGGAAGCCTCCAATTGGAAATTCTGGGTCATAGTGTCTTAAGTGCTCTGTGTATTTTGGGCAGAAACAGCTGTTCTGCCTTTGTTAATTTATCTCATACTCTGCAAAGTGTAGCTAGCATTTTCTGCTTAATTAGCACAATTCTAAATCAGCCTGGAATGTGCTGTTTCTTTAATTATGTTATCTTCTACAAGCACTTATAGCGTGTCAGAAAGCTCTGGCAGCTGATGCAATATCTGCCCTTCAGACCAACATTTTTCTTGTATGTTTGAATTTTATCTGCACATAAGTGAGTAGTAGTTCATACTCTTGAATAATTGTATTTTTAATTTATTGTTTTTCCTCCTAATAATTCCATTAGATCTATATAAAACTATATAAGTATAATTTTATACTAAATTGATTACTGGGATGAGAGGGTTGTCCTATGAGGAGAGATTGAGTCTATACTCTCTGGAGTTAGAAGAATGAGAGGTGATCTCATTGAAATATAAGATTCTGAGGGGATTGACAGGGTAGATGCTGAGAGGTTGTTTCCCAAGGCTGGAGAGTCTAGAACTAGGGGGCATAGTCTCAGGATAAGGGGTCGACCATTTAAGACTGAGATGAGGAGGAATTTCTTCACTCAGAGGGTTGTGAATCTTTGGAATTCTCTGCCCCAGAGGGCTTTGGATGCTGAATAGTTGAGTATATTCAAGGCGGAGATAGATTGATTTTTGGACTCTAGGGGAATCAAGGGATATGGGGATCAGGTGGGAAAGTGGAGTTGAGGTCAAAGATTAGCCATTATCTTATTGAATGGCGGAGCAGGCTGGAGGGACCGTATGCCCTACTCCTGCTCCTAATTCTTATGTTCTTATGTATATTCTTATTATAAAGTGGTTGCAGTATGGAGGTCTGCAACTTTCACTTACAGTCTGCACAGTATGAATCAGAAGAAATCTGCTTCATTACAGAGAAGCCTTATTAAAAATGGTGCTCACCTGCCATAAAGTCCGTCAAACATTATACCGGCCATCATGTACAGCGGGAACATCACGTTTGCACCTGCTATAAGTGGAGGGGACTGTAGTTTGTTAGAGAAATGTAACAAGAGGATTTTCTCAATTTTCCAGCTATTGACTTTTGGAGTTAATGCTCTTTGTTTTTCCCTTACATGTGGTATTTAATTAAACTAGAATAAAGATCAAATTGAGGGTTGCTGAATGGAGCATTAAAAAACAGATTAAAACTATCGATAAGCAGTATTACTAGTCAATCTCGCGTGGCACGTTAGAAGGTGGATGATAATTGCACTGCGGTGCAGAGACGTATTTCAGTCTTCATTTTAGGTCCTAAATCCTATCCTTATTTTTATATAATACTTTGATTTGTTATTATCTATAGTTAAATAGCAAGCCAAACAGCAATTGGGAAGCAGAGTAGAGTTGATTGAAGTGTAGGCACTTCTCTGTAGTACAGGCTGAGGAAGTGTAAAACTGAGGCACTACAGTGCCATGAGTGATTGGAGGGTATAATTATAGTGTGACAAGCTTACATAGGCAGACGTAGGAATTTATAATGAGGAAAAATTGACAGGATGTGCAGGCAGATTTTTAGTGTATGATTAGAGTGTATAGTAGTATACTGTTACCTACTTATTTCCTATAGGCATACATTTATTGGATGGCACTGAAATTACTGATAGAATTATAACAAGCAATTGAAACACAACATAAAAGGAATGTAGAATCTTGGATTTTAAATCAATAAAGCTCAACAGGTAACCTGCAGCTCATTAAAACAAGATAATCTGCCAATGCAATAAATTGTTATACTGTGGCAAAGCCACCAAAGAGACACTCACAGTAACTTGTACAATTGTCTTTAATCATTATTGTTACCTTTTAATGTTTGCCCTGTTTAAACAGCGCGGGATCGATAAAATCGCGATCTGACGCGATGACGTCATCATGTGGGTCACGTGACGTTCCCAACGGCGGAAAACGTGATGACCTCATGACGTCAGGGTTGGGGGGCGTTTCCAGTTAGTCCTCGTGGAGTGAGCTAGTGTACAGAACGGTTTGGAGTTTCTCCTGCGTTTCTTGTTTTGTAATACTTTCAGTGCATTAAACTAAGTTTGTTAACTACCAGTTTAGTTCACAGTGTTTTTGTTAGGAGTGCACAGACTCCTACAATACCATATTTAGGAGCGATCCCAAAATGTTACAAGAAGCATCTGCATATTGTAAATTTTAGACTTGGAGTAACCAATTTGCAAATAAAGTGTTGTTAATGATGTTAAGTTAATGCAAGAATAGAAAAAAAATGCCACCAGCATTTAAGTAACCATTAAATAGCAACTTGTGGCCAATATAAATACCAATACATAGAAATGTTGCAATATAGCAGCATTCTTGATAAAATGTAGTTTTATTTTGACTGCTACTATAGCAAGAACACTGAGAAATTCTAACCTGATCTGTTAATTGTAGTAATCACATTTTATGCATATAGGTGAGATACTTTAGTTGTTATCAGTTTCCATTATAGACACAGTGGCACATGGAAAAGGAGATTGGCATTTTAGTTGAAGGTCATTAAGACTTCTCTAAAATCAATCCCTGATTACGGGCACAGATGATATCAAGCTTAGCAGACAGTAAATATAGAACACAGTACAGAATAGTTAAGTGTCTTATACTCAAGTATTCAAACATAATACATCTGAAATTAAAAAAGCAAAATACTGCAGATGCTGGAAATCTGAAATAAAAGCAGAAAATACTGGAAATACTCAGCAGGCAGCATCTCTGGAGAAAGAAAGAGTTAACATATCAGGTTGATGACCTTTTGTCAGAGACTGCCTGACTTGCTGAGCAATGTTCTCGCTAAGCTGCACGGTCGCACAGTCATCTGCAAGGTCCCGTGTAGGCCGCTCACCAGCTTTTATATTGTAGATACCGTGCATGCACAAAAATTTGAATGGGCCGCACATTTGGGGAGGCAGGCCGCGCAGGAGGCAATGCAGCACACGCAGGACATTGCTGCTGAGTAGTTCCAGCATTTTCTGTTTTTACATCTGAAATTAATCCTATGACAATAATTCAAATTTTAAAAAATAACACTGGTAACCTAATGTTAAAACCTTACAGATGACTCCATAAGGCTTGACGCCAACTACTGATGGATACACATCATCGAACATGGAGGGGAACCAAATCAGGCCATTTTTCCTTCCTCCCACTGTCTATTTGAGGTTCTACTTCTCCAGTTCACCGCCAAGACATCTGAAATTCCATCCTCCTAATAGCTCTGCACTCTATTGTATCAATCAGTATTGCTCCTCAGACCTTCGCTTTTGGACTGATGTTTTTGAATATGATGCACTTTCCATCTCTAGGTAAGGAAATAATTTATTCTTTGATTACATTTTTCGGAGCTAGCATGATGCTGTAGTGGTCTTGTGGCATTTTTGCTTAAGTCTTAATAGTTCTTTTTTCAGTACTCCGCAGTTTCCTTTGGTGGTCAAAGCTGTGTTGTGAGCCTACTTGAAGAGGAGGTGGTGAGCAACACAGTGGTTTTAAGCTATTGAGTTTTGACAGCCACTTTTGCTTTTAATGTGTCATTTTTAGACTTTTCTTCATCAACACTGGGGTTTGGAGTGAAAACCCTGTACTTTTTCCACCAAGTGGGGGCAACTGCCTCATTGATGTACAACTGCTGGCACAGGAAGATGTAAATCAAAGATAGGGAAGCAAAAAGCCTGCTGTCCATAACAGTGATTGAACTTCAAAAATAACTTATTGGCCGTGAAATGCCTTGGGACACCCTGAGGATATAATAAGGCACGATATAAATTCAAGTTATTTGTTTCACCTATTTTTCAAAAGAGTTTGGGGTATACAGCTCAAAATTTACCAACAAGGTCTGTAAGTACAGAATTGGATTCACTAGGGAAGAAATATTAGGTGAATTGAGTATTTTCTATGATATCCAAAAAAAATCATAAATTCTATTCATATAGAGGGTTCATTTGTAATGGATTGGCAAATCTTATGAAGATACTATGCAACCCTCTTTTGGAATGGGTTTCATGTGTGCAAGGCTTATGAACAGAGCAGCTGTTGTGTTAAAAATTAATTCACAGATGCAGCTCTTGGGAACAACATGACAGATGTGATGCTAGACAGAGAAAGGCTTGTGATATGCAAGATCAAAAGCAGAACAGGGAAAACATTAAACTGTAACGTGCATTAAAAATGCCAGTTGGTTCAATATTTCATGTAAAAGTACCATATTAATCCCCACCAAAGAGCAGATTCAGTAGAAATCTTCATGTCCAAGTTCTTCGCATAAGAAATCTGCATCATAATCAGACTTGATGTTTTGCAAAGGCAACCAATTACATATACTGTTATTGTCACACTGAACCGATACATTTAAACTTGCCATTCATTAATTACAGCACAGTATTATTTTCGTGATTACACAAAACAGTAAATTTAGCTGATTTATTGCTGATGCCACAGTTGAAGCAACTGCTATAACATTGCTTACTTTGAACAGGTTGCAATACTTAAAATTAGCACACTGTGCAATACGTATGCCCTAATTCATGAACTAGTCGGCAGATATAGCTGGATGACGACAGCATTGTCACATCAAAATGTGTTGCAGGTATAAAGTATTATGAACAAAAGACTTGCTTTAAAGCACCTGTATCTTTATTGTACTGTAGTGTGGTTATTTGATGTTACAAAAGACTGCTTCATTTGCCAAATAACCAAAAATACCGAAGAGACAACACAAGAAACAAATAATCTCTGAATTTGAGCAATATAGTGGAAACAATATGTGACAAATCCTGCCAAAAATTTTGAAGTAGCAGTGACGTATTGGCAGAAGTAGAGTATGCCTGTGGAAAAAAATATGAAGCAAGCAATAGAACCTTAGTAATAACCTAAACTCTCTTAACTGGCACTGCATTATATTTCAGGGCTAGTCATCATATCTTACATGTAGCATTTATTTGTTAAGTATAGAAACCCATTGCATTTATATTTTCTGCTTTCTCTCCACACCATGCATCATTTCCCAATCCAGTGGGTAGACTGGTAACCAACTCATTGGCCACTGCCAACTACACTTTTGATTCAGCTACTACAAGTGAGGGAGAACTAGGGTTGACCTACCCTACCAGTTTATCCTTTTAAGGCTAATATATGCATACATTATATCTTTTTACATACACTAGTGGATTTCCTGTGGTATTACACATGATGGGTTGGCGAGTATGATCTCTCTCTTACCTGTTAACTTTGTGTTGCAGTTTCACTTTCCGTCTCTCCTCTTCTCCTTCTGCCTCTCTTCTCTCTCCCTAACAGATTTTCTGCCTCTTTCTGTCCTCTTCTGATTCTCTCTCATCTCTTTTACTTCCTTCCTGGAGGGAAAGAAGCTGCTACATCTGAGGTGGGAATTCTGGGAAAATGTGGGTTCCTGGTCTGCACACCCACACTCCTTCCATGTCACTTACCCCTTTGCCTTTCCACTGCCCCCTCCTTGTCCTACCATCCCCTTATTCCCATAATTATCCCTAACTGCAACTTTTTGAATCCGGCATCCTCTCCTCGCTCTGCTGTTCCCAACCACTCCACTCCCACTCACACCCCAAAGGTAGCTGGCAAGAGGCCAGAAGCTCCTTACTATCAACTTATTTCCCTCTTCCCTTTTCCCCCCAATTAATTTCCTTCAAAAAGCATTTATTTGCTTTCAAAATTCAATAACTCAAAGGCCTAGAAATTCAGTGGGCTGCGCCACCAGTTAGCGCCCAAAGAGGGCACTTAGTGGGTTTAGCGCCACTGGCCACGTCTCCCGCGAAATTTAGAGGGGCACTAATGGCGGCGTTAGCCTGTAGCGCTGCGTCGCCACCGATAACGTGCGCGCAGCGCCCCGCTACCGCCACGATCGCGATATTTGGTAGCGCCCCCCCCGCTGTAACGCCGGTCGCAATCTGCGACCGGTTCAGGGGGGCCTACCTGCGGCGGTAGAGGCGCTATTTAAAGGAGAGGTGCGGGGCGGCCATTTTTTTTGCTGGCTTCCTGCCAGCACCTCTCCGCGCTGCCGTCCCCGGCCTTCTGAGCACCCCCCCGCGTTGTGCTGGCTGTATCCCAAGAGCCCGGCACTTCTCCTCGGTGCCAGGCTCTTTTGCCGGCACTCGCGATCTCGGATCGCACTGCAGCAGGCCCCTCCCCTTTAAGAAGGGGAGGAAGGCCTGCAGTACCACAGCGCGCCGTGCCGCAGCATGTGGCGCTGCGGCACGTTGTGCTGCGATTTTCAGTTGCAGTGCCCCAAGAGGGATGCAGGGCGCCTCGAGCAGCGCCGCGCTTCCGTTTGGGGCGCTGAAACTGAATTTCTCGCTGGCGCTCGCGGCTCCTTCCGGGGCGGTACTTCCGGCGCCCAGGCGAGAGGGGCGCCACCGAATTTCTAGGCCAAACTCTTTCTCTCTCTGTCTCACCAGGATCAGTAATTAAAATGTTTACATACTCTTAACTGTTAGCCCCAACTTTTTTTTTTTTGCATTCTCTCGAACCTGTGTATTGTTTTTGAAAAATACATTCCAATTAGGATCAGGAAAGACACTGGCTCTCTCAGCTTAATATGCCCTCTGAAATTTATAGAATACAACATAGATTACAGCAGGTGTGTAATTAATACAGATGGCATTAGATGAAAAAGTAATAGGCATGTGTAACAGGTAAATGTGGACATTTTAACACTGGATCTACTTGGATGATAAGACAGAAATAATAAATAAAATGGCCATCTCAAGAAAAAACCATGGGTGTCCTATAAATATCTGGCTTACACTTCAAAGGAGGAAGGGGCATATTTGGCACTTGTTTTATCTGTTTACTTTGCACATAATGGCAGTCAGAGAGAACACTGTGGAGACTGGCATGTAACATGCAAGAATCATTAAAAGACATAATTAAAGTGGGAATGCCCAAGAAATGGCTAGCGGTGAGCTCTTTTTACCTGGCCCATGGCTCTATCGTTCTTGTGCACAAAACTGACTTTCAATGTCAGCTCTTTCCCAGGCCTGAAGAATTAGAAGAGGCTGCTCTTTGATTGGTGGATCTAGACCAATGAAAAAACAAGACATTTTCCACCAATCAAGAAGCAGCCTTTAGCAATCCGCCAGGAAGTTTAAAGAGCAGAGTGAAGTTTCCAAGCAGGTAAACCTTGTGGTATGCACATCAGCGGTAGCAGCAATGGCAGACGTGGTGAAAAAAGAAGCAAGGTGAGCAGTAGAAGTGATGGTAGGAACAGGAGTAGGCCATTCAGCCCCTCAAGCCAATTCCGCCATTCAATTAGATGATACCCGATTTGTACCTCAACTCTATTTCCACACCTTTGTTCCATATCTCTTGATACCCTTACTTAACACAAAGCTATCAATCTCAGTCTTGAATATTTTAACTGACCCAGCACCACAGCCTTTTGGGGTAGTTATTTCCAGATTTCCACTATCCTGTGTGGAAAAAGTACTTCCTCATTTCACTCCTAAATGGCCCAGGTTAAATTTTAAGATTATGCCCTTTTATTCTGCTGGGGGAATCCAGAGAAAATAGTTTCACTGTATTTACTCTATCAAATCCTTTAATCATTTTAAATATCTCAACGTGATCACCCCTCAATCTTCTAAACTTAAGGGAATACACGCCAAGTTTATGCAATTTGCCATCATAATTTGCATAAGAAACATAAGAAATAGGAGCAGGAGTAGGCCATTCGGCCCTTCGAACCTTTAAGCCCTGGTATCATTCTGGTGAACCTGCCCTGTACTCCCTTCCAAGGCCAATACATCTTTCCTTGGTTCGGTGCCCTAAACTGTAAAAATGTAGTACTCCAGATGGAGTCTGACCAAGGCTCTCTACAACCAAAGCACTACTTCCTCAATTCAATTCCAAAGGCTTTGAGATAAAGGCCAATATTCCATTAGCCTTTTTGATTATTTTTTTGAACGTGTGCACTAGCTTGTAGTAATTTGTCTACATGAACACCTGAATCTCTTTGCTCCTCTACAGCTCGCACCATGAAGAAAATATTTTGATTTGTCTTTCTTTGATTCAAAGTGGATGGCCTCACACTTCCCCACATTGAACTCCAAACTGCCATAGTTTTGCCCACTCACTTAGTTTTGTTTATGCTCCTTGTAACTTCCTCCTCTCATCCACACAACTCACTGTGCCTTCTAACTTAGTGTCATCTGCAAATTTGGATATAAAACTGTCTAATCCTTCATCGGTCATTAATATATGTATGGTGAAAAGCCAAGGCCCCAGTGCAGATCCCAGGGGAACTCCATTTGTCACATCCTGTTAATCAGAGAACAAAACCTTTAAGCAGTGTCAATCGTGGCTCAGTTGGTAGCATCCTTGCCTCTGCATCAGAAGGTTGTGGGTTCAGGTCCCACGCCAGAGATTTGAGCACAATAATCTATGCTGACACTGCAGTGCAGTAGTAAGAGTACGTCAGTGCTAAGGGAGTGCTGCACTGTCGGAGGTGCCGTTGTTCAGATGAGGCATTAAACCGAGATCCCGTCTGTTCTCTCAGGTGGAAGTAAAAGATCCCATGGCACTATTTTGAAGAGCAGGGGAGTTATCCCCCGTGTCCTAGCCAATATTTCTCCCTCAATTAACATTACTAAAACAGATTAACTGGTCATTATCACATTGCTGTTTGTGGGAGCTTGTTGTGCCGCGTTTCCTACATTACAACAGTGACTACACTTCAAAAAGTACTTCATTGGCTGTAAAGTGCTTTGGGACATCCTGAGGTCATAAAAGACTCTACATAAATGCAAGTTGTTTATTTTAAAACACAACCCTTAAAGAGAGAAAGTGAATTTTCACAGGTTTAAAAAGAAAGGCCACAGGCAGCTAGATTTAGAAAATGTATATACAAGCCAGTTGAGACAGAATGAGACACGCTGCTAAACAATTCATCATCTTGTCTCAGGTGGTTAAACATATTTTAACAACTATTGTGATGATTCTATCTATATATATGGGTACAGCACGAGGGGTCTTTGGAGCATATACAGCTGGGAGAATGCTGCTGACCTGCTCAGGAAGGTGTTAGGGATTATTGTCCGTCTGCTTCCTGGGGTTGCAATTAGCTGAGAGGGGCAAGGTGACACAGAGTTGTTAGATTTTAAACAGTAATTTATGAGATACAGCTCTTGACCTGAACCTGGAAGTTAAAAATGTAAAAGGTTAATTTTTGCAGTTAATAGTCTGAAAGAAAGATAATGCCAAAAACAAGGAACATGAAAGGGACAGACAGGGCACGTGGTTTATTGTTTTATCCCATGCTTGCAAGGACAGAAGTGAAACTGAGCTAAGTGAGTTGAATTTGGTTTAACTGTTGTTCTGTGAAATAAAGCAGATTAACTATTCATATCTGGCTTCATCTTACCAAGATTTTCAGCCTGCAAAGTTTTAGAAGTGAGTTTAAAGAGGTCTTCAAGATTATGATAGGATGAACAGTGCTAAATTGTTTCTATTATTTTGCAAGATAGCAACAAGAAATCACAAGTTTAAGAATTAAAGGAGAAGTTAGGAAAATAAATGAAACTTTAAACAGAAAGCATGGTTCGAAGGTGAAACTGTCTGGCACAAAATGGTGCTGAAGCAGAATTCATAAGTACTTTTAAAAGGGGATTAGATAGTTGCTTGAAAAAGTGGAATATTAAAGGTTATGGGGGCTGAGCAGAGTGGGATTAGACTAAGCAGCTTATGTGGAGAAAGCACTGCCACAGACTTAATTGGCAGAATAGCCAGTTTCTGTGCTGTAACATTCCATGATTCTATCAACAACTAAATATCAAGAATACTTCCAGCACCGAAGTGAAAATACAAAATTTGGTGATTTCACATTTAGTGAACAGGTTGAAGAGGGAAGAGAATGATTACATTTGAAATGTTTAGGAAAATAAGATGGAAGTAAAAGATGCAAGATAATTATTAGACGTATGAAGTGAAGGATGGCAATCAATTTATATATTATATGTAATTCTGTCTATTTAAATAATCTGTTAAAAATTATGAATGATCTCAGATACAAAATGTATTACAATTTAAAGACCACTGACACCACAATCAATTGAAGCAGCTATTGATGCACAGTCGTCAGAAATAAACTAGGCACAATCAATAAACGGCTATTTTATAAGTAAACATGATTAAGATGAACATGATGGGAGTGGTGCCAGAGAACTGGAGGACTGCAAATGCTACACGCCTGTTCAAAAAAGGGGAGAGCTATACACCAGGTAACTTCAGGCCAATCAGTCTAACGTCAGTGGTGGGAAAACTACTAGAGACCATTGTCTAGGACAAAATTAATTCTCACTTGGAGAAGCATGGTTTAATAAGGGACAGTCAGCATGGATTTGGCAAGGCAAATCGTGTCTGACTAACCTGATTTGAGTTCTTCGATCAAGCAGACAGAATGGATGAAGGTAATGCAGTAGATGTTGTATATATGGACTTTCAAAAGGCATTTGATAAAGTACCACATAACAGACTTATTCAGAAAATAGAAGCACATGGTATTAAAGGGATAGTGGTATCTTGGGTACCTAACTGGCTATGGGATAGGAGGCAGAAAGTAGTGTTGAATGGAGAGAAGTATGCTGTGGGGTCCCCAGGGAGCAGTATTAGGACCATTGCTTTTCTTGTTATATGGTGACATCAAGGGAGCAATTGACCGAGTGTGGCATCAAGAAAATTGAAGTCAATGGGAATCGGGGAAAAACTCTGCACTGGCTTGGGTTATATCTAGCATAAAGGAAGATGGTTGTGATTGTTGTAGGTCAATCATCTCAGCCCCAGGACATCGCTGCAGGAGTTCCTCAGGGCAGTCCCCTAGGCCCAACCATCTTCAGCTGCTGCATCAATGACCTTCCCTCCATCATAAGGTCAGAAGTGGGGATGTTCGCTGATGACTGCAGTGTTCAGTTCCATTCACAACTCCTCAGATAATGAGCAGTCCATGTCTGCATGCAGCAAGACCTGGACGACATTCAGGCTATGGCTGATGAGTGGCAAGTAACATTCGCGCCAGGCAATGACTATCTCCAACAAGCGAGAGTCTAGGGATTACCATCACCGAATCCCCCACCATTAGCATCCTGGGGGTCACCATTGACCAGAAACTTAACTGGACCAGCCGCATAAATACTGTGGCTACAACATTCAGACTTGGGCTGACAAGTGGCAAGTAACATTCGCACCACACAAGTGCCAGGCAATGACCATCTCCAACAAGCGAGACTCTAACCATCTCCCCTTGACATTCAATGGCAATACCATCGCTGAATCCCCCACTATCAACATCCTGGGGGTTACCATTGATCAGAAACTGAACTGGACCAGCCATATAAATACTGTGGCTACAAGAGCAGCCCAGAGGCTGGGAATTCTGCGGCGAGTGTCTCACCTCCTGACTCCCCAAAGCCTTTCGACCATCTACAAGGCACAAGTCAGGAGTGTGATGGAATATTCTCCACTTGCCTGGATGAGTGCAGCTCCAGCAACACTCAAGAAGCTCGACACCATTCAGGATAAAGCAGCCCGCTTGATTGGCACTCCATCCACCACCTTCAACATTCACTCCCTCCACCACCGGCGCACTGTGGCTGCAGTGTGTACCATCTACAAGATGCACTGCAGCAACTCGCCAAAGCTCCTTCAACAGCACCTTCCAAACCCGCGACCTCTACCACTTAGAAGGACAAGGGCAGCAGACGCGTGGGAACATCACCACCTACAAGTTCCCCTCCAAGCCACACACCATCCTGACTTGGACCTGTATCGCCATTCCTTCACTGTCGCTGGGCCAAAATCCTGGAACTCCCTTCCTAACACCATTGTGAGTGTACCTACACCATATGGACTGCAGCGGTTCAAGGCGGCGGCTCACCACCATCTTCTCAAGGGCAATTAGGGATGGGCACTAAATGCAGGCCTAGCCAGCGACGCCCACATCCCATCAATGAATAAAAAAGAGGTCAGAGGCTGGGTATTCTGCGGCGAGTGTCTCACCTCCTGACTCCCCAAAGCCTTTCCACCATCTACAAGGCACAAGTCAGGAGTGTGATGGAATATTCTCCACTTGCATGGATGAGTGCAGCTCCAACAACACTCAAGAAGCTCGACATCATCCAGGACAAAGCAGCCCGCTTGATTGGCACCCCATCCTTACATATTCACTGCCTGCACCACCGGCGCACCATGGCTGCAGTGTGTACCATTTACAAGATGCACTGCAGCAACTCGCCAAGGCTTCTTCCTCAGCACCTCCCAAACCCGCGACCTCTACCACCTAGAAGGGCAAGGGCAGCAGGCACATGGGAACACCATGACCTCCAAGTTCCCCTCCAAGTCACACACCATCCTGGCTTGGAAATATATCACTGTTCCTTCATGGTAGCTGGGTCAAAATTCTGGAACTCCCTCCCTAACAGCACTGTGGGAGTACCTTCACCACACGGACTGCAGCGGTTCAAGGCGGCGGCGGCAATAAATGCTGGCCTTGCCAGCGATGCCTACATCCCATGAACGAATAACAAAATATATAAATGACCTACACTTGTGTATAGGGGGTACAGTTTCAAAGTTTGCGGATGATACAAAACTTGGTAACGTAGTAAATAGTGAGCAGGATAGTAACAGACTTCAGGAGGACATAGACAAACTAGTGAAATGGGCAGACGCATGGCAGATGCAATTTAATGGGCTAAGTGTGAAGTGATGCATCTTGGGAGAAAACAGAGAGGCAGTATAATCTAAACAGTACCATTTTGAGCAGGGTGAAAGAGCAGAGGGACCTGGGGGTGCATCTTTGAAGGTGGCAGGACAAGTTGATAAGGCAGGTAAGAAAGCATATGGAATACTTGGCTTTGTAAATAGGGGCTCTGAATACAAAAACAAGGAAACCTTTACAAATCTCAGCTTCGGCCTCAGCTGGAGTATTGTGTAAATCCTGAGTGTAAATAACTTCTCCATCACCGATGCTAGGCTGACTGGCCTTTAGTTTCCTTATTTAGTCCTCTTCCCTTTCTTGAATAGTGGTGTAACATGAACAACCCTCCAGTCCTCTGGCACTTCGCCTGTATCCATGATGATTGAAAGATTGTGACCAATGGCTCTGCTATTTCTACCTTTGCTTCTTTCAGCTACTTAGGATGAATTCCATTCAGACCAGGTGACGTTCCAACTTTCAGTAATGCTAATCTTTTTAATACATCTACTCTATTACTATCCTATTGCTTGAAAGTGGGAGCTTGATGTGCAAAAATTGGGTATCATGTTTCCGACATTACAACAGTGACTACACTTCTAAAGTACTTTGTTGGTTCTAAAGTGATTTTGGACATCCTGAGGCCATGAAAGGTGCTATATAAATGCAATTCTTTCCATCATTTTCTTTAGCTTTGTTCTTCTGTTTAGGCCCTCACTCATGTCCGCATCCCCAGAAAGATGGCTCTCAACCTATTTGATCAGATCCCTGGCTAACTCAGTCATACAAAGGGTCATCGCAGAATATCAGCATATCACAGGTTACTAACAGAACCAATCTCTGCAGAAATAAGCAGTTTGTCACTCTACATGCAAAGTTCAGTCTGAGTCATTAACCCGAAAGGCGTTTGCCGCTGGCCCTGAAGAAAGCTGCCCGCGATCTCTGTGGCAAGAAGTTTGCCTTTTTTGACGCATAAGTGATTTCAGCGCTCTATAGTGGGGATTTCCCAGTGCGATCTGCTGTGACATCAACAAGCTGTCTAAGCAGCCAATCACATTGCAGAATTCTCAGAGACAGGGAACCAGGAAATTTGAAGCTGCTTTTATTGTGACTTTTTAAAAATGTTACAGGAAGCAAAACAAAGAGTGGGGGTCTCATGTGGGGATAAAGTTTCTTAAAAATTTTAATTTTCATCATAATGGAGAAATCTGACACTCCACAAAATTAAAACTAGTTTTTCAGTGCCATAAAGTTTGTTTAGCAGTCAATATGCTGTTAAAAGCCCAGTTACACCTAATCCAACAAGGTCTAACATTTAATGAGGTATTTAATAGCAATATTGCCACAGAAAAGCCCAAGTTTTCAGCAGTTTCACTGATTTCTGGCAATGGAGGGGGTGGCCACAGTGCAGCCAGCGTTGGAGCAGTGAATGAATTATAGAGAAAAAAACAAGTCAGCTTGGTAGACAGGGCAAATATATAAGGGCAAGGCTGGATGGCATCTATTTTAATGCAAGGAGTCTTGTAAATAAGGTGGATGAACTGAAGGTGTTGATAAACACATGGGAGTATGATATTGTTGCTATCACGGAGACATGGTTGAGGGAGGGGCAAGACTAGCAGCTCAATATTCCGGGGTACAGAATCTTCAGGCGAGACAGAGGGGGAGGTAAAAGAGGAGGGGGTGTCGCAATATTAATTAAGGAGTCAATTACTGCAGTAAGGAGGGATGATATATTAGCAGGTTCCTCTAATGAGGCCATATGGGTAGAACTTAAAAACAAAAAGGGGGCAAGCACTTTGCTGGGAGTGTACTATAGGCCTCCAAACAGTCAGGGGGAGATAAAGGAACAGATATGTAGGCAAATCTCAGAGAAATGTGCAAATAATAGGGTAATAATAATGGGGGATTTCAACTTCCCCAATATTAACTGGGATAGTCAAAGTGTGAAAGGCTCAGAGGGTGTAGAATTCTTAAAGTGCATCCAGGAGAGCTTTTTGAGCCAGCATGTAGAAAGTCCTACAAGAGAGGGGGCAGTACTGGACCTAATTCTAGGGAATGTGGCCGGCCAAGTGGAGAAAGTGCTAGTAGGTGAGCACTTTGGTGACAGTGACCATAATATGGTGAGATTTAAGGTGGTCATGGAAAAGGACAAGGATGGACCGGAAATAAAGGTTCTAAATTGGGGGAAGGCCGATTTTAATAGGATAAGGCAGGATCTGGCCAAAATGGACTGGGATCAGCTACTTGTAGGAAAATCTGCATCGGAGCAATGGGAGGCTTTCAGAAGGGAGATTGAGATCATACAATGGCAACATGTTCCCGTAAAGGTCAAGGGTGGTTCCAAAAACCACAGGGAACCTTGGATGTCAGGGGATATACGAGAATGGATTAGGAAAAAAAGGAGGGCTTTTGGCAGATACAAAAGGCTAAAGACGGAGGAAGCCCTAGAGGAGTACAAAAAGTGCAGGGGGATACTTAAAAAAGAAATTAGGAGATCAAGGAGGGGCCATGAAATAACACTGGCAAGCAAAATAAAGGAAAATCCTAAGATGTTTTATAAGTATATTAAGGGTAAGAGGATAACTAGGGAAAAAATAGGGCCCATTAGGGACAAAAGTGGCAATCTGTGTGTGGAGCCGGAAGATGTAGGAGGGGTTCTAAATGAATTTTTGCATCTGTTTTCACTATGGAGGAGGACGATGTAGACATAGAAATAGGGCGGGGGGACTGTGATATGCTCGAACATATTAACATCGAGGGGGAGGAGGTATTGGCGGTTTTAGCAGGCCTAAAAATGGATAAATCCCCAGGCCCGGATGAAATGTATCCCAGGCTGCTGTGTGAGGCAAAGGAAGAGATTGCGGGGGCTCTAACACATATATTCAGGACCTCTCTGGCCACAGGGGATGTGCCAGAGGACTGGAGAACCGCTAATGTAGTACCATTATTCAAGAAGGGAAGTAGGGAAAAACCGGGGAACTACAGGCCAGTGAGCCTAACATCAGTGGTAGGAAAATTATTGGAAAAAATTCTGAGGTACAAAATTAGTCTCCACTTGGAGAGACAAGGATTAATCAGGGATAGTCAACATGGCTTTGTCAAGGGAAGATCATGTCTGACTAATTTGATTGAATTTTTTGAGGGGGTGACTAGGTGTGTGGATGAGGGTAACGCAGTGGATGTGGTATATATGGATTTCAGTAAGGCCTTCGATAAAGTCCCGCACAGGAGACTGGTCAAGAAGGTAAGAGCCCGTGGAATCCAGGGTGCCTTGGCACATTGGATACAAAACTGGCTTAGTGGCAGAAGGCAGAGGGTGATGGTCGAAGGTTGTTTTTGTGACTGGAAGCCTGTGGCCAGTGGGGTGCCACAGGGATCGGTGCTGGGTCCCTTGCTGTTTGTGGTCTACATTAATGACTTGGATATGAATGTAAAAGGTATGATCAGTAAGTTCGCGGATGATACAAAAATTGGTAGGGTGGTAAATAGCGAGGAGGGTAGCCTCAGTCTGCAGGACGATATAGATGGGTTGGTCAGATGGGCGGAACAGTGGCAAATGGAATTTAACCCGGAAAAGTGCGAGGTGATGCACTTTGGGGGGACTAACAAGGCAAGGGAATACACAATGAATGGTAAGACCCTAGGCAAGACGGAGGTGCAGAGGGATCTGGGTGTGCAAGTACACAGATCCCTGAAGGCGGCGGAACAGGTGGATAAGGTGGTAAAAAAGGCATATGGGATACTTGCCTTCATTAGCCGAGGCATAGAATATAAGAGCAAAGAGGTTATGATGGAGCTGCATAAAACACTGGTTAGGCCACAGCTGGAATACTGTGTGCAGTTCTGGTCGCCACACTACAGGAAGGATGTGATTGCTTTGGAGAGGGTGCAGAGGAGATTCACCAGGATGTTACCAGGGCTGGAGCGCTTCAGCTATGAAGAAAGACTGGGCAGATTGGGTTTGTTTTCCTTGGAGCAGAGGAGGCTGAGGGGGGACATGATTGAGGTGTACAAAATTATGAGGGGCATAGATAGGATGGATACTGAGGAGCTTTTTCCCTTAGTAGAAGGGTCAATAACTAGGGGGCATAGATTCAAGGTAAAGGGCGGGAGGTTTAGAGGGGATTTGAGAAAGAACTTTTTCACCCAGAGGGTGGTTGGAGTCTGGAACTCACTGCCTGAAAGGGTTGTGGAGGCAGGAACCCTCACAACATTGAAGAAGCATTTGGATGAGCACTTGAAATGCCATAACATACAAGGCTACGGACCAAATGCTGGAATATGGGATTAGATTAGACAGGGCTTGATGGCCGGCACGGACACGATGGGCCGAAGGGCCTCTATCCGTGCTGTATAACTCTATGACTCTATGACCGTAACGTCAGGATTTCTGCATTTAGATGCTCATGCGCTACACCCTGAAGTTGCGATCAGTTTCAAAGGGGTAACAATGGCGAATGCTGTTAGTTCGCCGTTGTTACCCACCGTAAATTCCGGCCCATTCTTCATACACTCTCAGCTGCCTAAATTCAAGGTGCAGGAGGTTCCAGCATTTAGACCAGAACTATTCACATGCAATTGAGAAATTAATAGCCGTGATAAACACAACACCCGAGAAACAAAGTCCAACCCTTCAGAACAATACTCGGTGTTCAGATTACAATGGGCTGAGCATCTTTGGGTAATTCACATTGGATATGGAGGGGGGTTCAGGATACCTGCATGCCTGTTTTTTCCACTCTGAAGAAATGTGATCAAGATTTCCCCTTACACAAGCCATTCCATAAAAAAACCCAAGATGATATTTACTGAATTCAAAAATTACCACAATGATGAACTTGACTGAATGCTTTTCCCTACCATTAAAATATCGCAAGATGTTGAACTCTATTGAATGAATGGTAAGATCAAACTCAGACAAGTTGGCAGCACAAAAAATTATGAGGGCAGTGTGAACAGTTACAGGGGTGGGCAACGCATATGCTGTGTGACAGGGTGAGTATCTGCTTCTTAACCACTGAAAGCCTTCAACGGGAATGGAAATTATATTTCTCCATGCCCTCCTTTAATGCCTGCATTACTCACATCCTAGGTAGTTTCTTTTTTAGTAAATGAATAACTCTATAACTCCCCTATTCAAGCAACTAGTGCTTCATGTATCCACAGAGTTTTTTGCCCACATAACTTTTTTAATTAAAATATTCATGCAGTATTTTCTGAAGTTATATCTCAGTAGCAACTCCAATTTTTGACTGGAAACACAATTCTTCTGGATGATAGATTCCTGCATTTGTGTGACCGATTGTCACAGAGGGGAAATGCTAAGCGGCTTCTTAAAGCACGAGAGATGCAAATTGCTTTTCACCAACTTCCACCTGTAATCTATTTTAGTCAGATAAACACAATATAACTGTCTCAATTAATGATTTTCCTTCTCAACCAACAATTAATTCAATACACAAAGGTCTAACCACATCAACATGAACACCTGAAAGATCTAGATTCAGTGCACTGAATCAGAATTATTTGGCTGCAGCAAGATGATGAATGACACAGTAAATTTTAAATATCATCTGGTATTTAACACTAAGATTGATACAGACCAGCAAGTTAATGTGAAGATAATTCAATTTAACAGATTAAGAGGGAAATAATAGAAAAGCAAAGCTGAAGTTAATTATATCTACTATTTTTTTAAAAATCAAATGTTTTTAAGAATTCAAACCATTTTTGTGCCAGTAATCGGTGAACAGGATTTACAAAATTATCCCATACAAGACTGAAAAACAATATTAAAATTATTTCAATGAACTAGCCTTTTGAGATGTTGGTTTTCTACACTTAGTTGTTGATCCCAGGCAAAAGTGCAATGTTGGATCAAACACAGTAGAAATATCCCAGTAAAGGTTCAGTGCTTCTCTCAATACTTACTTATTTTGCATCATGTTCATTATAATCCAGTCAGCGAGATAGACATTCTTTCCAATGAGATCTTTGAACATGATGAATGTCTCCATCAGAAAGTCCTGAAACAGAGTACAAACTGTCATTGTTTTGCAAGGAACGGGCAAGACTGCTGCACTTTAAATTGATAAATGACCAAATAGACAAGTTGCCGTACAGCGTTTTTGAACAATAAAATTACATATTTTCTTTTTACAAAATTAAATGTATAATTTTAAGTGAATTTTGTTTGCAAACTCTCTTCCAACTTCAAACTCATAATTTCAAATTTCACATTAAAACAATTAAAAATCATATTTTAATATCCCAATTACTTCTAAGCATTTCTGCACTCTAGCACAAGGTCATCATACATCATGTTTACATTATTAGAATTATAAGCAGCACTTTATTCTGAACATTGTATTTCATAATGGGTAATAGATTTTGGAATCAGCCAGATGAACTGTTGAGTCTTCCCTAGATCTGCACTTTCCTGTTCCTGAGTCTGGTATGCATAAAATGAAATGAGATGTTTCACTTCTGAATCATGGCTGGTGTTAGCCGTGGCTCAGTGCCACGCCTCTGAGTCAGAAGGTTGTGTTCAAGTCCCACTTCAGAGCACAGAATCTAGGGTGACACTTCACTGCAGTATCTTAATCTCTCAGAGGAGACATTACATTGAGGCCCTGTCTGCCCTCTCAGGTGGACATGGCCAATATTTGCCCCTCAATCAACATCAATAAAATAGATTATCTGGTCATTATCACATTGCTGTTTGTGGACCTGTGCGCAAATTCGGTGCTGTGTTTCCTACATTATAACAGTGGCTACACTATAAAATGCAAGTTCTCTCTTTTATTTCTTTCATTCTACTTTGGTTCTTTTTGGCCTGAAATTTGAATTTTTCTGCAATTAGTCTGAATACTTTTTTGTCCTGTGTATCTCACTCCAGAAGACTTGAGCCACCACGAGTCATAGGTGGTAAATCTAGACATTCCAACTCATAGGATGGAGAGACCTGTTGTGAATTGTACTTTCTTTTATGCTCCTTAATGACTCAGTTGATAAAGAGCATTGCCCAGTGTGAAAGTGCACCACAGAGACACACAAGGTTCCAGGATCAATCCAAGGTTATGAGTCACTATCTTCGGAAGAGAAGGAGACAAAACTGGAGTTGGGAGAAATATAATGGCCCAGAAATTCCGTTCGCAGCCCTCCCGCAGGCGGAGGTCTGCAATTTGGAAAAATCTCCGCCTGGACCGGAGGGCTCCCGGGAGGCGCAGAATTCCGTTGCTGTGCCTCTTCAAACTGCCGGTGTGCAGGGCACGCGTATCCCAGGGGCGCAGGTGGTTCGCAGCGATCCCTGAGATCACGTGGGCCGTGGGGAGCCAATCAGAGCAGGGAATCTCCATTCATAGATTTGACAGGAAAACCTGTCAAATCTATGAATAGAGATTACCCCAAAACATAAGTAAAACTTCAAATAAATTTTAAAAACATCACATTTTTAAAATGACTACAAATTACATAAATTAATTATAAACAAAAATTTAACTTTTGAAAAAATTTAAAGTTTTTAAACGGGGCTAAAAATAAACTTACCTTTCTTTAAAGTATTTAAAAATGATAAATCAGTGGAAAAAATTTTTAAAATTTTTTTTTTTACTTTCTTCAACTCTTAGCCTGATAAAAGCAGGCCTTGCGCCTAGGAGCTGCTGGCTGTATGCCTGCTTTTCCAGGCGCAGCTGTTTCCGACTTACCTGGACTGAAGCAACTGTGAAAAAAACAGAAGTTTCAGCTGTACGCGCTGCCTATCCGGCGCAGGCGTTTGACCGGTCAAGCCCTTTCTTCACAGAATGGAAGTTCCGGTTTCCAGTGCATGCCTAAAACCGGCACTTCCGTTGGCCCTACGGGTGAGTACACAGCGCATACACACCCGTAGGGAACGGAATTTCTGGACCATTATATATTACATTTGTTATATGGAGCATGCGTTTCATTGAAAACTCATTTTAAGTACCTACAATACCTGTTAGGGTACTGTGATAAATATTTTTAATGTTAAAAGGATCACTTTGTCACACAAATGTTTCTATTTTATAGCAAGATTATATCACTCTGTGATTGCAAAATCTAGCCAGTGGACTACTTCACCTTCAATCAAAATGCTTTTCGAAAAATGTTTTTAACAATTTTTTCCTCAGTAACTGAAATTTCTAAAATCCAAATGGTTTAAAGGGAACTTTTCGTATTTCACAATAAAATTATTAAATGTATCTACTAAATTCTCTTTTGTGCTTTTTAGCGCTTTCATTGAAGTTTTTCCTTGAAGACTGCAACATCAGCAACTTGCATTTATGTAGCGCATTTAACGTAGTAACATGCCCCACAAAATTTCACATGAGCCGTATGAGGAGATGTTTCGGTGTCAAAGAGGTAGGTTTTAACAAGCATCTTAAAAGGAGGAAAGAGAGGTAGAAAGGCAGAGAGGTTTGGGGAGGGAATTTCAGAGCTTAGGACCTAGGTAGCTGAAGGCACAGTCACCAATGGAAGCGTGATTAAAATCGGGGATGTTTAAGAGGCCAGAATTGGCGAAGCACAGAGATTTCGGGGGATTGTAGGGCTGGAGGAGATTACAGAGATAGGGAGGGGGTGAGGCCACGGAAGGATTTGAAAACAAGGATGAGAATTTTAAAATAGAGGCGTTGTTTAACTGGGAGCCACTGTAGGTCAGCAAGCACAGGGGAGATGGGTGAGCGGGACTTGATGTGAGTTAGGACACGGGCAGCAGAGTTTTGGATGATCTCAAGTTTATGGAGGGTTGAACTAGGGCGGCCGGCCAGGAATATGTTTGAATAGTCAGTCTATAGGTAACAAAGGCATGGATGAGGGTTTCAGCAGCAGATAAGCTGAGGCAAGGGCAGAGATGGACGATGTTACAGAGGTGGAAATGGGCGGTCTTAGTGATGCCGCAGGTAGGAGGCAGGAAGCTCATCTCATGTCAAATATAACACTAAGGTTGCAAACAGACTGGGTCAGCCTCAGACAGTTGCCAGGGAGAGGGATGGAATTGGTGGCAAGGGAATGGAGTTTGTGGTGTGGACCAAAGACAATGGCTTCGGTCTTCCCGATATTAAATGGGAGGAAATTTCTGCTCATCCAGTTCCAGATGTTGGACAAGCAGTCTGACAGTTTAGAGACAGTGGAGGGGTCGAGAGCCGTGGAAGAAAGGTAGAGCTGGGTATTGTCAACATACATGTGAAAACTCGCGCTGTGTCTCAGATGATGTCACCGAGGGGTAGCATGTAGATGAGAAATAGAAGGGGGACAAGGATAGATCCTTGGGGGAAACCAGAGGTAACGATGCAGGAGCGGGAAAAGAAGTCATTGCAAGTGATTCTATGGCTATGGCTGGATAAATAGGAATGGAACCAGGGGAGAGCAGTCCCATCCAGCTGGATAAAGGTGGAGAGGCATTGGAACAGAATTGTGTGGTCAACCATGTCAAAGGCTGTAGACAGGTCGAGAAGGACGAGGAGGGACAGTTTATCTCAGCCTCTCCCAAAAGTCTGGGCTTGGATTTGATATCCGTGCCCAGAATTGCAACTGAGAGCTGAATTTGGATTGTGCAGTCTGAGCATGTACAGTATATCTAATCTCCCAGGCTGCATCAATACTGTTCAGTCAACACTACTAATGGAATATTTTTCTTTAACTTCTAGCACTTTCTGTCCAGCAGCTTTTCTTCAAATAATTTTGAAAAAGATAAATTTCACAAGCTTTACTGAAGAGAAATTTCTATTGAGTGCGCTTTTCTTTTTTAAAAAGAGAGGCCGAGTGAGTGAAAGAAAACAATGTTCTGATGATGCACCTGCTGTAGCTTTTGTTTTCTGCTCTATGAACTTGAAAACGTGTATTAGAGAGAGATATATACAGGAAGGGAGAAAGAAAGGTATAAAAGAAATATGTTTATGATGTGGGAGCCTCTGACCTGTCACCACTTACCCTTAGGGGGAGCAAATGGAATGAAGGAGAGTGGATGAAGAATTAAGGATAAAATGAGTGACAGCCGAGCAAAGAAAGAAAAGAAAGACTTGCATTTATATAGCACCTTTCACGACCTCAGGACATCCCAAAGCGCTTTACAGCCAATTAAGTACTTTTGAAGTGTCGTCACTGTTATAGTGCAGGAATCGAGGCAGCCAATTTTCACACAGCAAACTCCCACAAACAGCAATGTGATAATGACCAGATCATCTGTTTTGTAAGTGTTGCTGATTGAGGGGTAAATATTGACCAGGACACCAGAGATAACTCCCTACTCTTCTTCGAAATAGTGCTGTGGGATCTTGAACGTCCACCTGAGAGAGCAGACGGGACCGCGATTTAACATCTCATCCAAAAGACAGCACCCCCTCAGTGCTGCACTGGAGTGTCAGCCTAAATTTTTGTGCTCAAGTCTGGAGTGGGACTATGAACCTATAACCTTCGGACTCAGAGGTGAGAGTGCTACCAACTGAGCCACGGCTGACACGGAGGAGGGGAAGATACGGGGCAGTTCAAAGGGCAAGAGAAAGGTATAGTGATAGGATTAAGGAAGATGGTAGGAAGGGGAACAGGTAGCGGGAAAGTCAAGAGGTAGCAAATGCGACGAGAGCGATGGGGTCGGGGAAGCGTGAGTGATTGGTGAATCAAATGGGAAGGTAGAGGTGAACTGCTAACTTACAGGGTTCAACAGTATTCCACAAAGCTTTCAAAGCTACGCTGAGAGCAACCAAAGTTTACTTTAGAAAGTACTACTAAAAAGATTGAAAGTATTTTTTGCAATAAATTTGAAATGCATTGTCAAGATGAATAATGTTTACAATTCAACACCATCACTGTGGCACAATAGTGTTTCAAACACTGTTGTGCACCTGTTCAATCCATATAGCTCAGATCTGAAAACCAACTGCACAAATATTGTGTGAAATTAGTCAGTTGTTCTACTTACCACTACATCTGATCGCATCTTCCCATAGGTCTTGATTAAATGGGCATAATGATAATCTTCCATCTGCCTTAGGATGGCAGTCATGCAAGCAACAAAGTTGCCCTAAAATGCAAAATAGACTTAGTGTTATTACTTGTGGATCACAAAAATCAATATGCTCATGCATCTTACAATGCATATTCAATGATATTATCCTCTGGAAGTATCCCTTTTTAATCTATTCTTAAAATCTCTTAAAATGAGACAATGGGTCAATTTACATTGGAAGTTTAGAATTAATACAAAGTGATTTTGATTTTACAGATGCTAAACTGGTAGTGTAAATCCAGAGTCAGGGCCGGACCTGTATTCTCAGCAAAGCAGTGAGACTCTCTGGCATTGGTCATCTCATACCACTTTGATTTGATATCACATGGTGGGGTCAAATTTGATTACAAAGTGTTGAAGGGGTCTTCTGGACACTTCAGGGGTAATTTTCAACTTACTGCTAGAGCATAAAACTAGCTTTGTGGATTGGGTGCCCGTTTAGAAACTGGCCGAATTTCCTTTCTATTGATTTGTTACACATAGGGGGAAAAATTCGGGGGAAAAATTCGGTTTCGCCCCATTTGGGGCGCCATTATCGGCCGTGCACAAAGTTTAGCGCCTGGTGCTAATTATCGCCTCAGACAGCAAACTTGGCTTTTATTGCCCCTGGAGGTGATTGGAGCGCTAAATCAGGCGCTTCACACCTGTCTTAAGGCGCAAAAGCCGAGGAGCGAGGTGCTATCTCAGAGCGCTGGCGAAGCAAGGAAGGGCAAATCAAAATAAACCTGCAAGTACTGCTCAGTACTCAAAGCTCCTTCACACAGCGTTGAATCTCTCCAGAAGTCTCTCTCTCACACACAGAATGCGTGGTGCAAAAATGTCACCGACAAAAAAGGGCAGGAGGCAGTCGCCTTTAAATAGCGCTCCCCTAGTCCATTTCTGACAGCATAACACTCCCCTCAACCTGTTGTTGCTAGCAGCAGGCAGTAAGGCAGGGGGCGCCACTCAATATCCAGTCCGGGGTGCTAACGGGGCGTTGCGCACTCGACTGACGTCACAACCTGCCGGCGCAGGAGATCGTGGCGGTAGTGTTTAGCGCTGCCGCAAAATGTCTAGTTAATTTCGCGAGCGGCGCAAACATCACCGCGCCTGGGCGCTGGTTGCTTTGTGCCCCATTAGCGCCCTCTTAAGGCGCTAACGGGAGGCGCAAACAACTGAATTTTCCCCCCATAGTGTTCACACAATGCTCCTTGGGGTAAACTCTTCCAGATATTGATTCCTTACATCTGTTGGGTACTTTACAGATTTGGTTGCTATTTCCTCTTTGTTTTGGCTCATGGCACTGTAAAATTCACCCCATTTACTCTGTGCAGTGAACTCCATAGCACTGGAGGCAACACAAAAAAAAACTAAACCTAGATATTTGAAAGTTGCTACTGTGGCTTTCAATGCTGACTTCTTTCAGCACTGGTGCAGAATGTGAAAACTGCGTTGCTGGATTGATTTGGTTTGTCCGAGTGCTCAGCATGAACACTGACAGGGAAAAAGTGCCAGAAGAGGGACGGGCTGCCAGGGGCGGCGTGGAAAGAGAAGCAACACCAGCAGCCATTTGTATTGCTGCTCCAGCTTTGGTACCTCCTGTGGCACAGGGGAAAATGAAGCACTTATTGAGGAAGTTCTCCATGCTACCCTGACACCAAAGCCATGTCGTTTACTTTACAGCACGACCACCAAAGTCAGGAGCATTAGTAAAAGTGCACAAACTACTTTCACTAGCTTGGAATGTGTTAGAATTCATCCAATTGATCAAAAAGCATTTTTCTCAATCTTATCATCCATTACTAGGGTTGTTTACTTTTCAACATATGAAGCATTTCACTGGGAACTTCCTCGGATGTTCTCCCAATTAGCCACCATAACTTCAGCGGAGGATCGACGGAAACCTGTTTAAGTGTAGATCTAGGGTTTCCACTGATGTTACAGTAACTGATCAGGAGGAGGGAGGAGGAAACTCCCAGCATTACTGTCTTCTAAATATATACAAAGAGATGTTGCTTGGCCAAGTATAAACAAAATTAAAGTAGTCTGCTTTGTGGCTTTAGGAACAAATCATTGTGTATCAAATGGACTAGTTTAAAAAAAAGAAACTCACTCTAGCTTACACGACAGAGGAAAAAAATCTATTAAAATGTACAAATGGCAAAAGGTTAGCATGGCATGTGTAAATGATCTATCTTTCTTACAATTTAAAACAGGTCTATCACAAAAAAGGTTAGGCTTCTTCAGTACAGAAGAAATGATTTCAGATAGGACACGACTGCTGCCAACGAAGTTGAAGTAGTTGCACATGCGCAGTCTAAGGGCTGGATTTTGCCAGCCAAGACGAGTTGGGGGCGGGACTGCTGGTTTCCGGGTTCTAGTCTCGCCCCCAGCGACGTCTGACGAACAGATGCTATTTTCCCTTGATTGGCCTTGTTAAGCCCGCACTGCGGGCTTGCCGGCCAATTATGGGAAAGATGGTGTCAGATGACATCAGTGCATGACACTTTGTCTGCCGGGTTTTTTTTTATAAAGGGACAGGCCCCATAATTTTTTGATAGATGAATTGTCAGTGTTTGACAGCACTGAGGTGCTGAAAATAGGGCTCTAATCCCCTTCCCGCCGCTAGGAGACGGGTCCCTACGCGAGTCGGGGACCCGCCTCCTGGGAAGATGGTTTGGAGGTGGGTTGGGACCCACTCCCAATTTTTCCCATTTTCCCCAGCAGTCCCGCCTCCAAACCCACCGCCTGAGGTTTCCCAGCCCTAAGTGTTTTTTTGGTTGTTTACTTTGCTGGGAAGGGAGCGGGTTCGTTTGGAAAAAAGCCAGGAAAGGAACGGGCTCGTTTGGGGGAAAAAAGCCGGGAAAGGAGCGGGCTCATTAAAACACCACTTGGAAGAAGCACTGAGAGTAGCGAGGGCACAGAATGTACTCTGGGTGGGGGACTTCAATGTCCATCACCAAGAGTGGCTCGGTAGCACCACTACTGACCGAGCTGGCCGAATCCTGAAGGGTGTAGCTGCCAGTCTGGGCCTGCGACAGGTGGAGAGAGAACAAACACGAGGGAAAAACCTACTTGACCTCGTCCTCATCAATCTACCTGTCGCAGATGCATCTGTCCATGACAGTATTGGTAGCAGTGACCACCGCACAGTCCTTGTGGAGACACCCTCCATTGCGTGTGGCACTACCACCATGCTGAATGGGATAGATTCAGAACAGATCTAGCAGCTCAAAACTAGGCATCCATGAGGCAGTGGAACTGTATTTCACCACAATCTGCAACCTCATGGCTCAGCATATCCCTCACTCTACCATTACCATCAAGCCAGGGGACCAACCCTGGTTCAATAAGGTGTGTAGAAGAGCATGCCAGAAGCAGCACCAGGCGTACCTAAAAATGCGGTGCCAACCAGGGAAGCTGCAACACAGGACTACATGCATGTTAAAAAGCGGAAGCAGCATGCTATGGACAGAGCCAAGCGATCCCACAATCAACGGATTAGATCAAAGCTCTGCAGTCCTGCCACATCCAGTCATGAATGGTGCTGGACCATTAAACAACTAACGTGAGGAGGAGGCTCCATGAATATCCCCATCCTCAATGAGGGTGGAGCCCAGCACGTGAGTGCAAAAGGCAAAGCTGAAGCGTTTGCAACCATGTTCATCCAGAAGTGCAGAGTGGATGATCCATTATCAGCCTCCTCCTGACGTCCCCACCACCACAGAAGCCAGTCTTCAGCCAATTCAATACACGCCACGTGATATCAAGAAACAGCTGAGCGCACTGGATACAACAAAGGCTGTGGGCCGTGACAACATCCCAGCTGTCGTGCTGAAGACTTGTGCTCCAGAACGAGCCGCAGTGGTTATTTAATATACAGGTAATTATTTTTATGGGAATCTGGGGGAAAACTCTCCACTGGCTGGAGGCATACCTAGCACAAAGGAAGATGGTTGTGGTTGTTGGAGGTCAAACATCACAGCCCCAGGACATCACTGCAGGAGTTCCTCAGGGCAGTTCCCTAGGCCCAACCATCTTCAGCTGCTTCATCAATAACTTTCCCTCCATCATAAGGTCAGAAGTGGGGTTGTTCGCTGATGACTGCAGTGATCAGTGCCATTCACAACTCCTCAGATAATGAAGCAGTCCGTGCCCACATGCAACAAGACCTGGATGACAGTCAGGCTTGGGCTGATAAGTGGCAGGTAACATTTGCACCACACAAGTGCCAGGCAATGACTATCTCCAACAAGCAAGCATCTAACCACCCCCCCCCTTTACATTCAACAGCCTTACCATCGCCAAAACCCCATCATCAATACCCTGGGGGGGGTCACCATTTACCAGAATCTTAACTGGGCCAGCCACATAAATACTGTAGCAACAAGAGCAGGTCAGAGGCTGAGTATTCTGCGTGAGTGTCTCACCTCCTGACTCCCCAAAGCTTTTCCACCATCTCCAAGGCACAAGTCAGGAGTGTGATGGAATACTCTCCAATTACCTGGATGAGTGCAGCTTCAACAACACTCAAGAAGCTCTACACCATCCAGGACAAAGCAGCCCGCTTGATTGGCACCCCATCCACCACCTTAAACATTCACTCCCTCCACTACCATGGCTGCAGTGTGTACCATCTACAAGATGCACTGCAGCAAATCGCCATGGCTTCTTCGGCAGCACCTCCCAAAACGGCGACATCTACCACCTAGAAGGACAAGGGCAGCAGGCGCATGGGAACACCACCACCTCCAAGTTCCCCTCCAAGTCACACCATCCTGAATTGGAAGTATATCAGCGATCCTTCATCATCGGGTCAAAATCCTGGAACTCCCTCCCTAACAGCACTGTGGGAGCACCTTCACCACACGGACTGCAGCAGTTCAAGAAGGTGGCTCACCACCACCTTCTCAAGGGCAGCTAGGGATGGGTAATAAATGCTGGCTTTGCCAGCGACGCCCACATCCCATGAACGAATAAAAAATAAAAAAGCCGGGAAGGGAGCGAGCTAGATTAAAAAAGCCGGGAAGCGAGCGAGTTAGTTTAAGAAAAAAACAGGAAGGGACGGGCTCGTTAAAAAAAGCCAAGAAAGGAGCGGGCCACTTAAAAAGAAGCTGGGAACAGAACGGGCTCGTTTAAAAAAAAAATGCCGAGAACATCATGCTTCCGGTCGTTGGAGCTTCCAGATTAATGTGCAGTATGTTTCTGCACAGCTTCCGGTCGTTGCCAGCAGTCACTCCATTTCAGATATATATGAATGGCATTTATTGGTCACTTTTAGTGAATTATTCTTAAGTATAGAATATAGTCAATAAATGTAGAATATATATATATTATATAAACACACACCAATATATAATGTTCAGATGAAGCATATAAAATATAAATGGCATTTTATGGAAATTCTTTCCACTTTGCAGTCTAATTTTAGAATGTGCATCATCATAAACTTATGATTTTGCATATTTTATACTATTTAACCATCATTATCAATTATGAACCATCTGCTCCTGTCGAATCCAGTTACCAGAACACAAAGGAAGCCATGTTTTAAGATGACAAGTAATAAAAGCAGGCCTTATATTATGCATCAGTGTTTAAGATTTGGTGACTGCTTGCTGACCAAAATTAGCAGCATTCCCCGATTCCCATCTCACCTTTACCTGAAGTTGCTGGTCCAGGCAATCAGAACTCTGCTGTAAACTGCAGTCAGGAATTCCTAATCTTATGATCGTTTCATGAGATCAGAAGTTCCCATCCCATCCACAGCATAGAACATAGTTTTGATTCCCCCAGAGAAGCAGTGTCAGATATCTATAAGGGAGGCCCAGCTCGCTCATACTCTGAGCTACATCAGGAGTGCTTGTCTAATCTCTCCCGCTCTTGGCTTTTTAAGCTGGCTGGCATCCTCTCTGCCTCTGTGTAGCGCTTTCAGCTATCAGGCCTGATCTTCAAGTATGCGGTCTCCTGATGTGGCAGTGCTAATGTTACAAATGATAATAGAGAAAAGTAGTGTTGGACAAACAGGACAGAAAGGAACAAGAATAAGAAAAAGGGAAAAAAGGTTAAGTGAAAAGTGAGGAGCAGAGTAAGAAAGGAGAGAGAGAAAAACAGAAGTGATGGGGAGATAAAATAAAGGAATGAGAGGGGCAAAAACACGACTGAAGAGGAAAGGGAAAAACAGGAGTGTAGGGGACAGACAAACAAGAGGCATACATCAACCATCTGCAACTTACAAAGACAATCAAGCGTTTGGACCATGCGTCTGCTTGTACCACATTCAGGCTCCCAAATCAGTACAGAATCAGATCCCAGCTACTCACATTCAAATTTCTGGGTTCTTGAGCTGCCCCATGAATTATTGTGGCTCAGTTTTTAAACATTCATGTGCTGCAGAATCACGTAATTCCCACACTCGCTGGTTGAGGAGAAGAAGTGGCGGCTCTGGTGAAGAGCTGCAAATGTTGTACTCAGTTGACAAATGGTAGGAGAGTATGAAATTAATTGTTTAAATTATTCCCTTATCCTTTTATATTTTAGTTGAAGCAGCCTAATGAAGTGGTGTTTCTCTCTACTACTGATACCCTTCTAGCATATCCATCAATCATCAACAATTGTACAGGGCCTTGGTGAGACCACACCTGGAGTACAGTGCACAGTTTTGGTCTCCTTATCTAAGGAAGGATATACTTGCCTTGGAGGTGGTGCAACGAAGGTTCACTAGATTGATTCCTGGGATGAGAGGGCTGTCCTACGATGAGAGAGTGTGTAGAATGGGCCTATACTCTCTGGAGTTTAGAAGAATGAGAGGTGATCTCATTGAAACATACAAGATTCTGAAGGGGATTGACAGGGTAGATGCTGAGAGGTTGTTTCCCCTGGTTGGAGTGTCTAGAACTAGGGGGCATAGTCTCAGGATAAGGGGTAGGCCATTTAAGATTGAGATGAGGAGGAATTTCTTCACTCAGAGGGTAGTGAATCTTTGGAATTCTCTGCCCCAGAGGGCTGTGAATGCTGAGTCTTTGAGTATATTCAAGGCTGAGATAGATCCATTTTTGGACACTAGGGGAATCAAGGGATATGGAGATCAGGTGGGAAAGTGGAGTTGAGGTCGATGATCAGCCATGATCTTATTGAATGGCGGAGCAGGCTCGAGGGGCTGTATGGCCTACTCCTGCTCTTGTTTCTTATGTTCATCCATGTTTTATGCAGACAGTCAGGTTTTTGGACCCAGTGTTCGCTTAACCGAGTTTGTAGAAGACTATCAGAAGGCTTATGGGATAACCTCCATGTGGTGAGGACAGAGGATGGGGGAAAGAAATTATATATCAGGTATTCATTTTTCTTTCCCCCTGTAAAGGCCACCACAGCTAATTTGTAATGCACATACACTGTCGCTTCCTATGTTACCCACATTTGAGGATCAGGGTTGAACTTCCTCTGTGAAGTAGTTGTAAATAAGGCTGAGGCTACAGCTTTAACATTGAATTCACATCAGCCAAACAACAATTTATCAGCCTTTGGCGTCCAAAGAAAAGTCACAAATGTGAAAACACATATAAATTATATACATTCAATACAATAGAGATCTTCCCTCCATGGCTGCCAACCTCATAGTCCCCCAACCCCACACAGCCCACTTCTACCTCCTTCCCAAGATTCACAAACAGGACTGCCCTGGTAGAACCATCGTTTCAGCCTGTTCTTGCCCCAAAGAACTGATTTCTTCCTGTCTCGACTCTATTTTTTCTCCCCTTGTCCAGTCTCTTCCCACCTACATTCATGACTCTTCAGACGCCCTCCGTCACATTAACAGTTTCCAGTTTCCTGGCCCCATCCGTCTCCTTTTCATGATGGACATCCAATCCCTCGACACCTCCATCCCCCACCAGGACGGCCTGAGGGCGCTCCACTTCTTCCTTGAACAGTGGCCCAACCAGTCCCCATCCACCACCACCCTCCTCCGCCTGGCTGAACTTGTTCTCACATTGAACTTCTCCTTTGACTCCACTCACTTCCTTCAAATTAAAAGGTGTTGCTATGGGAACCCGCATGGGCCCTAGCTATGTCCGCCTTTTCGTGAGATATGTGGAACATTCTTTGTTTCAGTCCTACTCAGGTCCCCTCCCTCACGTCTTTTTCCAGTACATTGATGACTGTATTGGTGCCATTTCCTGCTCTCGCCCTGAACTAGAAAATTTCATTCACTTGGCTTCCAACTTCCACCCTTTCCTCACCTTCACATGGTCCATCTCCGACTCTTCCCTTCCCTTCCTCGACTTCTCTGTCTCCATTTCTGGGGATAGGTTATCGACCAACATCCACTATGTGATGAAATATGCCTTCATCAGACCTGCTTGTATTTCCATCAGACCTGCTTGTATTTTACCTGCTTGCATTGTGTGAACCACACCCTTTTGTTCCTATTGTGTGTATTGGCTACGCCCCTGTCTTTTGCCATATAAAGGTCTCAGGAGCTGTATGAGTCATTCACTACCTGACGAACCCGATGTGGGAAGACCTGCTATGCTGCTATGTTCTTAGTGATTAAAAGCCTTAGTTCACAGAAATCACAGAAACCACACAGTGCAGATAGAGGCCATTTCGGCCCATCGAGCCTGCACCGACACATATCCCACCCGATCCCCGTAACCCCTACACCAACACATATCCCACCCTATCCCCGTATTTAATCCCCCTAACACTAAGGGTCAATTTATCATAGCCAATCAACCTAACCCACACATCTTTGGACTGTGGGAGGAAACCGGAGCACCCACGCAAACACGGGGAGAATGTGTAAACTCCACACAGACAGTCGCCCGAGGCTGGATTCGAACCCGGGTCCCTGGCGCTGTGAGGCAACAGTGCTAACCACTATGCCACCGTGCTTTGTTGAATCCTTTAAATTCCTTGTCTTTGAGTTATTGAAGGCACATCAATTTTAATCACTAAAACACCAGGATGGATCGACTCCTGAAACCAGAGCGCTTGGATCTGGACCCCCATGCCTCAGACGCAGCCACACAGTTCGGACACTGGTTCCAATGCTTCGAATTTTTCATTGCAAACTCATCCACTGCCATAGCCGCAGCCGAAACCGCTACCGGAGACATGAAACTGGGAATCCTGCGAAACTGGGTGAGCCATTGGGTCTCCCCTCTCATCCAAGATGCCACCAGCTACGAGGAGGCCTGCACCATCCTGAAGGCCCACTACATGCAGCCAATAAACGAGGTGTACGCCAGGCATCTTCTGACTACTCGCACGCAGCGGCATGGTGAGTCACTAGAGGACTTTATACTAAACCTAAAAGTACTGGGCAGAGACTGTAACTGTAAGGCCGTGTCTGCCATCGTGTACACGGAGGAGCTGATTCGAGACTCCCTTATTGTGGGCCTCAGTTCAAATTATATTCGGCAGAAACTGTTTGAAAAGGAGGGACTGGACTTAAAACAGGCTATAGATATAGCGCGATCGCTGGATATGGCCCAGAGGAACTCTGAATCCTGTTCCCCAGGCCACGCGGCCCACTCCGCCTCGTGCGCGCCGTGGGGGCCGCCATCTTGGAAGCCATCTTCGCCTCCCAGGTCTCAGGCCAGCCCAGCACCATCGGAGCCCCAGCCTCCACCCAGGAGCCCCACTACTGCCGCGATGCATCGAGGTCCGAAATGCTACTTCTGCGGTCAAGACAAACACTCCAGGCATCTGTGCCCAGCGAAGGGCACCACCTGTTTTAAATGCGGGAAGAAAGGACATTTCAGCAAAGTCTGCAGAGGGAACCCCACCTCCAACTCCACCACCACCGCGTGTGTGCCGTGGGAGCGGCCATCTTGGAAGCCATCTTGTCCACTCTCATGGAGTCCACCATCTTGCCCCGACTACACGGACCTCCAGGACCCACTGGTGGCCTCGATCACAGTGGATCAATCCAGGCCACATCCGTTGTCTAAATCGATGATGGACATAGAGGTAAACGGGAACAAGGTTAAATGCTTGATTGACTGCGGGAGCACCGAAAGCTTTATTCATCCTAGCCTGGTAAAACGACTTTCTCTAACGATAGTCCCCCACACAGGGCAAAATCGCCATGGCCGATAAGACTCATACCTCAAAAATTACAGGTTTCTGCGCGGTTATGTTGTCGGCAAAAGGCAATGATTACAGAGACTTTAAACTATTGATAATGCCAGGTCTCTGTGTGAGCGTGATCTTGGGTCTGGACTTCCAGTGCCACCACCAAAGTATCACGCTTACCTACGGTGGGTCCCAGCCGCCCCTCACAGTGTGCGGTCTGGCTACCTTGAAGGTCAAGCCGCCCTCTCTGTTCGCCAACCTCACACCCAACTGTCGACCCATAGCGACCAAGAGTAGGCGGTACAGCTGGGAGGATAGGCGGTTCATTGCGTCGGAAGTAAAAAGACTCAAGCGGGAGGGTATCATTGAATGCAGTACCAGCCCGTGGCGCGCCCAGGTAGTAGTAGTTAAGGGTAGCGAAAAGAAGCGGATGGTGATAGATTATAGCCAGACGGTTAATCTATACACCCAGCTAGACGCCTACCCTCTGCCCCGCATAGCGGATATGGTTAACCAAATCGCGCAATACCGGGTGTTTTCCACCATCGACCTAAAATCGGCATACCACCAGCTCCCCATTAGGCCGGAGGACCGTCCATACACCGCCTTCGAGGCGAACGGACGTCTCTACCACTTCCTCAGAGTCCCCTTTGGGGTAACGAACGGGGTCTCGGTCTTCCAGCGGGAGATGGACCGCATGGTCGATGAGAACCAGTTAACAGCCACCTACCCATACCTAGATAACGTCACCATCTGCGGCCACGACCAGCAAGACCACGACTCGAACCTCGCGAGATTTCTGAAAACCGCCCTCAGACTCAATCTCACCTACAACGAGGATAAGTGTGTCTTTAGCACCACGCGCCTCTGTATCCTGGGCTGCGTGGTGGAAAACGGGGAAATCGGTCCGGACCCCGACCGGTTGCGCCCCCTACGGGAGCTACCCCTACCAAACACTCCCAAGGCCCTGAAAAGGTGCCTGGGGTTCTTCTCCTATTACGCCCAATGGGTCCCCAATTATTCCGACAAGGCCCGTCCCCTCCTGAAATCAACGTCCCTTCCCGCTCACAGCCGAGGCCCACGCCGCCTTCAACAGCATTAAACACGACAACATCCCTTTCCAGGTCGAAAGCGATGCGTCCGACTTCGCTTTAGCAGCCACCCTCAACCAGGATGGGCGGCCCGTAGCCTTTTTCTCAAGAACCCTCCAAGGGCCCGAGATCAGGCACTCCTCGGTAGAGAAGGGGGCCCAGGCCATAGTGGAGGCAGTGCGGCACTGGAGGCACTACCTAGCCGGCAAACGCTTCACCCTGCTTACCGACCAGCGGTCGGTAGCCTTCATGTTTAACAACAAACAGAGGGTGGAAGATCAAGAATGACAAAATTCTCAGGTGGCGGATCGAACTCTCCACGTTTGAGTATGACATAATATATAGGCCGGGGGCCCTCAACGAATCCCCCGACGCCCTATCACGAGGGATGTGTGCCAGCATCCAGGGGGACAGGCTACAGGGCCTCCACAATGGCCTCTGCCACCCGGGGGTCACCCGGCTACTCCACTTTATAAAATCCCGTAACCTGCCCTATTCCATCGAGGAGGTCCGGTCTATGACCATGGACTGCCGCACCTGTGCGGAATGCAAGCCCCGTTTTTTCAGACCCGACCGAGCCCACCTGATCAAAGCTACACGGCCATTCGAGCGCCTGAGCTTAGATTTCAAGGGACCACTCCCCTCCACCGACCGCAATGTGTACTTTCTCAACATTGTGGACGAGTACTCCCGCTTCCCATTCGCCTACCCCTGCGCAGATATGACCAGTGCCACGGTCATCAAGTGCCTCGGCAACCTGTTTTGCACGTTCGGCATGCCTAACTACATCCACACTGACAGGGGGGCGTCGTTCATGAGCGATGAACTGCGCCAATACCTGCTGTCGAAGGGGATAGCCACGAGTCGGACCACTAGTTATAACCCCCTGGGTAATGGGCAAGTGGAGAGGGAGAACGCGACAGTGTGGAAGGCGGTCACCTTAGCACTAAGGTCTAAAGGCCTCCCCACCTCCCGCTGGCAGGAGGTCCTCCCAGACGTACTCCACTCGGTAAGGTCGCTACTGTGTACTGCTACTAACGCCACTCCGCACGAGAAGATGTTTGTTTTTCCCCGCAAATCAACCTCAGGAGTATCCCTACCCTCGTGGCTCTCCACCCCAGGGACAGTCCTGTTACGGAAGCATGTGAGGGGCCACAAAACGGATCCCCTCGTGGAGGCAGTACACCTACTCCACGCAAACCCACAGTACGCGTACGTCAAGCACGCCGACGGGCGTGAAGACACCGTGTCCATAAAGGACCTCGCCTCGGCAGGAAGCGACGACGACGACCCATCACCACCACCCCCAGAAGAACCTCCACCATCCCCAGAGGTATCCTCACCACCCCCAGAAGTACCTGCAACACCCCCAGCACATGGGTATGCCCAGGAGGGCACCACGGACTCCCAGTCGGAACCCGAGGTACTGTTGCGACGTTCAGGAAGGACTATCACACCCCCGGACAGACTAAATCTGTAGAAGGGGTGAATGTGATGAAATATGCCTTCATCAGACCTGCTTGTATTTCCATCAGACCTGCTTGTATTTTACCTGCTTGTATTGTGTGAACCACACCCTTTTGTTCCTATTGTGTGTATTGGCTACGCCCCTGTCTTTTGCCATATAAAGGTCTCAGGAGCTGTATGAGTCATTCACTACCTGACGAACCCAATGTGGGAAGACCTGCTATGCTGCTATGTTCTTAGTGATTAAAAGCCTTAGTTGAATCCTTTAAATTCCTTGTCTTTGAGTTATTGAAGGCACATCACACTATAAGCCCACTGACTACCACAGCTACCTGGACTACACTTCCTCCCACCCTGCTTCCTGTAAGGACTCTATTCCATTCTCCCAGTTTCTCTGTCTCTGCTGCATCTGTTCTGACTATGCCACCTTCCATACTAGTGCTTCTGATATGTCTTCCTTTTTCCTCAACTGAGGAATCCCCTCTACTATGGTTGACATGGCCCACAACTGTGTCCGTTCCATTTCCCGCACTTCTGCTCTCACCCCTTCCCCTCCCTCCCAGAACCACGATGTGGTTCCCCTTGTCATCATATTTCACCCCACCAGCCTCCATATTCAATGGATCCTGTGCCATTTTCGCCACCTCTAGCGTGATCCCACCACCAAACACATCTCCCCCTCCGCCCCCCCTTTCAGAATTCCAAAAGGACCACTCTCTCCGCAACACCCTGGTCCACTCCTCTATCATCCCCAACATCCCTTCCCCTTCGCCCGGCACCTTTCCGTGAAAGTGCAGGAGATGCAACATCTACCCTTTTACCTCCTCCCTTCCCACTGTCCAGGGCTCCAAACACTCCTTCCAGGTAAAACAATGATTTACTTGTACTTCTTGCAATTTAGTATACTGTATTCGCTGCTCACGATGCGGTCTCCTCTACAGTGGGGAGACCAAATGCAAATTGGGTAACCGCTTTGCGGAACACCTCCGTTCAGTCCATAAGCATGACCCCGAGCTTCCGGTCGCCTGTCACTTTAATTATCTGCTCCACTCCCACTCTGATCTCTCCGTCCTCGACCTCTTACCCTGTTCCAATGAAGCTCAATGTAAGCTCGAGGAACAGCACCTCATCTTTTATAGCCTTTTGGACTCAACATCGAGTTGAACAATTTCAGATTATAACCTCAGCCCCCATATTTTTTTCCCCTTTTTTTCCTCACATGGTAGCTGTTGATGAATCGGTCATCGCCATTTACACCTCATCTAGAGTCATCTTTTGTTTCTCAACTCATCTCATTATCTTCTCCTTTTGCCTTGCACCATCATCCCTTTTGTCAGTCAATTTCTCCTGCCTTCCATCCTATCACGGTCTCTCCCTTTGTTCTTTCCTCCCCTCCTCCCTATCTTTGCCCCTGCACTTGCTTAAAAATCTGTTACTTCTCTAACCTTTTCTAGTTCTGACGGGTCCTCGACCCGAAACGTTAACTCTGTTTCTCTCTCCTCAATGCTGCCTGAGCTGCTGAGTGTTTCCAGCATTTTCTGTTGTTATTTTATATTATATATAATTTATAACTTCAGTTGGCAGCTGAGGTGGAGCTCTGGCACCTCAGCACACTTGGAACCTGTCTCAGTTGCTGGCAGTATGAAGTGTATCAAATGGGTCAAAAGCAGAAAGAAGGTGGGAGTGAAGTCTCCATGGACTCCCAAGTATTTGAACCATGGTCTTGTTGTGTGAAAGAAGGGGCATGTGACATGGCCCCAATGTCAACTAGTTGTTGAGTACGAATGCAGAAAGTAATTCATAAGCAACCGTGGAGAACGAGCTGGGTCTGACCAGCTACTTGCTGCAGAAAAATGGACTATTTCCAACCCTGGACCAGTACCAGCTGGAGGAAAACACCTTTCTTCTTACCAGGTGCAGCTTCTCGCTGGACAATGCAGTAAGGAGAAGAGGGAAAGTTCCCAGGCCGACATGCTTCATCCATCCAGTCCTTTTCACAAGAAAATAATATTCTTTGAGCAAAAGACTGCAAGTGCTAGACTTCTGAACCAAAAACAAAAAATGCTGGACACCTCAACAGGTCAGTCAGCATCCGTGGAGCGAACAAATGAGTAAGGACCAGATGATAAATAATTTTTAAAACTTGCAAAGTAACTGCCACACAAAATGTGGGTATTTGGCCTGTTTTTTGCTCTCAGTGGTGAAGGAACTGCGCTTGCCATTCACCTCACTAACAACTGCCCACAGACTTTTTCGGACATGTCAGCAGAGGTTTCCACAAATCCGGCATCTTTTCCAGTGCGGAGCCCTTTACATGGGATCTATGAACAGGGCAATCAGATTGAAGTATCCTCACCGAGATGCGCACAGTCCAAACCAAGAAGTATAAAGCAGAAAATATAAATTAGATTTAATTAATGTACAGAAAGCAAAATAAAGATTGGCAAATACAGATGGGATTAAGGGAGAGACATAAAATAGACAGACAGAAAAACTATTAAAAAAAATTCTTCTGAGGGAATGAGACCCCACCACTTGTAAAATTAATTTTTCAGGGCCAGAGAGGTTGTTCAGGGGTCATTGCCACTTATTACGCTGTTTAAAAACTCACTTACCCCTGAATGCAACAGCCCTAACCTTTTCAGCCACTTTTAGTGCGGATCTAGTGGACAAATACAGTAAGTTCACGTCATTGCAGTCATTTCAATGCCGAGTCTATTGGTGAGGACTGCAACAGCGCAGCCTGTGGAGGGGCAGGGTATCTCTGACAGCAACTTCTGGGTTTCCGCGTTTAACTACGCATGTGCATACTCCAGAGGTTGCTGTCAGATTTCCTCCAATATAATGGTGAGCACTGATAGCCTCACCATTATTCACATCACAAATTTCAGGCCATTAAGTTGAAGCCCATGTAATAAAAGGGACAGTGGCAGCATTGATACGAAATTGGCTAAGTGACAGGAAAGAGAGTAGCGGTGAACGATTGTTTTTCGGACTGGAGGAAGGTATACAGTGGTGTTCCCCAGGGGTCGGTACTAGGACCACTGCTTTTCTTGATATATATTAATGACTTGGATGTGGATGTACAGGGTACAATTTCAAAATTTGCAGATGACACAAAACTTGGAAGTATAGTGAACAGTGAGGAGGATAGTGATAGACTTCAAGAAGACATAGACAGGCTGATGGAATGGGCGGACACGTGCAGATGAAATTTAATGCAGAAAAGTGTGAAGTGATACATTTTGGTAGAAAGAATGAGGGGAAATATAAACTGAAGGGTACAATTCTAAAGGGGGTGCATTAACAGAGAGACCTGGGGGTATATGTGCACAAATCACTGAAGGTGGCAGGGCAGGTTGAGAAAGCAGCTAAAAAAGCTTACGGGATCCTGGGCTTCATGAATAGAGGTATAGAGTACAAAAGTGTGGAAATTATGAACCTGTAAAAAACACTGGTTCAGCATCAACTGGAGTATTGTGTCCAATTCTGGGCACCGCACCTTAGGAAGGACGTGAAGGCCTTAGAGAGGGTGCAGAAAAGATTTAAGAGAATGATTCCAGGGATGAGGGGCTTCAGTTACGTGGTTAGGCTAGAGAAGCTGGGGTTGTTCTCCTTAGAGCAGAGAAGGTTTAGAGGAGATTTGATAGAGGTATTCAAAATCATGAGGGGTCTAGACAGAGTAGATAGGGAGAAACTGTTTTCATTTGCAGAAGGGTTGAGAACCAGAGGACACAGAGTTAAGATTGGCAAAAGAACCAAAAGGTGACATAAGCAAATTCTTTTTTACTCAGCAAGTGGTCAGGGTCTGGAATGCACTGCCTGAAAGGGTGTTGGAGGCAGACTCAACCACAGCTTTCAATAGGGAATTGTATAAGTACCTGAAAGAAAAATACCTGCAGGGCTATGGGGAAAGGCCGGGGGAGTGGGACTAGCTGAGGGGCTCTTGCAAAGAGCTGGCACGGGCTCGACGGGCCAAACGGCCTCCTTCTGTGCTGTAACCATTCTATGATTCTAAGTTTGCATTTAACAGTATCCATCTTCCTTGAAATTGAGAGTTTTTTTGAATGTATTTGATGGGCCACAGAAACATATATAGTTATAGTTTCGAGGTTATCTAAAACTGAAAGGAATCTAGCCTAACGATTGGTTACAAGGAAATGGTTGCCCACTCTAATTGTTCTGTGCATGCCCAGCTTTGAAAGAAATCCAGAGGATGAGAAAATCACTTGAAATTTGGCAAAATAAACACAAATATGGATTTCTACATTACTGAGGCCATATATCCCTGCTTACAGAAGTACAAACAGCACATACAGACGGTGCTTAAAATAAGATGCAGTCTGACAGCAGCCTGTGGTCTCAGTTGCATCCACATAAGTGACAGCTTTAAACATAAATAAATAAAGCACAATGTAAATAACCATCTTAGTAATTACAGAGTGGTTACAGCTCTAACATAATGCTTTCTCTCCACAATATAAGCTGATATTTTTGTAGAAATGTTGTCATTACTGAACAAATAAACTTAGAAATTAAATTCTTGGAAGTATTTTGTGAAAAAAAGAAAATAAATATACGCTTAAAGTTATTTCCTGTATCCTTTTCATAAGTTTGTCATTAGCAATGAACAAAAATGTCAACATCAAATTAAGGAAGGGGAAATACAGCAAGCTGAGTCACCTAACTCAGACAGGTTAGAGAGGACACATGACAGGACTTCCATCTGGGCAGGTAGAGGTCTCAAAATCACGGGCAAGGTCAGGTCTTCCCAATACCTGACAAAGCCTGAGGCGTGCACAACAGATGCTGGCCTAAGTGGGCATTCTCTCACCTTACTAAAGTTGGAAGAAAATCTCTCATCAGCAAAGAGAAGGGCTAACCATTCATCGAATCTTACAGCACAGAAAGCGGCCATTCGACCCACTCTGCCTGTGCTGGCTCTTTTAAAGAGCTATCTAATTAGTCTCATTCACCTGCTCTTTCCCCATAGCAGTGCATTTTTAAAAACTTTTTTAAGTACATATCTAATTCCCTTTTGAAAGTTACTGTTGAATCTGGTTCCACCACCCATTCAGGCCATGCATTCCAGATCATTCACAGCCAGATTGCAGCAAAAACCTAGCTAGTGATTTCCAAATGAAACAAAATTGTAGCTGGATATCAGGGGAGCTGCCCCAAGCTATTACTAACTCAGAGGGTTATTTAATGTTGACATTTGCAAATTACAGCTCATGGACCATTTGCGGCAGGCAATCCAGCTAAATAAGCCCAGTCTATTCAGTTTCTATTTGTGATTATATTCCTTACTTGCTGGTCCATCCCATTTTAATTTTGTAGGCCTGGAGGTTTGAAAAGACTCTGTTGTTAGCACTGATGCCTCTTTGATGGTTACATTTTCAGATCGGTTAGTGTGCACAACTTGAGATATAATAGGAATATGCATTCAAGCTTATATGAAGTCGATGAGGTTCCTAAGTGGCCCAGAAAGATTAAAAGGTTGGATACTCCTGCTTTATATAATAAAAAAGAGGTTCCATTACCACCTCTTCCAACTAAGTATCCAACCAAGCTTAGAGATTTTCTCCTCCTCCTCCCCTAGATTCACTAACCAGTTCCGACACATCAGTAATACCTGAAATCATCATCATGGGATATAAGTCAGAGTAAGAAAGAAACGTTTTGTCTACTTTGAACAGCAAATAGAATAGCTGCTCAATGGGGATCAAGTTATGCAAAATCTTCAAACATGCATAGGAACATATACAGTATATAAATAAGACAATACACGAGGATAAAACTGCAAACCTGAATCTACCCACTTCTCCACAATAGCATAAATATAGATACTCAATAATCCAATGCTAAATACTACAAAAATCATGAGTCTTAAGCAAAATCTCAAGACACATTTCTGGGAGAAAACCAAATCTGCGTGTCCACACGGCTACCTATGTTACACCAACACTAGTCACTACCTGCCGAGAAGGCATAGGAGATACATAGTAATAATTAAACCAAAAAATGGTTATACTAAATTCTTTACTGTAGTCCCCTTTCCACCTAAAAGATATCTTTGAACAGTAACACAAAATTCACTGCACGAAGCAAGCTGGTGATATCCTTGCACAGTCCAGTGAGCAACTTGATTACTTCCTCAAACCCCAAATCACAGCTACTCATATATTTCACTAAGGCAAAATATTATGAACAGAACAAGAGCAATAAACTACATAACTCAGAAGTCCCACATAAGTACAAATGCTAACACAGGAATCACACAACAACCAGTTCAACTGGAAGAAATGAACAACTAGAATATACGGCTAGCCAACTATTACAATAACAACTTGCATTTCTATAGTGCCGTTAACATAGTAAAACGTCCCAAGGTGCTTCACAGGAGCATTATCAAACAAAGTTTGACACCGAGCCACATAAAGATATTAGGACAGGTGACCAAACACATTGTCAAAGAGATTGGTTTTAAGGAGTATCCTAAAATGAGGAGAAATAGAGAGATGTAGCGGTTTATTGAGAGAATTCTAGAACTTGGGGCCTAGGCAGCTGATGGCACAGCTGCCAATGGTAGGCTTCCCTTGTCATACAAGTTTTAATAGGTAGAAAATCAGAGGTTGGTAACTACAGAAGTGAAAAACCCCAGCCACAAACTGCCTGGCTGTCCACAGGCTATCCATAAGTGTACACTGACCAATATACTTCTATCATGAAACAAAAGTGAATACTGCGGATGCTGGAAATCTGAAATAAAAATACTTTTATCATGTATATTTTGTGATGATAATGCAATGAGTTTTTGTATGATCAGCACCAAGACGTACTGCATCTGAAAATACTTGTAAAACCAAAATATAAAGATATAACTAAAATGTTTTTAGGATATTTAAATATCTAATCAAATATCCAGTCATGTGTGCACAAGATAAGTATTTTACAAATATCTGAATACAATATAACATGAATAAAAAAGTAAGAAAGGCACCACAGCACAGACACGATCATTTCATAAAACAAAGACAGTAAGACCAGCAACACAAAAACCATTCTATGCAAAAGTCAGTCTCATCAGTCACTAAAGAGCATTGATGGTAAAGGAGAACTGCTATTTACATTCTGATATTAAGGTCAGCTTCTTAATCAGACCAGAGACCATCTGAAAATCAGATACTGCTACAAAAATTTGTTAAGAAATGTAATATATTATATGTAATGTGCTCAAGGTCTTATTACAGTAAGGTTAAATATATTTAACTGTATTCTGTCACCACTCCAAAGAAAATGCATTAATGTGAATTTCTAGTCACGTATGATTGCCGCTCTCATCCATCAACTTGTGCGCTGAAGGTACCTATCCATATAAAAATATGTATGAAAGAAGCATAAAATCATTCTGTTTGCATGCAGTTTGGATAGTTGGCTCCCTAGATGCATGAAAACCCATTTTCTACTAACAGGTCTTTTATTGTCTCAGAATGGATAAAGTGTTCAGATATTCCTAGTCAGTCATAAGACCTCTGACTTAAAATGAATCTAATATTTTTGTTTACCAAAAGCATTTAAAATTACATCAGATGACTTAGATTCTGGCATAAACTTCCCATAAAAATGAAAAGAAACTGTCATCTGCAATTAGATCTAACAGCATGATTTGATACAGATATGCATTTTGAAATTTAACAAAACAATTGCTATCTCAAATATAATTAGCAATTGAGCTCTTGCCCCGATAATAAAAATCACAGTACTTATTGGTATGTCTGCCAAAATAGTGGAAGATAGCAGTGTATGCAAGGTATGGCAGTCGGTATTCTAATGCTAGATATAGAGCTCACATTACTCACAAAAGATTAAGATAAAACATGGCAACAGGGCAAGCAAAAGTAACAACACATATAACCTTAACACATCAAATTCAACTTCCGGACAATTCATGTTTATTGCATCAGACATTATTAGTAAATGTCTTGGGTTCAAGTTTTAATTCCTGAGGGAGGTGAAATCTAGCCTTTCTTGCTGAGGACACAGTACCAACAGCTGTAATAATAAAAACAAAGCAAAAATTATAATATCTAGCAGATGCTTTCTACTGTAGCTAGAGAAATAGGATTTACCAATATATGGTGATTATTAAGTGAAACAGTTCAAGATTACATACTGTATTTCATAATGCAGAAAATATATTTCAAGGTTAGATTTAAGTCTCATTGCAGCATAAGTTGCAATTCTGCAACAGGAGCTATATTGTATCTTTAATATGGATATAGCCAATGTTAGTAGGTAGCACTTCCAACAATTCTTTGCTTTATGATTTAAACGTCAAGAAATTCATAGAGACGGACTCCATTTAGACTTAATTATGGTCCTTGACTGTCTCCTAAAATGCTCTGAGAGGCAATGAAATCATCTGTCTTGAGGGGCTAGATGATCTCATCTGCTACTGCAAAGGAACAAAGGTAAAGTGGAGGCACCAATGAATTTATGGATGATAAATATAAATGCACGTCAGTCTCTGCAGAAGAATTGTAATTATCTGATACTTCCATCAGATAATAAACCTGCAATGGATAATAGCTATAATACAGAATTTTATAAAGCGACATTGATTGCCTCACCCCACTAAACTTGGGTATTTACAACTTGTACAAAGGAGGAATGCTAGGAAATGATAGAACTTTCTTGATCTGAATAGCCCCCAAAATGATTTATTAAACATTGTGCATCTGCATGGACTTCCTGGCTGCACAACTTGACTTCTTGCTACATTTTTGCCAAACTGTTGTGTGTCAGGTTTTCCCTTATAAATTCCTATGTCCTTACTTGTGTGTTTTGCCTCTATAAACCAGTCACTGAGATTATGCAATCTAGCTAAACAAAACATTGGACAAAATTGTGAAATTCAATCCCCACAGCACCAGTAAAAATCCAAGTAAGCTTTTTTTTTTAAAAAAAGAACGTGACCTATTCAGTCAATGTAAATCAATGGACCAGATGTTATCTCCTACAAAGCATCAATCATCAGCAAAGTGATGGAAGGTATTGTCGACAGTGCTATGAAGCGGCACTTACTCACCAATAACCTGCTCACCGATGCTCATTTTGGGTTCCGCCAGGACCACTTGGCTCCAGATCTCATTACAGCCTTGGTCCAAACATGGACAAAAGTGCTGAATTCCAGAGGTGAGGTGAGAGTGACTGCCCTCGACATCAAGGCAGCATTTGAAAGAGTGTGACACCAAGGAGCCCTAGTAAAATTTAAGTCAATGGGAAACAGGGGGAAAACTCTCCACTGGCTGGAGTCATACCTAGCACAAAGGAAGATGGTTGTGGTTTTTGGAGGCCAATCAGCTCAGCCCTAGGACATCACTGCAGGAGTTCCTCAGGGCAGTGTCCCTAGTGCCAACCATCTTCAGCTGCTTCATCAATGTCCTTACCTCCATCATAAGGTCAGAAGTGGGGATGTTCACTAATGACTGTACAGTGTTCAATTCCATTTGCAACTCCTCAGATAATTAAGCAGTCTATGCCCGCAGGCAGCAAGACCAGGACAAAATTCAGGCTTGGGCTGATAAGTGCAAATAACATTCACACCACAAAAGTGCCAAGCAATGACTATCACCAACAAGAGAGTATCTAACCACCGCCCCTTGACATTCAACGGCATTACCATCGCCGAATGCCCCACCATCAACATCCTGGGGGTCACCAATGACCAGAATCTTAACTGGATCCGCCACACAAATACTGTGGCCACAAGAGCAGGTCAGAGGCTGGGTATTCTGTGGCGAGTGTCTCACCTCCTGACTCCCCAAAGCCTTTCCACCATCTACAAGGCACAAGTCAGGAGTGTGATGGAATACTCTCCACTTGCCTGGATGAGTGCAGCTCCAACAAAACTCAAGAAGCTCGACACCATCCAGGACAAAGTAGCCCGCTTGATTGGCACCTGATCCACCACCTTAAACATTCACTGCCTCCACCACCGGCGCATCGTGGCTACAGTGTGTACCATCTACAAGATGCACTGCAGCAACTCGCCAAGGCTTCTTCAACAGCACCTCCCAAACCCATGACCTCTACCACCTAGAAGGACAAAGCCAGCAGGCACATGGGAACACCATCACCTCCAAGTTCCCCTTCAAGTCACACACCATTCTGACTTAGAAGTATATCGCCGTTCCTTCATACTCGCTGGGTCAAAATCCTGGAACTCCCTCCCTAACAGCACTGAGGGAGTACCTGCACCACACAGACTGCAGCGGTTCAAGGCGGCGGCTTACCACCACCTTCTTGAGGACAATTAGGGATGGGTAATAAATGCTGGCCTTGCTAACGACGTCCAGATCCCATAAACAAATAACTTTAAAAAACCCCTATTTTCATAAAACATAGTATCCTCTGACTCAGTGGGAGGACCTGGAGATTTACTACATCTTATTCAATTTTCTGTGGCATTGCTCAAGGAGAGTCAAAACCAAGTGTAGCCTTCATGTGAAGCGGGGTTAAAGGCTGAGAGATAACTGGACTAGAATGTAGAGGTGTGAGTTTTAGTGGCATTGGGGACAGTCCTGGGTTTGGTAGCACTGGTGTGGGGCGTCTTAAAGGTTGGCAGCATGGGGCAAGGGCTCTTTTAACTTAGGATCACTGTGTAGAGGTAAGCTGAGGTTTGTTTGGCAGAACTCAGGGATGGAATTTGAGGCATGCTTCACTGGTGCATTTCTGAGTCTGTCAGGTCAGGTGGAGTGCATGGGCCAGACAGCACTGGGTAGGGATGGGGAGTTCAAAGTTTAGCAGGGTAAGCAATGACTGCAAACATTAAATTTAGTGTTTTATGATTGGTTTCAGAATGTTTCTCTCTGCGTATGTCTGTCTCTCCGTGGTCTCAATCTCTATGTCTCATAGGTGTCCATAACCAGAATGTTTACATTGTCTAACTATCCACCAAACATAGGTGATAATTATGAGGTTTTCTTTGCTTTCAAAATCCAACTCATTTGGGATGGGGTTTTTTTTTTTTTTTTTTTTTTAATGAGGGGGGAACTAAAATTAATTTGGAGACAATTGGGAGAATGCCCCATCTCTTCTGCTACTATGCCATGGAATATTTTACGTTCACCCGAGGGGGCAGACGGGACCTCGGTTTAACGTCTCATACAAAAGATGATGGCCTCGATTTTAACTGATCCGTGGAGTCGAGATTGGAGGCGTGCGGGGGGTTAAAGCCCTGAATTCGGGGGTCCCGACACCACCCCGCCCAAAACCCGCCTGCAAGTAAGTTTCAAAGGAGATGGGTACCCGCCCCGCACTGGGACCCGCCTACCCGAGGCGGGAAGGGATTAGTGACAATTAACTGCCTGTTAACAGGTAGTTAACAGGCAGTTTTTATCCTAATCCCTATTTTTAATCTTGAACTGTGGGATTCCCGACGGCTCCAAACCACGCCAGGTTAGAGGAGTCGGGCCGTCGGGTTGAAGGACTTGGAGGGGTCGAGATGTCGGTGTTCACGTGAGTGATGTGTGCATGAGTGCAAAGGTAAGTGTGTTTGGTGTGTCTAAAGTGTGTAAAGAAGTTTAAATTACCTGTACTTACCTTTTCAGTCTTCCTTCCTTTAGGTTTCGGGAGTCCATCATCTAACCGGCACAGAAAGCAGAACGGCTGCGAACTGTCAAGTGACAGCCTGCAGCTTTCTGTGCCGGAGAGATTTCTAACTGAGTCTGTGTAGAAGGACTCAGGTTAGAAGTAAGACTGTCAGTGTTTGACAGCTTCAAACAGCTGTGAAACATTGATATTTCATCTGTCAAAACGTCTTGACAGATGAAATTTCAGTCTGTGATGTCACCTGTTGCCGGGTGGCCCTTAATTGGCCTGCTGAGCCCGCTGGGCGGGCTCAACAAGGTCAATCAAGTTAAAATTGCGTGGGTTGGCCACATCGCGATGGAGGCGGGACTACAACCCCGAAAGTCGGGACTTCTGAGTGAAAATCACCCCTGACGTCTCTTACAATGATACCATTATAAGTAAATAATAGGCATGCAAGTTAATTCTGGTGTGTAGGAGGCATGGGGTCCACTTGCAGCAGTGACTAGCTGGTGCCACTGAACCCAAGAAAATACCTAGGACAGACCTGAAATTTGTAACAGCAGATTTACGTATGGCTTTCTTTGATGACCCATCTAAAGTTCAATTTTGGCATCTTTCAGGAGAAAGAAAACAGTGCTACATTCCACACAGCAGGCAGGTACCAGTAATGATTGGTTATATTACCTAACATGAACAATCCCAGGCTCATCAATTCTTGTAATTCTAAAACTCTTAACAATGCAAGACAATTTGAAACTGTTCTGGGAACTGATACAAACTGCCGGACACAAAATATTATAATGCATTCTAATTTGTGAATACTGATTTGTACGCCAAAGAATTTGAGTAATGTGTGAGGATATTTAGGCAGAGGTGCAGTTATTGTAGTGGTGTGGGTGATGTTTTTATTCCCCTAAATTCTTTGGTATGGGTTTATCCCTCCCTCCTCTCAAAATTGCCCCAACAGACAGCTGTGCCTCTGTATTTCGAGAACAGAATTCAATGAGCTGAATATGATTCCTAAAAACAGAAATTGCTGAATATGATTGAGACCTTAAAAATGGGCATCAAATATCACATAGCTTCTAATCTTTCCATTCTATCTTTTAAAATGTGGCAAGTTTACAATACTCACATATTTTCCCCCTTTTTCCCTAAACAAGAACTTTGTTTTACAAGAGCATAGATTGATCAACCTTCCCTTGATGGGGAGAGAAATTTACAAAAAAGAAAGCTTAATGAAAATCCCTGCAAAGCAGATTAATTATTCCAAACCTAGCATGGTATTATGTACCATACTGTGAAATGCTACCCCTCTAATTACGCAAGCCCTCCCACTACTAGACCATGTTAAATTTTGGAGTCATTTATTTGTTTGGTTCAAATATAGAATCCCCACTGAAGTATTGTTTTGGATGGTCATTTTACATGGCTCAATTCCTGACATGGAGCATTGTTTGATGAGTGTGGGTCACAGAATCAGCCCTATAAATCTACAACCTGTATTACCATCTAGCTAGGAGCCTCATCTGGAAAGAAATACCCCATACAGTATGAGGTGCATTCATGCTACATTAGAAATATAAAACAAGTCAAATTAAAATGTTTTGAAAATCCGTGATGAGAGGATAATTAAAGTCATGAATCTCTTTGATCAATAACATTCCACTCTTACAGCAGCTGAAAGATAAATATTGATTTCCAGTAAAACTTTTGGTACACCAAGATTAAGGCATCATTATGCAACCCCTGGCAGCAAATGGGGGTGAGGGTGATGCTATTTTTACAATTCTACACTATTAATAGAATTTATGAATATGAATTGGATTCAGTGTTGCATTTCTTAATGTTCCAGGACAGTTAGAAAATTATGGTGGCTATATTTACTTAAGGATTGTAAGCAATTTTGGTCATCTGGCTCTAGAAGTAGTGTTAAAACTCTCAGCAAAAGAGCTTGAGAGCTGTCATTCCAGCCTACTTGAAAACATTTCAAGCAGCTCTCTGCCACCTGCTCTATGATTGATAAAACATTTTATCTTGGGATGGATGCGAAAGAAAGCACGGAAAACCAAGAAGGTTCAATGTATCTAGCAGAAACGGATTTTCTGCTGGCAACAAAGTTACTTCTGATAGTTAGAAATAAATCCATCATCTGACACTGTCCCAGAGGAGAAGGCTACAGGATTGCAAATTGTACCACTTGGAAAAGTGAGGAGATTTGGAGCAGAATAGTATTTTAAAATAATGTAAATATATGACATGGGGTCCTGACTTAGAAAGGGAAGCTGGACAAAGATTTAAGTATTACAGTACCTGCATGTCATCCTCTATTTCCTCTTTCACATGACAGTTACATATATTGACGCGCAACTTCAGATAGTTCTACTGGAGATATAGCAAGGATTTTTTTTAAATTAATTTTATATTAGATGTAAGTAGCTTTGTGCCTCCTAGTTCAAAGAACCACTACAGTATAAGAATCCAACAGTGGATGCGGTTATGCTGTCATTTTTATGCCACTGCAAAGTGGGTCCAGGTACACATTGACTGGAAAATAGTAGTGTAGCTCATAAAAAAGCAAAATACTGCGGATGCTGGAAATCTGAAATAAAAACAGAAAATGCTGGAAATACTCAGCAGGTCAGGCGGCATCACTGACAAATGGTCATCGACCTGAAACATTGACTCTGCTTCTCTCTCCACAGATGCTGCCTGACCAGCTGAGTATTTCCAGCATTTTCTGTTTTTATTTTAGTGTAGTGCATAAATTGGTTTGCAATCTGGCACTTCAGTGCACTGATGTTGGGGCTTCTGGAAAATGACGATGCTCCGACATAGATGGCAGCAATGGTTTCTGCATTTGTCCAATCATGTATGCAGAGTTAATTTTTCCTAGATCTCAGCGAGAACCAGTGGTAGTATAACTGTAGTCTGCTTCATGTAGGTTTGCACTCTATAGAAATGGGATTGAGATTATGTCTGTACTGTAACTGCAGCCTTAATCTGTGCTGCAGCCTTAATGTGCATTCTTGACAGTCAAATTGATTTAAAAAATAACCTAATGTGTTCTATTGGTTATTTATAGTAATGCATCCAACAGTGAAACTCATTCAAAATCTGATTGCTATTAGAAAAAAATTGATTTTCTTTTTAAAATATGTCTAAGTACTTTACTGCTTCTCCAATTATGAGTGTATGGAATGTAGATTAGTTAGAACATATTGATGAAATAGTTATACATTGTAAAGCATTTGACTTAAAATAAGTTTCTCTACGGTACAGGTAAAGTATGCTTCAAAGTTTAAAGCTCATGGTATTTTCCTTAAGTAAACTGTGAGAGCATACTTAATGCCATGAATAACAGAAAACGTTATAGTGAGCACACTTGGTAAAATGAAGAGCTTACTGCTTGCCTGATCCTGGCAGCCAAACAAAACTGATGACTTGGGTAAAAAGCTACTGCAACACATTCAACTTTATGCTCTCTAACTATACTGTATATTGCTCACCATTTTCAAGAATAAAGAACTTGTAAATTTTGCTGGAACATATTTCTGTAGTTGCAAATTTTGCAGTCTCATATCAGATAATGTTTAAATCACAATTGTTAAAATCTAACAGTTTTACATCTTATTTTGTGTGTATAAAAACTGATATTTTTGCAATTCAAATAATGGGTGAGTATATTTACAAAAAATGTAATCGCAGTCTTTTTTGAATGAATTAGTGGCGTGACATTTTACTTAAAAAGCCTCTAAATGTCTGACACAATCAAAATTCACTTCATATAATTCAGAATATAGAATACCAATATAAAGCTTTAAATCATACCTTTCACTCAGTTATGCAACAAGAAATGTGAATAAAAATAATCCACTATGTTAACATGTACAATCTTACCATTAATTTACAATCATAAATCCAACCTATTGTGAATACATTGAATCCAGCAGTTTTAGATCTGTAAAGATTTCAGCCTTAAAATATAAAATGTATCCATTTGTTCAGTAGCAATTTCTGCTTTAGTACCTGATGTCACCATTAAACATTCCTAGATGAGATATAAAACACAGGCCAGATGCAAGGTAAAGCTCCCTCTATTCTGGTTCAACAATATGACATCACCCCAAACTGAGAAGGGAAATCCTTATTGCACAATTGTGCATACTTCTTTATCCTTGTAACCTCTCTGGGGGGACTGCCAATTATAGTCCCTAACATTTTGGTGGACTCAGCCACTATAGACTGTGTAGAGGCTGCTGAAGCTTACTTCACCGAGGACCACTATAGTCTGTAAATAGAGAATTATTTCACGGGGTATATTGGAGCCTAGGAACTAGAGGTGAGAAAAGTGTAATTACCATGAGTGTCACCAAGTTCCCTCACCATTATGTAGTACGACTTAAAAAAAGTTTGTTTTCAATGATGACGTTTGATTTTTAATTCGAACTCAAGGTGAAATTTGTTCACGCAACCTGATCAAATTGCAGCCTTTCAAGTGGGATCATTGATATATATCTATGTTTCAGTGATTCAATTTGTTAAAATGACTTTGTTGAACAACTGAGAAAAGACGATTTAGAAATATATTTCCTTTCACAAGGAAATTGCCTTTTGGTCAATGTGCAGAATTTTAGACAGATTCCATCCCCCTTTCTTACCACTGTCTCAGACTGTTTGCTACCTTGGTGTCCTATTTACCCTAAGCTAAGCTTCTGATCCCACATCCTCCGTAATAGTGTTCAAACATCACCAGTGTTCCCTGTAAGGTACTGCTCCAGGGAACCCCCGCAACCAGCTTGCCGCCATTTCAATGTAAAAACCGCTCATGCGCGGCATTTTGAATGGCCCGCGCTGCCGCTTCAAGGAGCGGTGCAGGGCCAAAGAAAATTACAGGGAACATAGACCATCGTCCCTGTGCTCGGTAACCTACACTGGATCCCAGTCCAACACCTCGATTTTAAAATTCCCATCCTCGTGTTCAAAACCCTCCATGGCCTCGTCCCTCCCTATCTCTGTAACCTGCTCTAGCCCTACAACCCTCCAAGAACTCTGCCTTCCTCCAACTCTGCACTCTTATGCATCCCCTACTTGCTTTGCATCACCACTGGCGGCCGTGCCTTCGGCCGTCTCGGCCCTAAGCTCTGGAATTCCCTCCCTAAACCTCTCTCGCCGCTCAAGATGCTTCTTAAAACCTACATCTTTGACCAAGCTTTTGGTCACCTGTCCTAGTATCTCCTTCTTTGACTCAATGTCAATTTTTGTCTGATAACCCACCTGTGAAGTGACTTGGACGTATTACTACGTCAAAGGTGCCGTTTAAATGCAAGTTGTTGTACATGTTTGTGAATTGGTTTTGTCGTGAATTGTGGTGGGAGTAGTTCAACTGGGGTGCATTGTTAAGGGTTGAACCAACAAGGGATTCCATACATGTTTACAATTCAGTCCATTTCAACTAGTACTGAGAAAACCATTTTAAAATTTGGGGAAAAATGCATTCTTGCTTTCCTCTATGTAAATTTCTTCCACTTTTAAAAACTTTTGCAAAAAGTTGCTGTATTTATTTGTTCATAAGTGCTTCCAGCTGCCATATTTATTTCCAACCCAACTGAATATATAAGCAGAAATCTTATAATTATGAAAAATCAAAACTTAAGCATAAAATCAACCACTGTATTAGAAATGGTTTTAGGACGTTTCTCCCTGCACAGACCAGCCCATTTTTTTCTCCAACCTGGGTTTTCGGTTCTGCTGCATTCGCAGGTTGCATTGTGTACCTAGAAGGATCCACGAATACACTGTATTAGCAAATTTCAAGAATGCATGACACACTGTTGGACTACAATTCCCAGAATGTACCAGTATCAATGTGCCTTTCACTGTGATAGACTACAACTCTCAGAATGCAAGCTTAAGGCTGCTATTTTGTTATTAGTCTAAATGAATCTTGGCAGGTAGGACAGGACTTACAAACAGGAAGTCATGGCATATTCTATGAAGGATCACTCTGTCTGTCAAGATTTACAAGTTAAAACATTGCTGCATACAGCTGATTGAAAATCAGATTCAGGAAAAATATACCATCAACAGCTGCTACAAATTATACTCATCTCACCAGCATAAATAAACAGCAAGTTACCCTACTTCTCCTGAGATCCTTTCGTATTTTTAATTATGTACCCCACTCCCTGCCCCTACAGCACCAACTGCAGTGCTTCGCTTCCTGGCTCAGAATCTGACTTTGCTGAATTATAACTGCATTCCAGGCTACACCAGTGGTGTTGTTGTCCACCATACCACCCACCTCAGACTATTAAAATTTGGTCTATTGCCACCATGGATAAGCTGTCCTATTTCCCAAGTGGCTTTTCCCTCTTCTTCACTATGGTGCCACTAAACCCTTTTCTCCCAGCCCTGAAGTACAAAAGCCCTGTTTTGCAGAAAGCAGTAACCTGGAATGGGCTTCAAGTGATTTAAGCACTTTCTGCATATTTCTCTTAGTAAAAAAACTGTTTTAAGCATTTAAGCCCATGGCTAGGAATGCAGCTTTTGTACCGGCAGGGCGAGGGAAGCCCTTTTCTGAAATTGCTCCTTCAAAGCCCATCAGCACCCTTACTCTCACCTGCCCAAACATTCATTCTTTTATCTCCATGCACCCTCCGACCATGAGCTCAAGCTCTCCCTCCCTCCTACGTCTTCTTCTACCATGAGCATCCTTGCCTTCCCATCTGCTGCCTTTCATTGCAATTAGCCCCCATCTATGCCATTACCTAGCTTCTCGCTGTCAATCCATCCCCGACAAACATCTCCAGCACTGTGTTCCTGACTAGCCTGGCTTTAAACTTTTTAAAGCATTTATTGTGCTTGCGCCAAAATAGTAAAAGCAAACACTTATAGCCAGTTTCCAAATCACAGCCACGTATATGGCTATAGCCATTTTTCTTGGTGGTACTCCTAAATATCACCCTCACCATTACTACCCTCCATAATCCCGCTCCCAGTATTCATATACCCAGTGTACTCAAATAGACCCTATGGGCTCAATTTTGCCAGTGTGGGCGGGGCGGGCTAGGGCGTGTCAGGTGGTTTCCCTGTCAGGACCGACTATGGTGTGAAGTGGGAAAAAAGTGCAATTTTCCCCTAATTGGGCACTTGATTTCCAGCGTGTGGGAACCCCTGGACCAATTAGTCTTTCCATCCAGAAAGTCGCCTCCGATGACGTCATCAGTGCTGCTGGATTTAAGGCCTGCAAGCAGCCTTGCCTCTTCTGGAGACTGGAAACGCTTTGGACATTGTATGAAGGACTTCATTTACCGACCATGTCCACCAGCAAGCAAAAGTGTGCACCTCGCTTTGATGAGCCCTCCCTCCAAGCTCTGGTGCAGGGAGCAAGATCTAATAAGGAGGTACTGTTCCCTTCCTCAGGGAGAAAAAAGCCACCCCAGCAGACTAAAGCTGTGTGGCTGCAAGTGGCCCAGGAGGTCAACTCCATATCAATGAGCCGCAGAACCTGGCTGCAATGCAGGAAGAGGTTTCATGACCTTCTCCGCACAGGAAAAGTGAGTATGACTTTCCCATCACCCTCAATCTGATCCCCATCGCCAGCACTCTGCTTTGCCAACCTCTTCCTCCACATCCCACTTGACACTTACATCCCTGCACCCTCACCCATTCCCTCACTCTCTATGGTCACATTCACTTAACTATTCGACCATGCAGCCCTCACACTCTCTATCACTGTGATGCAATGACAACAACTTACAATACACAGGGAGGGCCCTTTGTCTCCTTCTAAGCATCTATGCTATGGATTCTCTACACTCACTCCTTCATTCTCACTCAAACTCCACTTGTGTCCCTCATTGCAGGAAAAGAGAGCCCACAAAAAGATGGAAAGAGCGAGGACAGGAGGAGGGCCACCCTCAGTAGCCCAGCTCACCACTTTGGAGGTGGCAGCCCTGGAAATTGCCGGGATCGAGGAGGATTCCCAAGTGGGGGACGGACAGACAGGCGCATCACAGCAAGTTGGTGACAGAATAGTTTGGAATTTCTCTCAATGACATTGCATGAGTCACTAATAATGAATCTGATGCTCTAACAGATTGACTTATGATCATCTGCATTATTCAATGTGCATGTAACCTTGACCTCAACTCTTTCCTTTACTCCCCCACAGGACCATCGAGAGCCTCCGTCTCCACTGTCCAGAAGGAAGAGCCTGAACTTCCAGACTCCTCAGAGGAAGCTGTAACCTCTGAGGGTGCTGTGTCAGCAGAATTAAGCGCACACATCACCAGCACAGACACTCCCACCTCGGTGGGACCTTCGGGACATGGAGTAGAGTTGTCACCTGGTGTATCACAGCTCACAAGTGAGCATCAGCAGATAGTGGAGACAGGGACAGCAGTGGAGAGTCCTTGTCGACCCTGTGCCTCCGGGTCCATCCCAAAGGAGAGCGGTGCTGGAACTCCAGGAACAGGTGCAGGAGTCTCTGGCAGGTTTTGTCTCCAGCGTCGCTGCGAGTGTGGAGTGAATGGAGGAGTCCATCGCTAACATGAGCAGAGCCTTTGTGGAGACGTTGGTGCATGAACGCATCACCACGGAAAGGATGGCAACCACTGTGGAAAAGATGGCTACATCCATGGTAAGGCTGGCTACCGTAGAGGAGAGGATGGTTAAGGTAGAGGAGAGGATGGCTACGTCCATGGAGGAGCTTAGTCGCCAGGGTAATGAAAACATGGTCATTGTTCAGAATAGACTGACATCTCTTGAGGAGCGATGGTCAGCTATTGAGCAAACAAACCAGACCTTCATGCAAGTCCTCTGGAGTAGGACTTCCAGTACAGAAACAGGTCCTCATGGCCCCCCTGCAGTGCAGCAAGGTGCTGTTCAGCCACTTGCTAGCTCTGAAGTGGGGCTGGCCCATGAGAGGGATGTTGGTGACATACAACAAGGAAGTGGGGACTCCTCTCCAAGCGCTCACACGACCATGCCACTGCAGAGCCCTCGGTCAGAGCCACACCAGAGTCCCCACCCAACTGAGATTGGCGTCTCAACCCCTGCACAGCCGCAGGAGCAGCAGACTGTTGCCGAGCCCTCACAGGCTCGGAACCCCAGAGAATGCCCGCCAAAGGTGTCGAGACAGGAGCAGCAAGAAAGTAAGCAAGGGGCCTCCACATCTGCTGAAGCCACAGGGGAAGCACCACGTAGGAGCACGCGTAAGAGGAAGATAATGCACAAGTAGTCACAAGGGTAGTCACTTGGGTGTAATGTTGTGTTTATCCAGTTGCTTGTTGTCATAAAAAATTCTGATGGCAAACTGTTGAAGTTGTGGCGTGTGTCATTTCGCCAATGGAACTTCCACATTGAGGGCTTAGGGCTACTTGCAATTGACAGTATGGTGGTCAGAATGATAGGAATCCACAGGTTCTTGGCCATTGTTGATGGTCTGATAAGAAGGTGTGAGGCAAAAGTGTTTGATTGTGCAGGCTAAGCAAATCTGGCCAACATGAGTGCGTCCCTTGCATCCCGGGCAGCAATGTGGACATGCGCTGGCGCCTTCAGGCCTGTGCAGCTTCAGGTGGGTGAACAGCAGCTTGGCGTTCCTGTTGTTGATGGTTCTGCTGCTGCCATGGCTGGTCTTCGTCCGAATCTGATGTCCAGGAGGAAAGGAAATAAATGGTTCCCATGCTTCTGGTATATGCCTCAGTTGAGGAAGTGCTCAGTCAAGGTGGCGAGAGGGGTTTCCCAGGTCACACTGGAGATGGGTATCAGGCTCCAAACTTCCACAACAATGGATATGCCTGCTAAAAGTTCCCCCAGACCTGAGACAAAGTTCTGCCAACTGCAAATGATGATTGCTGAAAACTCCTTTTTAATGGTGGAGCTGCAGCTGTTAGCAGTCCACTTGTGAGGCCGCCAGGATTCACTGGCATGTTCCAGAGGAGACGTGCAGGACGTTGGAAAAGTGGTAAAATCAGAAAGGCCTCTCAAAATGGGATTATAGAGGCAATTAAGTGGTTGTTAAGGGCCTTAAGGGCCTAGCCCGCCTCTTGGAGGCAGGATGGAAACGGGGTCAGAAAACAAGCATGTGGGAAAATTGCTTGGAGGCGGGATCAGGCCAGCCCACCATTTTTTGCGATTTTAACACCTCACACGCCTCCAATCCCGCCTCCTCGGGCCTGGCAAAATCGAGCTCTTAGACTCCCACTGAATGTTAGAATTCGCAATATTTTTATTGAACCGTTTTCTCTCTCAATGGATTCACAAAAGTTCCCATAAGCCAACCAAGTCCCCGATGATCCAGAAGCTGTATTTTATTGACAATCTTCTCTTTGCTAAGCCCCATGACCTGAAGATTAAGAATTACCTTTATTTGCAGTAATCTACTTACTGGATTTATCAGTCTTGCACTATGATACCATTATTTTCAAATTGACATAATACTAAATATAGATCAGAGTTTTTAAAAGTTAAAGCAACTAGAGATATTTACATCCAATAAATGGAATTATGAAGCACAAACAAATCCTGCAAATGCTGTCTGTATAATAAAACAGTAAATTTGCAATGGGTTAAATACAGATTTCAAACTTATATTAGAATAAAACACACTGCAACAGCAGCTTCCCTTCTCTCTCCAGCACAAGTTTGTCAGTGAGAACTTCATGAATTGACCAACTTTCAGAAGCTCTTGTCCTTTCTAAGCATCCTAGTTTTAACCTGTTTGAAATAGGAACACTCTATGCTATTGCTACCTTTCCCAGACAGAAGTAAATAATGACTCATTCTTCAAATAGCCTAGGAGAAGCTGGTAAATGGGTTTCCTGAGCTTACAGACACTATGGGGGCGATTTTGCCAGCCCTGGGGAGGCAGGACTGCCGGGAAAATGGCAGAATTTGGGGGAGGGTGCCCAACAGGATTATCCCCTTTTTGCCTTCACAAGTGTGGACTTCCCGAAGGCTCCGAAACCCGCCAGGTCAGCGAGGCAAGTACTGGGTCTGCGAGGGTCGGGGGGTGCAAAGGTGTGCTGTGAAGGTAAGTGATGGGTGTAAGAGTGGAGAGGTGAGTATCTGAGGTAAGTGCAAAGTGTTAGTAAAAGTGTACTTACCTTTGTTTCTTCCTACAGGCTGCAGTCGGTGTGTTTGTGGAGTGTCTCGGACCTCCGTGTTGCAGATGACAGATGGCCGTTGCATTCTCAGATGCAACAAACATCTAATTTCACCATGAGCTTTTATTTTCCACAATAACCTTTGATGTGGCACCTTATCAAATGCCTTCTGGAAATCCAAGTACAGTACATCCACCGGTTCCCCTTTATCCACAGCACATGTTACTTCCTCAAAGAACTCCAATAAATTGGTTAAACATGATTTCCCTTGCACAAAACCATGTTGACTCTGCCTGATTACTTTGAACTTTTCTAAATGCCCTGCTATAACGTCTTTAATAATAGCTTCTAACATCTTCCCTATGACAGATGTTAAGCTAACTGGCTTGTAGTTTCCTGCTTTCTGTCTCCCTCCCTTTTTGAATAAAGGAGTTACATTCGCTATTTTCCAATCTAATGGAACCTTCCCCGAATCTAGGGAATTTTGGAAAATTAAAACCAACGCATTAACTATCTCACTAGCCACTTCTTTTAAGACACTAGGATAAAGTCCATCAGGACGCAGCCCGCAGCTCCAACAATTTGCTCAGTACCACTTCCCTGGTGACTATAATTTTCTTGAGTTCCTCCCTCCCTTCCATTTCCTGATTTACAGCTATTTCTGGGATGTTACTTGTATCCTCTAAAGTGAAGACCGATGCAAAATACCTGTTCAATTCAACTGCCATCTCCTTATTTTCCATTATGAATTTTATAGGACCAATGCTCACTTTGTTAACACTTTTCTTTTTGGTAGATCGATAGAAATTCACACAATCCAATCAGTGCATTATACAAACCTCTCTGTAGAGGTGCCAAAAACCCTTAACAATTTCCCATCGATAATATAATTGATGACAGAAATTAACTGCTTTAAACTTCTGGATCCAAACACCCTTTTGACATCTTCACTGGAACCTATTGAAAATGGATCAAGTACAATTTACACATTTGTAACCTACACACTAAAATACTGTAGGCAATATTAAGGTAGGTTTTCTCCCTGGTTATACCTGCAGTTCATGAAACTCAAGTTGAAATGCTATCCAATGAAATTTGTGATGTACTTTCCTAAGTGGAGTAAATGCTATTCAATCGCATTACCATTGTCAAATCCCCCACCATCAAAATCCTGGGGTCATCATTGAGGAGAAATTTAACTCGACCAGCCACATAAATACTGTGGCTACAAAGGCAGGTCAGAAGCTGGGTATGCTGCAGCAAGTGACTCACCTCCTGAATCCCAAATCCTTTCCACCATCTACAAGGCACAAGTCCGGAATGTGATGGAATACTCTCCACTTGCCTGGATGAGTGCAGTTAAAGAAGCTCAACACCATCCAGGACAAAGCCGCCCGCTTGATTGGCACTCCATTCACCACCTTATACATTCATTCCCTCCACCACAGATGCAACATTGCTGCAGTGTGTACCATCTACAAGATGCACTGCAGAAACTCAGCAAGGCTTCTTTGACAGCAACTCCCAAACCCGTGGTCTCTACCACGTAGAAGGACAAGGGCAGCAGGTGCATGGGAACAGCACCACTTCCAAGTTCCCCTCCAAGTCATGTACCATCCTGTCTTGGAAATATATCGCGTTTCTTCATCGTCGCTGGGTCGAATCCTGGAACTCCTTCCATAACAGCACTGTGGGAGTACCTTCACCACACGGACTACAGCGGTTCAAGGCGGCGGCTCACTACCACCTCCTCAAGGGCAATTAGGGATGTGCAATGAATGCTGGCCTTGCCAGCGTCGCTCACATCCCGTCAATGAATTAAAAAAAGCCAGCACCGCACATCTTTTTCCACAACTCTTCATTAGCTCATATTGAAGTGTATCCAGTATGCAATAAAGGAAAAAAGTGACTATGCATCATCTATTGTTCATATTATAAGTGCACGTTGTGTGTGCAACACCCTTATGCCAGAGATTTTCACATTCAAATATATTAATGATGTTTTTCCTTTCATCAATATACTTCTGCGCATTAATTGACATCATGTTATGCATCAAACACAACACATGGTCAGTCAACCTTTAGTAATCGATTATTTGAATATTGGCATCTATTATTCCTCTGACTCATTCAGATACAAGCAATGAAAGCGAACTATTTTAGCTCTCAACAACAGGAAATAAATATAACAAGACCATTGTCATCACATGTAGCTTATGGTTGATTTTAACGGGAAGAAAGTTTATTAGGTATCACAGTGATTAATTTTTGGCTCAGCTAATGTACTTTCATGTTATCTGAGACAAGAGCTCAGGACACCAGTGTTACATTTTTAGGTGTTTTCTACCCTTCTAAAACACGAGAACCAAACAATCTATTGCAAAGATCACTCTCCTAAGTCAGTCCAAATCTCTCTGCTTTTCAGAATGTCTTTACTAGTCTTAGCATCTAGGTAGAACTTTTGTTAATGTGCCCAGGACAATGAATAGAAAACCTTTGTCTGTCATCTATTTTTAAGATATTGGAATTATTCTGATGACTCACATGATCTGTCACCAGTTCTTGATAAGTGCTAAAATAGCATATTAGACCTCATTCTAGTTTTAAAATATTAAGCAAATATAGTAAACATTGAACAAGGAAGTAGGTAACAATATGACACATAAATATATGTATCATCCGCCTCCCCAAAGGGAAAATTAACTAAAAGGTCACAAAATTGTATCTAAAGAAAATGTTTATATACAGTTTCCCTCCTTCTTGTGTCCTTACGAGCTGCGAGCTAGCTAAAATCTACCTGCATCTCAGTGCAGATCTTAGTTTGTTTGATTCAAGTATACTCCGAGAACTCTGCTTCATTTGCTTCTTTCTCAACTTATTGGAAATTCATAACTGCTAGCCTAATTTTAAATAGAACACCATCATATTCATGAACCAATCACAAAGTTTATATATTTGAAAATTGTGCATCAGACTTCCTCTTAACCAGGGATATTACAACAAACTTCAGAACTTATGTAATGACATAGATTTGTGGCTGTAAGTGGCTTTTTAAAATCTTGCATTGTGTCCAATTTAAATGGGACAGCTACCAGCCCAAAACAAGACAAACATATTTCAATATATCAAGCAGTCTTAAACATTACCAGTCAATCCAACTGTATTCTTACATGCTGATAGTGCTGTTGTTTCAAGCTTCTGCTATATATTTACAGAACAGCTTGCAGATTTTATGGACTGATTTCTGTTTTAATTGTTTCTACCTGTCTTTTATCTATTAAAAAAAATCCTTTCCAAGGTTACCTTGAACCCTTTCCTTCACTTCAACAAAAGAAGTGTTAATTAGTTCAGCTGTTGGAAGACTACGATACGGAATGGAAGCTTTTTCCTGTGCAACATACAAATAATAAGAGTAGTGTATCTCTAAATTTCCCCAAGGCTGGGAAATTGGAGGGGAGTTAATGAGTTGCCCTATGGGGCTCCTGTGGCATGATACTAAAGTGGGGAAGGTATTGAGTCAAGGACAAAATTTACAAATGGGCAGAACTGTGGTAGATGAAATTCAATACAGAATAACTTTGAATTAGCTAGGGGAGAAGCTGAAAGTGAACTGGGAGTGATGGTAGATTCAACACTTACTGGGGGAGAAATTGGGTGAGTAGCGCCACCTGTTAGCGCCTAAAGAGGCAGTCAGTGGCTGTAGCGCCACTGGCTGCGTCTCCTGCGATATTCAGTAGGGGCGCTAATAGTGGCGTTAGGCATTTGCGCTGCGCCGCCACCGATGACGTCATCGGTGTGCGCAGCGCCCCATTCGCGATATTTGGTAGTGAACGCCGCAGTTGCGCCGTTCGCTACCCGCGCCCGGTTCACGGGGCCTTACTGTGCCGGCAGCGGCGCAAGTTAAGGTGGAGGTGCGGGGCGGCCGCCTGCCAGCACCTCCGTCCCCTGCCTCCTAACCACCCCCCCCCCCCCCCACGGCATTGCCGGCTGTTTCCCGAGAGCCCAGCACTTCTCCTTGGTGCCGGGCTCATTTGCCGGCACTCACAAGCGGGGATCGCGCTGTTGCAGGCACCTCCCCCTTAACAGTGGGAGGAAGGCCTGCAGTACCGCTGCGGCACGTTGCGCTGCGATAATCAGTTTCAGCGCCCTAAGAGGGACGCGGAGCGCCTCGAGCCTCGCCCCGTGTCCCTCGAGCGGCACTGAAACTGAATTTCTGGCGATCGGTATTACTCCAATCGCTGCGCTAAATCCTGCGCTCAGGCGACTTTTGCACCACTTTGGCGCCCCAACCCAATTTCTAGGCCACTATGCCCAGTCATGCTGAATCGGTACAGTACTCTGATCAACCCATACCTTGAATACTATGTTCAATTTTGGTCTTCAAGGCACTAGGGAAACAACTGAACTCTAGAAAAATGCAGAGAAGGGCCATACGGCTGAAGACTAGTTTCAGAGGACCGAGTTAAGGTTAGAATAATAGCCTCTTCAGGCTGAAAATTAGGTGAATGAGGAGGGAACGTAAAGGTATATAACAGAGCAACTTGTAATTATATAACTCAACATAAAAATGCCAAGATGCTTCACAAAATAAAAATAAAATATACTAAATGGAATAAAAAAGTAAATCGGGAGCACTATGTCAAAGTAAGCCATGACTGAAGGGCAAGGGGACATAGGGTTAAACTGGTAAAAAGTCAAATTTAGGACTGATGTAGAAAAATACCCCATGCGAAAAGTGAAGAGTCTTTTGGGGAGAGTAATGGAGGCACAAATTCTGGAATTATTCAAAAACTGGTTAGAAACCGTGATGGGGAATCCATGGATTTCTATAAAAGTATGACCTAGATGGGCCAACTGGCCTCCCTACTTTTACTTATCTTTGTGTATGTGTAGAAGAACTTAGACAAGTGTTTACTGCCTGTTATTGAACAACAGTACATTTATCTTCTGCTGTGCAATTGAACTTTGAACTCTTAACCGTAACTTGGCCCTTCAATGCATTACCAGTTGACTATTACGACTGCAATGTTCTGGTACGTTAAGGTTACTGCATTGCTTCATCGACTGACATACTAAACATATTACATTAAGTGTCAGTAAAGGGAGAGTACTTAACCAAACCTATTCCCTCCCATACTTAGATATCAGCAGTGCAAGTTAGAGTAAGATTTTACTTTTAACTGATTACCAGTGAGATACTGCTTCAATGTGACAGTAAAGTACACTCAGATTCTGTGTGGCCAGCACCACCAAACCTCCCTATTATCATTCCACTTTGTTTTGCTTGTCATACAATTTCAAAAGAAAAAAAACCTATTTCCCTTTTCATTTCTATCATTCAGCGTGCTTCAGGCCATAATGAATGAGCTTTGTGTCACAATTTTCTGAGCATTACCATCAAAGCGTTCCTGAAACAAAATCACTGTCTTCCTCATCTAGCAACATGAAAATTCTCTAGCATACAGATTAGCATCAAATTTCTTCTCTGATGTGAATGCACACCCTGTATTCATACCCTATTTTGTCCCATCACATATGCTAACCATATTCACTGCTTCATGCCTGTGCGGCTGTATTTCTACATTTGAATCATCTTGGTTCTACTATAGAATTTTGTATTCTTCAAACAAGTAATTTTCTATGGTTGATTTAATGTTAGAAAAAACAGGAAGGTCAGAAATTAAGAATATGTACTATGACTTCATGCTACTTTGTTCACAAGTACCATGGTATTATGCAAAACATATTTGCTGTATGATCCACAGCTAGTCATTTTTCACCAGTGGTATACAGTCTGCATACGTAGCAAGGCAGCCAAAAATACAGTGATCCTGCTAGAATATCTGCATGTGTGAATATAGATGAGGTTACATTCAGTTTGATGCTGCACAGTTGATTAGATGTCACCACTTGTTGCCAAGGCTCAAAACTGAAGAATGGTCACCTGGGTGAGATAACAGAAGGCAGCTGATAGTCGAGGAGCCATACCTAAGGGGGCGATTTTCTGACGTCTGAGGAGGCAGGTTTGGAGGCGAGAAAGGTGGGAAAATCAGAAACAATGAGGGCAGGTTCGTAACCCGCCCCCGCGGGATTTTACCGGTGCTGGTTTTGGAGGTCGGGAAACGGTCCCACCTCCAGCTGGCCATAGCACCAGTTAAGATCATTAAATGCTCGTTAAGGGCCTCTCTAAGCCTAGTTTGGGAGGCCCTTGTGATTTTTTGACCGTTTCAGCATGTTCCACGACCCTCAAACTACGCCAGCTAAACCTGGCGGGTTGACTCGTGTGTTGTCTCCTCACAGCTGCAGGTCCAACAATACATCATTTATTTCATCAGGGATTACTTGCAGGTGCCAGAACTTTGCTCTAAAAGGTCTTTGAGCACTTTTAGAAGACCTTCTGAAGTCGGAGGTGCTGCATCTTGAATCTATCAACTGTGGGACCTCCTTGGAAGGCCCTCTCTCCACATGCAATGAGCGCTTCCCCAACGGAGGCATCTGCAAGCAGCATGGGAACCACTCGTTTTCTTTCTCCATGGACCTCGGATGAGGAGCATCCACAACAGCAGAACCAGGCAGCTCAGGAGCAACAGAAGCAGGAGCCCCAACCTCCTGCTCAGGCAGCTGATGCTGCACAGGGCAGAAGGTGCCAGCGCATCGAGGCACCTCGCCGAAGGAGATACCCCCGACAGAGGGTCTACAGACAGAGGATGAGCTACCTCAACATGAGTGAGCAGCAGTGCCAAAGGAGGCTGAGACTTTTGTGAGAGGTTGTCCGAGAGATCTGCGGCCTGCTGCAGCAAGACCTGGTGCCCAGAGGAAAAGGTGGACACCCCTTACCAGTGGCTGTCAAAGTCACCACCGCACTCAACTTTTTTGCCTCCGGCTCCTTCCAGGGATCATCAGCAGACATCAGCGGCATCTCCCAGTTGGCCGCCCACATTTGCATCACGCAGGTTACCGATGGCCTTTTTGCTAAGGCCCACAATTACATCCAGTTCACAAGGGATCAAGCAAGTATAACAGCCCATTCGGTTGGTTTTGCAAATATGGCAGGCATGCCAATGGTGCAGGGCATCATAGACTGCACATATGTGGTCCTTAGGGCACCCCATCACAACCCAGCTATCGTTGTCAACCGCAAGGGCTTCCACTCCCTCAACGTACAGCTGGTTTTTAACCACAAGGAGGAGTTCTTGCATGTTTGCGCCAAGTTCTGTGGTAGTTGCCATGACTCTTTCATCCTGCAGCACTCTATCGTGCCTCTGCCTTTCAATCCGCCAAACCAACTTAACGGATGGCTCCCTGGTGACAAAGGATACCTCCTGAAAAAGTGGCTAATGACACCGATCAGGAGGCCAGCTAACGAGGCTGAAGAGCGCTACAACGCCAGCCACACTTCGACCAGGTCCATCATCGAGCAAACCATTGGGTTGTTGAAGATGCGCTTCCGTGCCTTGACCGATCAGGTGCAGCCCTGCAGTATACACCATACAGGGTCTCCAGAATGGTCATGGTCTGCTGTGCACTGCACAACATCGCACAGCATCGTGGCTTGCAACTTCCTGAGGAGCAAGTGGCTCAGTTCCAGCCCTCCTCAGATGAGGATGAGGAGGAGGAGGATCTGGAGGAGCAGGAGGAGGAGGAGGATGTCAGAGCGCCGGTGTATCGACCAGCAGCAGCGGCAGCATGCAAGCACATGGCTGCCCGGGATGCAAGGGATGAACTTATCCTGGCCAGATTTGCATAGGTTGCCCAAGTTGTCACTTGCCCTTGGTGCCATCCTAGGACATCATTGACAATGGACATGACTCTCTGGCCTGCCTTTCACTCAGGCCACCAACCTGACAACGCAAGTGGAGCTGCCTAAGGCGAAAGAACAGATGCCATAACGCCAACATTTTGGCATCAAATCGTTTTAATGCTTTCCAACAGGGATGGCATTTCATCAATACACAGAAACATTCACCCAATCTGCATACAGATCTGGAGGTTATATCCCTTGCCAGCTGTACCCACACAGCCTTGGTTTCTTTGGGAGGTCTCTTCCTCCCAGATAAGTGGAAGAGCACCTCCCTGCTAGCTGTCACCCCTCAAACAACATTTGCAGCGCCTCATCCGAGAGCCTCGGGGAAGCCCTTGTCTTGGAATTGGACATAGTGATTTCTCAGAATATGTTGAAGGTGGTGCAGCATAGGCAGAAATGCTGTGGAATGAGCCAAGGCAGCAAGAAGTCATAAAATCAGCCTGGAAAAGTGATGTCAGCAGAGACGAGTTTCAGTCCCAAAACACTAATTGACCAAGGGCATCCCACACCTCTGAAATCAAGTGGCCAATCAGGGGAAAATCGCAATTTTTTGAAAACGATCAGTGGAGGCGGGTTTCAAACCAACCCAAACCGAAACCTGCCTCCATCTCGCCTCCAGTGGGAAAATCGCCCCCTAAGCTTCAGATGTGACCACTGGGAATGCTCCAGTTGGTTATTAATTACAGATAACAAAACAGAACAGTTAAGTGCTCCTTGTGTATAAATGTTTAAGTGACACTCATGTTATACAGGTGCCGAGATACTAGAAATTCCCTACTCTAGATTATCCAAGACCTTTTGTAGTCAGCCAGGTGAATGCAGGTCAACATCTCACTGCAACCTGATAATTGTACAACAGTTATTTTCAAAATTCCATACTACAGATCTGATTCTTTTTCTGTAAGACTTTCAACAGAACCAACAACATTACAGTTTAATAACTCCAGTGTACATCCAAAAAGGTTATTGACCTATATGAACCAAGGTCAAACCACTGCATGCAGAAGGATTACACATTAAAAAAAAGTCCACTAGCAGTTAAATAGAGATTACTGTTCGTACCAGGCGATAAACACGCTCTGCTTTTAGGTTTCCCTCAAATTCTACCATGTGACCAATTACAAGTGACCTTTCAGCTGCTAAGTTGAAGGAAACTAATGTGTGACACAGTTAGATAAATTTAATGACCAGTTTGCGTATTACCAGTTTGCGTATTAGATTTCATGGGTAAACATCTTTTGGGTGGGCTGTAAGACTGGACGAGGGTGACCATATTTTCCAAACCAAATCCAGGGACACAGATTGGGGGAACAGCAAAGTAGCAAGGATGGAAAATGTAGGTTGCTCAGCGTAGCGAGGCAAAATTTTTTAGTAGCCAATACTTTTAACAGTTGCACATATACACTACAAATGCAAAGCAAATGTGCATATAATTACCACAGATGTGACATCACACTATTGACGCACATTCAGATACCTAACCCCACTCCGTGACTGAGGTCACATCTGACCATCCCCCCACCCCATGACCTGAGGTCACACGTGACCCTGACCCAATCCCCCAGTTACTGAGGGCACACCAGCCCCCCACCACGACTGAGATCACACTTGACCCCGATCCCAACCCACCCCCCGCCCCCACCACCTCAACAGTGTCTAGAAATAGCCCGCCCCCTTCCACGGTGACCGAGTCCTCCCCCGTGGCCGGTCCCTCACCTGCACCGGTTGCCGGCTCCCAGGCACTTCCGGCGTCGATAATCCAGCAGCATGAGCCCGGCCAGAAACACAGAAACAACAACCGTCACATGCGCAGAAAGATCGCCCAGTCGCGCATGTGTAGTGAGTCACTCTGCCATTGTGCAAGTTGTTGTTTAATTTAGCCTTAGAGCCGCAAACTGACAGCTCAGGGAGGTACACTCACTGCCATGGGGTACACTGTGGGGACGGGTTTTGTGAACCAGGGACTCTTCGGGGGACATTGTTTGCCTGGGACACAGTACCTCATCCGGGGACCGTGCCCAGGAAACTGAGACAAATGATCACCCTACTGTAGGCCCCATTCACTTATTAATAACTAGCTGGGGGTGCCCGGCAGTGCCGAGGCGTTGTTGTTGGGAGAGAGAGGGGGAGCGACTGGGGGGAAGAGAGAGGGAAGGAGAGAGGGAAGGAGCGAGCGAGAGAGGGAAGGAGCGAGCGAGAGAGGGAAGGAGCGAGCGAGAGGGGGAAGGAGCGAGCGAGAGGGGGAAGGAGCGAGCGAGAGGGGGAAGGAGCGAGCGAGAGAGGGAAGGAGCGAGCGAGAGAGGGAAGGAGCGAGAGAGAGAGGGAAGGAGCGAGAGAGAGAGGGAAGGAGCGAGGGGGAAGGAGAGAGAGAGGGAAGGAGCGAGGGGGAAGGAGAGAGAGAGGGAAGGAGAGAGAGAGGGAAGGAGAGAGAGGGGGAAGGAGAGAGAGGGGGAAGGAGAGAGAGGGGGAAGGAGAGAGAGGGGGAAGGAGAGAGAGGGGGAAGGAGAGAGAGGGGGAAGGAGAGAGAGGGGGAAGGAGAGAGAGAGATTGGGGGAGAGAGAGAGAGATTGGGGGGGGAAGAGAGAGAGACTGGGAGTGTGAGAGAGAGAGAGACTGGGAGTGAGAGAGAGAGAGAGACTGGGAGTGAGAGAGAGAGAGAGAGAGAGAGACTGGGAGTGAGAGAGTGAGAGAGAGAGAGAGAGTGAGTCTGGGAGTGTGTGTGTGAGTGAGAGAGAGAGAGAGAGAGAGAGAGAGTGGGAGTGTGAGGGAGAGAGACTGGGAGTGTGAGAGAGAGAGAGAGAGAGAGAGAGAGAGAGAGACTGGGAGTGAGAGAGAGAGACTGGGAGTGTGAGAGAGAGAGAGACTGGGAGTGTGAGAGAGAGAGAGACTGGGAGTGTGAGAGACTGGGAGTGTGTGAGAGGGAGAGAGAGAGAGACTGGGAATGTGAGAGAGAGAGAGAGAAAGAGGGAGTGAGAGAGAGAGAGAGAGAGAGAGTGGGAGTGTGTGAGAGAGAGAGAGTGGGAGTGTGTGAGAGAGAGAGAGTGGGAGTGAGAGAGAGAGAGAGAGAGACTGGGAGTGAGAGTGTGTGTGTGCGTGAGTGAGAGAGAGAGAGAGAGAGACTGGGAGTGTGTGTGAGAGAGAGACAGACTGTGAGTGTGAGAGAGAGAGAGAGAGAGAGAGAGAGAGAGAGAGAGAGAGAGAGAGAGACTGGGAGTGAGAGACTGGGAGTGAGAGAGAGAGACTGGGAGTGTGAGAGAGAGAGAGACTGGGAGTGAGAGAGACTGGGAGTGTGAGAGAGACTGGGAGTGTGAGAGAGACTGGGAGTGTGTGAGAGAGAGAGAGAGAAAGAGAAAGAGGGAGTGAGAGAGAGAGAGAGAGAGAGTGGGAGTGTGTGAGAGAGAGAGAGTGGGAGTGTGTGAGAGAGAGAGAGTGGGAGTGTGTGAGAGAGAGACTGGGAGTGAGAGAGAGAGAGAGAGAGACTGGGAGTGAGAGTGTGTGTGTGCGTGTGCGTGAGTGAGAGAGAGAGAGAGAGAGACTGGGAGTGTGTGTGAGAGAGAGACTGGGAGCGTGAGAGAGAGAGAGAGACTGTGAGTGTGAGAGAGAGAGACTGGGAGTGAGAGAGAGAGAGAGAGAGAGAGAGAGAGAGAGAGAGAGAGATTCATCCTCAAAAAGAAGAAATTGAAAACTCCACCAATCCAAAACAATTCTGGGAAATGTGGAATAACCTGAGTACAACACAATTGCAAGCATTACCAATCCAAGATGGCGACATCTGGAGAACACATTTTGAAAACCTCTACAAAGACATCCCAATAAACGAAACAAACCCAAGTCAACATCAGGTCACAGAAAAACTCCACACATTAGAAGCAACAATTAAAGACAACCAAAACCCTCTAGACTCCCCAATCACATGGAAAGAACTGGCCACAAAAACAAAATCTCTCCACCTAAAGAAAGCCTGTGGCCCAGACAACATCAAAAATGAAATGCTCAAGTTCAGCAATATGGAGATGCAGGGTGCGGTACTCAAATTATTCAACATCATATTACGTTCAGGCTGTTTTCCCGATATCTGGTGCCAAGGACTAATCTCCCCCATATATAAAAGTGGAAACAAATCAGACCCAAATAACTACCGCGGCATCTATGTCAACAGTTGTCTAGGGAAGTTATTCTGCAGTATTCTAAATAGATTACTTGATTTTCTTAACAAACATAATATCCTCAGAAAAAAACAAATAGGCTTTCTTCCAAAACACCGCACCGCCGACCATATCTATACCCTTCACACCCTCATTGAAAAACATATACACCAAACAAAAAATGGGAAAATATTCGCCTGTTTCATCGACTTCAAGAAAGCCTTTGACTCTATATGGCACGAAGGGCTCTATTATAAACTTCTTCAGTGTGGAATAGGGGGCAAAGTCTATGACCTTATTAAATCAATGTATCTGAAAAACAAATGCGGGGTCAAAATTGGAGACAAACGCACCGATTTCTTCACCCAGAGAAGAGGCGTCCGGCAGGGCTGCAATTTGAGCCCGACCCTGTTCAACATATACATAAATGAATTAGCAGACATGCTGGAGCAAAGCGAGTCACCAGGTCTCCGTCTCCTGGATGGAGAAGTGAAATCCCTGTTCTATGCGGACGACCTGGTTCTGCTGTCTCCCACAGAACAGGGATTACAGCAACAACTAGACCTACTCGACAAATACTGCCAAAATTGGGCTCTAACAGTAAATTTAAAGAAAACCAACATCATGATTTTTCAAAAAAGGCCCAGATGTCAGGAAAACAAATACCAGTTTACCCTCAGTGATACCACTATAGGACACACTATGAGCTACACCTACCTTGGTCTAACTATTACAGCATCAGGGAGCTTCAGCATAGCAGTGAATGCACTAAAAGAAAAAGCCCGAAGAGCCCTATATGCAATAAAAAGAAAATTCTACAACATCCAAATCCCAATCAAAATCTGGCTAAAAATATTTGACAGCATAATCCTGCCCATTGCACTGTACGGTAGTGAAGTATGGGGCCCGCTAAATCACCAAAGCTACACAAAATGGGAAAAACACACAATAGAAGCCCTCACCAGGTACAGACTAAGCGACCACCAACTGGAAATTGAAAAAGACAGATACAAGACATCCTGGCAGCCTAGAGAGAATAGAATATGCGATCAATGTCTGGCCGGCGAGGTTGAAACAGAAATGCATTTCCTCCTAAAATGCGAAAAATTCAACACATTAAGAAACATGTTATTCAACAAGCTAAGCCAAACAACCCCAGATTTCAAGGAATTGGATGACCTGTCAAAATTGAGATTAGTCCTGGGAGAAGGAGACAGACCATACCTTGGGGCCAAATATGTAACAACATGTCACAACCTGAGGACTGTTTAAAATTAAGACTGTTTAAAATTAATATTGAACGTACCAAATGAAGTACAAAGACTGTTTAAAATTAATATTGTTTAAAAGTAATATTGTATGTACCCAACAAATGTCAAATCGATTGACACCTACAGAATGTTGGAAAACTGTACCTTTTTGCTATGTAAGCTTTGGCAATATGGTTCTCTGTAAACTTTCATGCCAATAAAGCATTTGAATTGGAAATTGGAATTGGAGAGAGAGTGGGAGCGTGTGAGAGAGCGCGTCTGGAACAAAGGACTCATAACGCCCATATACAAAAGTGGGGATAAAGGAGACCCAAATAACTATTGAGGCATCTGTGTAAACAGTAACATGGGAAAGGTTTTCTGTAGTATCATAAACAAAAGACTTATAAGCTTCCTTGAGGAGCACAATGTCTTGAGTAAAAGCCAAATTGGATTCCTGCCAAACTATAGAACATCAGATCATATCTTCACCCTACAGACCCTAATTGACAAACACGTCCATCAAAACAAAAGCAAAATCTACGCATGCTTTATAGATTTCCAGAAGGCTTTCGATTCCATCTGGCATGACGGTCTATTCCTGAAACTTATCGAAAGCGGGGTAGGGGGAAAAACATATGATGTAATTAAATCAATGTATACAAACAACAAATGTGCAGTTAAAATTAGAGACAAACAAACAAAATACTTCCCACAGGGGCGGGGATGCAGGGCTCGCCAATCTCACCGAAACTCTTTAATATTTACATAAATGAATTAGCAAAACTACTTGAACAAGCTACAGCACCCGGCCTCACCCTATATGAATCCAAGGTTAAATTCCTCCTCTATGCAGATGACCTGGTTCTGCTGTCACCAACTAAGGAGGGTCTACAGCAGAACCTGGATCTGCTGGAATCAGTCTGTCAGACCTGGGCCCTGACAATAAACCTCCAAAAAACCAAAGTCCTCGTGTTCCAACAAAGATCCAGACATCAGGACACAAAATAAATCTCACACTAGGAACAACTAAAATCGAACAAACCACTAACTACACATACTTGGGCATAAAAATCAGCTCTACGGGAAATTTCAAACTGGCTGTGAATGAACTGAAAGAGAAAGCAAGAGGGCTTTCTACGCCATTAAAAGATCAATCCAAATAGAAATCCCAATTAGCATTTGGCTCAAAATTTTCAAATCAGTAATTGAACCAATTGCACTCTATGGCAGTGAAGTGTGGGGACCGCTAACACAACAAGAATTTGCAAAATGGGACAAACACCTAATGAGATCCTACATGCAGAATTCTGTAAAAGTATCCTCCGGACTCAAAGGAAAACCGTAAACAATGCATGCAGGGCAGAACTAGGCCAATTTCCACTAATAATTACTATCCAAAAAGAGCCACCAAATTTTGGAAACACCTAAAAATGAGCAACCCCCACTGCTATCATTACGAAGCCTTGAAATGCCAAGAGAGGACCATAAAGAATAACTCCCTCAGTCAACTAGTCTGGGACTCAGTGAAGCAACCACTAACACTACTAACAATAACCAGCCCCAGGACAGTGACATCGTAGCAGAGAGAATTCGACCCAACACAATTGTCACTAAACAAAAGGAAAAATACCTGTCATATTGGGCAGAAACAACAAAAACCCAAAGTAAACTCAATTGCTACTTGGCCCTAAACAGACAATACAACATGGCTGAGTACCTGACCATGGTAAAGGATAACAAACTGAGAAAAACCTTGACAAGGTACAGACTTAGCGAACATAGCCTAGCGATCGAAAAAGGCAGACACAGGCAGACCAGGCTGCCAAGAGAGGACAGGATATGCTCTCACTGCAGTCAGGGAGTAGTGGAGACAGAGATGCACTTCCTCACAGCCTGTGGAAAATATCAGGGCATCAGGGAGAATTTCTACCAAAAATTCTCACAAATATGCCCTGAATTCAGAAATCTGAATGACGACCAAAAACTCCCATACCTACTGGGGGAGGAGAGAAGCTGTGTAGCACTGGTGGCACACTATGTTACAGCTTGCCATGAACAGAGGGACAACCAGTAAACCTAAGAAAAGAGTATATATAAATAATGCGAATGTATATTTATACACTCAGGGATATACCTGTTTATACACTGTATGAATAGAACTGCGTTTATGTGTTCAACCATAAATGTATTTTGATGCTTTGGCAACATAAGATGTACCTTATCATGCCAATAAAGCGATTTGAATTGAATTGAATTGAATTGTGAGAGAGAGAGAGAGAGAGAGACGGAGTGTGAGAGAGAGAGAGAGATTGGGAGTGTGAGAGAGAGAGATTGGGAGTGTGAGAGAGATTGGGAGTGTGAGAGAGAGAGAGATTGGGAGTGTGAGAGAGAGAGAGATTGGGAGTGTGAGAGAGAGAGAGATTGGGAGTGTGAGAGAGAGAGAGAGAGAGAGATTGGGAGTGTGAGAGAGAGAGAGATTGGGAGTGAGAGAGAGAGAGATTGGGAGTGAGAGAGAGAGAGACTGGGAGTGAGGGACTGGGAGTGAGAGAGAGAGAGAGAGAGAGAGACTGGGAAGTGTGAGAGAGAGAGAGAGAGAGAGAGAGTGGGAGTGGGAGTGAGAGAGAGTGAGAGAGTGGGAGTGAGAGAGAGAGAGAGAGAGAGAGTGGGAGTGTGAGAGAGAGAGAGAGAGAGAGAGAGAGAGAGAGACTGGGAGTGAGAGAGAGAGACTGGGAGGGAGTGAGAGAGAGAGAGAGAGAGAGAGAGAGAGAGAGAGACTGGGAGTGAGAGAGAGACTGGGAGTGAGAGAGAGAGAGAGATTGGGAGTGTGAGAGAGAGAGAGATTGGGAGTGAGAGAGAGCGATTGGGAGTGTGAGAGAGAGCGATTGGGAGTGTGAGAGAGAGAGATTGGGAGTGTGAGAGAGAGAGAGATTGGGAGTGTGAGAGAGAGAGAGATTGGGAGTGTGAGAGAGAGATTGGGAGTGTGAGAGAGAGAGATTGGGTGTGTGAGAGAGAGAGATTGGGAGTGTGAGAGAGAGAGATTGGGAGTGTGAGAGAGAGAGACTGGGAGTGTGAGAGAGAGAGACTGGGAGTGTGAGAGAGAGAGATTGGTAGTGAGAGAGAGAGACTGGGAGTGAGAGAGAGAGATTGGGAGTGTGAGAGAGAGACTGGGAGTGTGAGAGAGAGAGAGAGAGAGAGAGAGAGAGAGAGAGAGTGTGTGAGAGAGAGAGAGTGGGGGTGTGAGAGAGAGAGAGAGACGGGGAGTGAGAGAGAGAGAGACTGGGAGTGAGAGAGAGAGAGAGATTGGGAGTGTGAGAGAGAGAGAGATTGGGAGTGTGAGAGAGAGAGATTGGGGGTGTGAGAGAGAGAGATTGGGAGTGTGAGAGAGAGAGAGACTGGGAGTGTGAGAGAGAAAGACTGGGAGTGTAAGAGAGAGAGAGATTGGGAGTGTGAGAGAGAGAGATTGGGAGTGTGAGAGAGAGAGAGATTGGGAGTGTGAGAGAGAGATTGGGAGTGAGAGAGAGAGAGATTGGGAGTGTGAGAGAGAGAGAGAGACTGGGAGTGAGAGAGAGAAAGACTGGGAGTGTAAGAGAGAGAGAGAGATTGGGAGTGTGAGAGAAAGAGATTGGGAGTGTGAGAGAGAGAGATTGGTAGTGAGAGAGAGAGACTGGGAGTGTGAGAGAGAGAGAGACTGGGAGTGAGAGAGAGAGAGATTGAGAGTGTGAGAGAGAGAGAGAGAGAGAGAGAGAGAGAGACTGGGAGTGAGAGAGAGAGATTGGGAGTGTGAGAGAGAGAGAGATTGGGAGTGTGAGAGAGAGAGAGATTGGGAGTGAGAGAGAGCGATTGGGAGTGTGAGAGAGAGCGATTGGGAGTGTGAGAGAGAGAGAGAGAGAGAGATTGGGAGTGTGAGAGAGAGATTGGGAGTGTGAGAGAGAGAGATTGGGAGTGTGAGAGAGAGAGACTGGGAGTGTGAGAGAGAGAGAGACTGGGAGTGAGAGAGAGAGAGAGATTGAGAGTGTGAGAGAGAGAGAGAGAGAGACTGGGAGTGAGAGAGAGAGATTGGGAGTGTGAGAGAGAGAGATTGGGAGTGTGAGAGAGAGAGAGATTGGGAGTGTGAGAGAGAGAGAGAGAGGGAGTGTGAGAGAGAGACTGGGAGTGAGAGAGATTGGGAATGAGAGAGAGAGAGATTGGGAGTGAGAGAGATTGGGAGTGTGAGAGAGAGAGACTGGGAGTGTGAGAGAGAGACTGGGAGTGTGAGAGAGAGAGAGATTGGGAGTGTGAGAGAGAGAGATTGGGAGTGTGAGAGAGAGAGATTGGGAGTGTGAGAGAGAGAGAGAGGGAGAGATTGGGAGTGTGAGAGAGAGAGAGATTGGGAGTGAGAGAGAGAGACTGGGCCGCCGCGGCCGCTCACCTGATGGCCTTGGGTCGGGCTCTGGGGCGGGGCTGTTGACGCCGCGGGGAAGTTTTGTGCGCGGCGGCTCCCGGCACGGCCCGCAACTCAAGGCCCAGGCTTCCCGGGCTGCTAGGCCGCGCCCGGCGCCGGCACAGCCGCTCGAAATGGCCGTCAAAGTAGGCGAGCCTCCGGGCGAAGGGCAGGGGATCACTTCATTTCCTACTGTTGCTAACTACAATTTAAAACTCAAATAAATTGTTATTTTCCTTAGTTCCCTAACACACAGAAAGCGTGGCAAAAAAATCGTGAAGAATCAAGATGGCGGCCACTTACCTCGGTTCAGAATGATAAGGCCTGCCCACACACGCACCGATTGGTCAACCGTCAGGTCAATGAACTGTAGGATTGGTCAATCGTCAAGTCACTCAACACTCAACTGTAGCATGGCCCGCCCGCACGCGCAATGAACCCGCCCCCGTGACGCAGCGATTGGTCAGCCGTCGGTCCACTGTCACGTCGCTCGACCGCACGATTGGTCAACCTTCACGTCACTCAATGCTAATGAGCAAATGAGCAGAACTTTTCCCATTTAATGAGCGGAATTTTGAACGTTTTTTGGATACGGTGGGCACGATTTTTGTCTGACGGGAAAGTAAATACGCCTATGACCGGTCCGTAATCGTAAGCTTTCTTTTGATGTGACGCGCGTGTAGGTACGCTCTATAACTTTCGAACATATAGAGAACAGACAGACAGACAGACAGAAGAGGTCTTTTATAGATATAAGAAGATATTGAATACATACATTTCAAGCTATTATACTAAAAGAGTAGAAAATATTTGGAGGGAAATCAATATTTTTAAAAAAATGTCACGTAGTGAACTATATCTTCAAAAATGAGGTAAATCATCAAAATCAATTATGATAATCAGTTTCATATGCTCGCCACCCAAATTTCTTAGCCATCTATATTTTGGATCACATCAATTTCTTCACTCAAGAGATCTAATCCACGACTGGATCAATAAACCGCATTGAAGGAAATTTCTGGTTTGTAAAAGCCCAATGACATGAGAAAAAATTGGAGAAGTTCAGCCTGCCATAAAAGTTTTCATAGTTTTTTCAGCTGTTTAGAAAATCTTGATGAATTTCCCTTTAAACTTCACAGATTTGTAACTACTAGAAGTGAGAATTATGCTGACATTGCTCAACAGACATACTGCATAAGCATCATTACAGCAGACTGTTTGGCTGGAGTAAATTATTTAGTACTTCGATGTAGAGCCTATGAAATTTTTACTTCTGCTTTTGTGTCAGAAAGATATTATTAGCATGGGAAACACTGAAAATTTTCTATAGCGACCAAATAATATTCAAATACATGATTCCAATTAAATACAAATCAATGAAAAAAAAATAAAAAATAATAAAAAAAAAAATATAAAATAGTAAGAATTTTTTTTATCGCTCATGAGATCTGGGTGTTGCTGGCAAGGCAAGCATTTATTGCCCATCCCTAGTTGCCCTTGAGAAGGTGGTGAATAGCCTTCTTGAATCGCTGCAGTCCGTGTGGTGAAGGTACTCCCACAGTGCTGTTAAGGAGGGAGTTCCAGGATTTTGACCCAGCGACGATGAAGGAACAGCAATATACTTCCACGTCAGGATGGTGTGGAACTTGGAGGTGGTGGTGTTCCCATGTGCCTGCTGCCCTTGTCCTTCTAGGTGGTAGAGGTCACGTGTTTGGGAGGTGTTGCCAAAGAAGCCTTGGCAAGTTGCTGCAGTGCATCTTGTAGATGGTACACACAGCAGCAACGGTATGCCAGTGGTGGAGGGAATGAATATTTAAGGTGGTGGATGAGGTGACACTCAAGCAGGCTGCTTTGTCTTGGATAGTGTCGAGCTTCTTGAGTGTTGTTGGAGCTACACTCAACTAAGCAAGTGGAGATTAACATTAGACTAAAGTACAATAACATATACATACATTAAACGAAAGCCTAAATATCTTGGGGTGGAATTTCCTGTGGGAAATAATCGGAACGTTACATCCAAAATTACAGCCACTCATGCGGCCATTTTACCGATGTCTATTTACACCCAAATTTCCTTCCAATCTCTTTAACATACGTCAAAACATAAAAATGGGTGTAAACAAGTGGAAATCAGTGTAAACAAATCCAGGAAAACATGCAGCTCACCATACCTACTTAAAGTATAAAGAAAGACTTGCACCTTACACAACCTCAGGATGTCCCAAAGTGTCATTGGTGACTGGAGTTTCCACTAGGTTGCACTTTTTTTTTTAATGCAATTCGCCGGAAATCGGCGAAAACCAGCGCAAAAGAGCGTGGGATGTCAAGCACAAATCGAGTTTCCACGCTAGTTTAAAAGCATCACGCTAGAAGCTGGCCCCGCCACAAAACTGACCAGAACCCCCAGATCAAATTACTCACCATTGCAAGTTTCTGCTAATTGCTCCCATTTGTGGGTCTTCGAGGAGGCTCTTAAAAGGTAAGTTTTTTTTTTAGGTGCAAGGACACTAATAGGCATGTTTTAAAAGCTTTTAAACAGCATTTTTAAAAATGTATTAAGAAACTGACTACTGTACCCCAATATAACTAGCAAATGGTTCTGTATAGTTTTTTAAAGTCCTTTTCAGTTCTTTAAAATCGGGTTACTCACAAGGAGTGGACTTGACGCTGATTAAAAATGTTTATTGTTTTGTGATAAACCCAAGTTATTATTCTTAAATATATCAAGAAATATTTTTTAAAGTAAAATGTTTTTAAAGTTATGTTCTAAAACGCTGCTGATTGCGTGGGTTCAGGGCAGATTTTATCTTCAGCGATTGGAGGGGATGGGAGGGGGGGGGAAAACACTTCTCAAAACTAACGTAATTTTGAGCGCAATTTGCACCCGATCGTCAATTGTGCCCAAAGCGGAAACTCCAGCATGTTTAAGGAAATGCAATTCATCCAATTAAATGTGATTTATATCAATGCCAGAACAATGCATTCAAAGAAACAGAAATACAGAACAGCACTCGGTGAGGATAATTTTTTTTAAATTGCATTAAAATAGCAAAAAAATTACTGTTGCCTGCAGCACCTAAAATTCCAGGCTTAATTTAACACCACATTTTGAATTAGCCTAACTGCAGCAGGTTTGCTTGTTTAGCTCTTTATCCTGGGGGCAGAGCCATTGTAATGAGTCGAGATGCGTGGGGATATAGGGATTGATGGGCGTAAAAGTGCGAGGAAAACTGGGCGTAGCATAATTATGTACGTAACACACTTGTACCCGAGATTCATCGATCTTTTACGCCAGATATTTGCTTTACGCCCCGATTACATGTGTCTTTGGGCGCAGATACACAGGAAATTCCACCCCTTATTTTTCACGTGAAAATAACGGAGGATGAAACCAATGAAGTAGAATACAATCAACTTCTGCCTAATGTTACAAAATGTAGGAGGAAAGTACAACAATGTTGCTGCACTAGCAAATATAAACATTTTTGCTTAAAGCTTCATTTTATAAGGGTATCAAGAGATGTGGAGAAAAGGCGGGTAAATGGAGTTGAGGTACAGATCAACCATGATCTAATTTAATAGCAGGACAGGCTCGAGGGGCTGAATGACGTACTCCCGTTCCCATCTTTCTTCCTATGCCCATATAAGCTGTCACTGCAATTCAGAAAGCAATTAATCGTGCTAAGTGTTCTGAAACCTTTTGTAAAAAATGTCATGTAAATACAAGTATTGTTTATTACATGGAAATCTGCTATACTGCAATAAATACATAACAGATTGCACCCTAAAGACTTTCTTCAAAACAAGTTGGTTTTCTCTAACAGGTAGCGTTATAAAAAAAAAATTACTGTATAAGGGCAACTGTGAGGTACTGGGAGCATTAAATTGCAGCAACTATATATTTAAAAAATATTAAAAGCTTCAAGCTGCTCTCCTAAATATCCAGGTTTTAGCTTTAATTTTGCATGAACTTCAAGTTATTTCCTATAGTAACAACGTAAATCATTACTCACCAAGCCACTGATAAACTCTTACATTCACTGTCCTAATTTATTATACTATATACAACAGAGATATGCAACCATAATCTATCTGCCACTTGATAAGTAAAAAACAAAGTTAACACCCTTATATGTAGCTGTCATAGTACTTCTGCTTAGCATAGAGTCCTACTAGCAAGTTGAATAAACTGACAAATTGAAATATACTTGCAACCACTCTTCAGTGTTTAAGTGCTTACTGAAATGCACCTTTCAGCAGAAATATTTTTACAGGGAAAATAATCATAAATAATGTAAAGACCATAAGTAAAGGATGCTTTAGAACCATTATATTTAAGGGGCCTGTTGAACCTGTGAAATACCAAGCTGTCAAATACAGCATTAATAAAAGAGGTTAATTTTTATGTTCTGGAATTTAACAACAGTGGCTAGTTGTGAAAGACACTAACACTTGCAATGAATCGCTCAGTTTCTGGGCAGAGGTTTGTTGGGAGGTACCAAACACTGGCCTGGACTGAATGTATAAAAACTGCTGTTCCTTTTCCGCATTAAAGCACTAGTTCAATGAAGAATTTTGAAAATGCACATTACAACATATAAAACCAATAAGACTGCATTCTATTCCCCTTGTTTCATGCTAATAATCATAAAAGTGCACAACAGGAAAAATCTGTGACTCAAATGGTTCTTGCCATCATGTTTATGCAGATGTATCAATAATAAATTTCTTTTGTCTCACATACATAGAATGCAGCAATTATTGCAGGTGCAGTCAGCTTCTTGCTTACAGCCATTTACGGCTACAACATTTGCAATCATAGTCATTAGTAACCATCTTGAAGATCCACTTTGCAGGGGATAAAAATTAAATTCACAAGGCTCCTACTCTGAAACATGTTATTTCAGAAGAGAGTCACTGAGCTACGATGCAGCTTTAGCTCCATGACAACATAAAAAATGACGCCAATCCAAGTTGGGGCATTGATGCGATTGTGGAGACTTCCTCCTGGTAATTTATCACCTTTGAACCTCATCACTGGTCCCTTCCCTGGACTCCCTCCCACATACAGAATGAATGGCCATTTGAGCAAAGCAGCCAAAGGCTCATGGAACCATACCTACTTCAAAGTCACCACCTTCAGGAAAAGAGCAAAAAGAAAGAAAACTGGAAAAATGCGCAGCACCCCAACTGAATGATGAGACATGTTTTCAGACCATGATCCTGACATTGCTGAAGAGAGGAACCAAGTGGAAATAAGGCACTTCCCCAGAGACAAAACAAATTCAAGTCATCCCTGGGTCACTCATGTGCACATTCTAATAGTCAGTTAAGACCTGCATAAGGAGAGGCCAGAGAACAGGCAGTGAAAACTAACTTACAAAAGGAGGCATCACGCATCCTCACCAAAAGAAACATACACAAACAGAATAATGAGAGGAGTATAAATGCATTCCACTTGTGAGGACGAGGATGACTTTTGAGTGAAAAAGTTGAGTGAATTAAATCATCTTCACTCATGGGATGTGCTCCACATTTCAATTTACCATTAAGCAACTTGTATTTATTATATACTGACTCCACATAAGTCCTTCGGATATCAGCAATCTTTTAATACATGCTAATTACTGCCAAGTTCCTACTTTGTTCCTTACATTGTTAATAAGGGTCCAATTTAGTGCAATAGTAATAGGGGATGCTCTGAGTTTAAGGGCTGAGGCACCATCACAGAAGGGATTTTACTCCACATCTGGCTATGCTACACCCGACCTTAGGAGTTTGTGATGTTGACAATGGGCGCCTGAAATGGGAAGATGCCAGTCCCCAGAACTAAACTCTCTCACCTTGATGAGCAGCCAAAAAAAGGTATTATGGATTCTGTTTCCAATACTGTATTTAAAGTTAACCAGGCCCACCCCCATTTTTGTGTGCTCCACAAATTTTGATATGTTTGCTCAGAGTCCAGAACATATACATGTATTAAGAACAATGTTCATAACATTGCCCCCGGGTGTTGGGTGGGGGGCGGGGGGAGGGAAACACTGCTGTTTGTATCTCAAAAACATCCATTAACCACTGCGCCCTTTCAGTCAACTTCTTGTCCATGTAACATTACCTTTAAAACCACATGCCTTCATTTTATCAACACCTCATCAAATGCTTTTTCAATATGTAAGCATATTTCACTATTTTAGGATGATTTACATTTAGTTTGTAATAAGACATAGTATTCCACTATTACAGTCCCATTCTGTAAATGGTTTAGCTTTTTATAAAGAATTCATTACCATAATTCTTCAACACAATTGAAAAAATAAATGCAAACACACGAGTCCTCTTGGAATCTAAGAGCATTCCAGCTGCGCTTGCAGAAGTGATTATATAATCCAATTTATCATAATCAATACAACAAATATGCTTATAATACTCTGCAGACACTGCACTTTGCCACTTTCATAAACGCAGCAGCTTAGTTTCAATCAGATAAAACAATGATGGTATTAGAGATTCCTAACTGTTCTAGTTACTGTAATCATTGAGATGTGATCTTCTATTCACCCTTCATTAGCACTTAAAGTGTATTTGTTGTGGAAACTACATGGACTTGCTTTTTATTTAGTAGTGATGGAATAAGCTGGCTTCAGCATTTGCTTATAGAACCACTTAAACTAAAAAGTGAAAAATATAAAAATATAATCAGTTATCAAATATTAAGCCACTTTCACAGCAATATGGACAGACGAATAGGATCAGGTACTGAGTTTGGATGAAGGGAGCTGCACAGCCTGAAGAAACTTAAAGGAAATTAAACTAAAGAGACATAATTTTAAAAAAAGTGAGGAAAAAGAAAAATCTTTTGTCTAAATATGATGAGAAAAGAACATGCATGGCACCATAGTGCAAAAGAACACCAATATACCAGCATGGAGTAGTAAAATGTGGATTTGCATCCATAATTTCCCACATGGTAAGTACCCGGTCTCAGCCATGCTTTCAAGGAAAGATATCAAGTAGTGACCCAGAGTGTCACTAAAGGAGGAAAATTGAAGGGTAAATCACTTTTGTACACACCATTAATATCTAAGAATACTTTTATATAAACCATTTTGGCTATCAATTTGGTTGCATTTTTGTGCGAGCACCTAAAAAGACTCATTGAGTAGTCATAGTTGCTTAATTCATAGTAACCTACAACATTCCAGAAGGCTTGACTGGAGTTTACTTTACTTGGTATATACACTTTTTTGAATTATCAAAATATTCAATTACACTGTTTAAATAGTATATAAACTAATCAATTGGCTAAGAAAAAATACTTGTTCATCCACACATGCAAGTGTGAAACATATTTGTTCGCACTTAATTTTTGGTTCCACTATTATGAAACTATGTTATAAATATAAATTATTTTACTCCTCTAAATGCTGTAAATATTTGTAAGTAACACCTTACCCCTAGACTTCACCAATCCAGGAATAATCTTCCACATTTGTAAAATAGGAAACTTTAGGATTCAGGTATTCATTGTCCCTCATTTCATCCTCACATTTTACAAGATCTGTTACCTTGCCTAGAATTCCAATGGACCAGTTTTGAATCTATTCTTTGCCAGTGTTCGTCTGCGTACTACAGTCAGTCACTCTATGAAGCCATACCTATAATATAATTTAGGGTTATAATATGATTTATTTAGCATATTGTGGCATATGAAAGTTGCTCTTCCATGGCCAAATCAGAAGAAATATTATAAAAGTCCTTTTTATTGATCAGCTTAAATATCTCCCACTAATATCACCGCATTAGCAACAATTCTGAAACTACTAACACGTTAATGTTACATAGGGGGTGATTTTCCCAGCCCTGGGGAGGCGGGACTGCCGGGAAAATGGCAGAATCTGGGAACGGGTACCCATCCCGCCTCCGTGCCATCTTCCCAGGAGGTGGGTACCCGACCCGTGCCAGGTCAGAGCTCCTCGAGGCAGGAAGGGGATTAGTGCCAATTAACTGGCAGTTAACAGGCAGCTTTTTGGCTAATCCCTATTTTGAGCCCTAAAGTGTGGGCTTCCCGACGGCTCCGAACCTCGCCAGGGTCAGCGAGGCGAGCCGTGGGTCTGTGGGGTCGAAATGTCCGGTGTGCAGGTGAGTGATGAGTGCAAGTATAGAGAGGTAAGTGTGTAAGTTGAGTCTAAAGTGTTTTAATAAGATTACTCACCTTTGCTTCTTCCTCCAGGCTTCATCACTTTAGGCTGCGGAGGTGCCTCATCTCCACGGCAGAGATGACAGAATGGCTGCTGCATTCTCTGCTGCAACGGCCATCTGATTTCTGTTCAGGAAAGAAGTTTGGTGAGTCTTGTACAAGGACTCACCAAAGAACAGAGATTGTCAGTGTTTGACAGCTTCTCAAAGCTGTCAAACGATGACAATTCAAACGCTGACGTTCTCTGTCACCGGCTTTCCCTTAATTGGCCTGCTAAGCCCGCTGGGCAGGCTTAACAAAGTCAATCAAGGGAAAATAACGTGGGTTGGCCAGACGTCGATGGAGGCGGGACTAAAACCCGACAAGCAGCTTTCCCGCCTCCATCACGTCCCCATTGATAAAATCACCCCCATAGTGTTATATAGCTGAAACTCAGCTCTATCTAGACACCACCCTAGTCTGGATGAGCAAAATCTGTAACTCCTGATGTTGGATGCTATCCACTGTTCAGGTAGAAGCAATATTAAAATTTCATAGGACATCATACTTTACTGAAATCCTAATGGCAACACTCATTTTCCATTAAAAACTTGAAATGAGTTTTTATAGATATGCAGTAAACAGTTTCAAACTTTTCTGCTGAAAGCCCCGGGGAAAGAGGTGGATGTTGAGCAGGAAGTGAAGGAATTTAGTTGGGGAGACCAATACAGTTGAAGAAATAGGTTTTCAGAAGTGCTTTTAACAGAAGGAAGTGTGGTAGCAAGGCCAAGTGGTTTTGGAAGTGTTTCTAGGGCAGAGATAGAACAGCAAATGTGTTATTAATGATGTAATTGAGTCGGCATTTAATTCTGATTCAGGCACCTTTCAATTTGCCAGAAATCATCAAATTTTCACTAATTTGTGTTCAAAGACAGATGATAGACAGAAATAGCAGCCAGGTGGACTCTCAACAAGTTTGGAGAAAGCATCTGGTCTAATAACATTTGCAGATACAGTAATATTACTGAAATATCACATTCTAACAGGAATGTTGGTACTGACACTAATAGACAAACCTTTTCCATTTTGAGCACTGTTGTCACTACTGAAATCAAGTCTTCTGGCTAACTTTCTCATGGTACTTTTCAAGTGCAGTCACTATTGTCATGTATGGAAATGCGGCAATTTGCATATAGCAAGGGCCCACAAACAGCAATGAGATAAATGACCAGATCATCTATTATTGTTGGTGTTGGTTGAGGGACAATTTTTGGCCAGAACACTAGGAGAACTCCCCTGCTCTTCTTTGAATAATGCCATGGGATTTTTTTATTTCCACATGAGGGAAAAGATGGGGCCTTGTTTAATGTATCATCCAAAAGACAGCAATTCTGACAGCACAGCATTCCCTCAGTGTTGAAGCGTCAGTTTCTGGAGTAGGGCTTGAACCCCTGACCTTTTTATTCAGAGGTGGGAGTGTTACCACTGAGCTAAGGTTGGCATTAATCAATTCAGTTTCACAACTTGCCATGGTGGGATATAGACTCTCAACCTCTGGGCTACTCATACCATACGACCGGGCTGCTGAATTCTACACTATGATCAAAGACCTTGAATAGTATCTTCTGGGAAATCATGTAACAGGACCTAGGTTAGTTGGACACCTATGCTGGAATACATTAAGCAGATGGGCTAAATATTTTTTTAATGCACATTTTTAAAGTCTACTTCATATCTGGAAATCAGCACTGTACAATGTATAGCAGATATTTGCACCTGGCTGAACTGTTTCAGTTCATAAATTGGCATGGAAAATTACAGAAATACATCTAGGATTTTATAAATTAGACCAAATAATTTAGAACTACAAATTATTCTGACATTTTAATTGCAGGTTGGAGATGAAAATATAATGCACATGATCAAAGGAACACAGAATAGGCATTGTACCTTCAAAATGCAGGTATTACAATTTATTGGCCCCAGTCAGAAATCCCATGGAGCCATTAACCAAAGAACAAGCTAACCTTCTTATAGTTCTACCTTTTTAACAGATGTGTAATGATACTGCTAAGAAGATCACTAACCCCCAAATACGTATTGCAGTCTGTGTCAAACATATGCTCTACTTCCAGAGGCAGCACATGCTATACTTTATTAACTTCAAAGGCAAAAGGCCTCAAATTGAACTCTACAAAGGGTGATTTGCAACACTGGGCATTAGGTTCAGACTGAAGGTTTTCAAAAACTATTTTTTTTAATAACCATTATTCAGCAAGGAAGTTTGCAGTAATATACTAATCTGATCTTCTGCAAAATGTTTCCTCAAGGTTTAACATTATTCAGATTTGTTACTCAACTTCTAAATGGATAGGTGCAATATTACACCGTTTAATATTTTTCTAAGGAATGCTAGAGGTTTTCATGAGGAACTGTATACATTACCATCTTAAATCTATTCCTTAAAGAGGCAATATAAATTTTCTAAATTCTACTCACGGAGCTCAAATCTAACCAGATGGTGATTCAGATTTATTAAGGACCATTATTTTTTTTTAGTTATTCTATAAAATGTATGTAGCTTCTTCATAAAGTATATAATCAAACTGAATTACAGAAATTCAAACAGTAAGATGTTACAGCTTTTCACCCAATGAAACCTAACAGAAAAATAACTTACAGAACTTTAAATGGGTTTTGTGCAGATCCCAAATAAGAATTATATAAACATCACAACATTTTGAAAATGAGGGTAAGACAAGCACACACGTTGGCTGATATCAAACTGGTTTTAAGTATTCTGTCTGTGATTCCAATTTCAGTATCACAGCATTCTCACAGCTTTACTTTCATGTTTAAAGAGTGTTATGCCTTAACTGATATTGTTTGCAGTAGAATGATTAAGACTGCAATTCTACAAATCTACTGATGAAAATTTACGATGAAAAAAAAACTGATTTATGTGAAATAGATCAGCACTCTTGCAATAATGCAGAACCAAACACTTAAAATGTGGTTGGACTGATCAAATTACAGTTGAGCATTGCCACCCACCCACAGCCTGACCTAATTTCCCAGGCCATGGATGGTAAACCATAAGCTCATTACTGTATCTCGGTATTCTAGCTGATCTAGAAGGCAAGACTAGATGCGTTAGGAATACAATAGACTCTTAAAATAATTAGATACTCCTTTCAAGTACTAATCACAGCACATAAAATTAACCATACAAGACCTTTGTTTATTGAGAAAATGATAAGGGTTAACATACACAGGCAATTAAAATAATTTCTTACATTTCAGACAGACTAAACATCAACCCTAAAGTACTACAGTGAGTACTTTTTGCATTTAATAATTTAGCAATACATTTTAGTTTGGCACACTGTCATGTAACTTCCAGAAAGACATCAGTATTAGTAAAAGCACAGCAAAGCCAAACAAAGAATCACTGAGTAAAGTGGAACCTACATGAAGTGCTCACCTTTGAGGATGACTGTTGAACTAATACCTCAGTCACAGCTCTTTGCCCCATGCTAGCTGATATTGTCAATGGTTCCTGTCCCTCGGGCACCATTCTGCTCCCTTTCAAAACTGCAGTCATCACCCCCATGGCTATTCAGCTCTCGACAACTACTACCCCATCTCCAAGCTATTTTTCTTCTCCAAGGTCCTTGAACACTTTGTCGTCTTCCCAACTCTGTGCCCATTCCTTCTGCAACTCCCTTTTCAAATGCCTAGTACAGCCTTATTCTTCTCACAGCATTGTAATGGCTCTCGCCTGACACGTAACTCCATGGGAATACCCTCACAGTTCCAATCCTATTTTCTGAACATCGCAAGAGTATCTCCAGCAATAGCTTGTACTCATGTCCTCACACCGTCATCTCCAAGGTCTCTCAAAGGTCTATCCGCAGCCCCTTCCTCATCTACATACTGCCCCTCGGCAACATCATCTACAGAGGCAGAGTCACCTTCCAAATGTACGCCAATGACACTCGGCTTTACCTCTCCACCACCTGTCAAACTGCTTGTCTGACATACAGTCCTGGGTGAGTCATAACTTCCTGCAGCACAACATTGGGAAGACCTGCACTCCTACCTCAGTCCGTCACGGAAACCTTCATACATACATGCAGTCTTTAGCTCCAGACGACTATTCCAAAGCATTCCTTGTTGGCCTTCCATTCTCCAACCTCCATAAACTCCAATTTGCCAAAAATCTGCTCCACTAAATCCCTCTCATCCCGGTCCACACTGACCTACATTGTTTCCCTTTTCAAAGTTAAAATCCTCATTTTTAATTCACTCCGTGGCCTCACCCCACCTCATCTCATCTCCACAACCTTCTCCAGCCCTATATTCCACCACCCTCCCCGCCAAACACTTTGTTCTTCTGATTTCAGCCTCATGTGCATTTCACCCTCCCTCAGCATCGTGGCAGGGCTTTCAGCCATCAGGGTCTTACTCTCTCAAATTCCCTGATGAAACCTCTCCATCTCTATCCTCTTTTAAAAACAAACTATTACAAACTTTATTTTCAAATAGAACATGAACCAATTTTACCTCTAATGATGCTGGTAAAATAATGGGGCCAGATATTTTTTTAAAGTGGCTGAAAAAATTATTATAGATATGCAGTCTTTTTTTTTTTTTACACATTATTCTGCTTATGCATTTCTTCAGCAAATGCATGTGCAGTTGTTAAGTTACAGAGAACAACCACGGCACAGAAAGCTGGCCTGCTATGGCTGAACTAGACTGGTTGGGGAAACATTGTCATTTTCTCTCATCCCAAATACTCCATGTATCTGGGTCCCCTCCTCCCTTCCCAATTGATTTTCTGTAATTTTCTCATTTCCAAACTTTCTTGTAAATTTAATAACAAATTTTAAAGAGACCATAAATTAGTGTGCATTGTTGAATTTATCTCAAAGTGGCAGTAAATATTTTATTAGCGTGTGAAACAGAAGAAATTAAATACTATATTGATAAAAAATGGTGCTTCTGAAAAGATTATACATGCAGAAGTCTGCAATTATCCCTTAGAGGACCAAGTGCAATTGAACACATTTACTATGACATTCTGAAAACACACATCCTAAAGTCCTTTAGCAACCCTGATAATCCTTTCTGCTACATGTCATAACCTTCTTGAACATGTCGCCCAAGGAAGCTTTATAACCCGTACAAACATTAAGGCCTTCAGGAGTACAATCAATAAGACCCTTACAGACACAAATCATCAGTAACAATGACAAGCTCAAATGATTCTTGAACATAAACAAAAAGTTCCTATTCAAGACACTAAATACCACTTTGGCCCATCTATCAAATTACATTTCAGTGCTCCACAAATTCTAAATTCGTATTATTGACTCAAATTACAAACAATTGTAACACATATTTGCCAGCTCAGCACTGCTGAATACTTACAAACTATATTTTGCTGTAAAAGAAAATATCAATTTAAGTTTTAATTCACTCAAATTGAAGTGGTAAATTGCAATGAAACATAATACAGGCTGTAGTGGGTTATTCGTAAGCTGATCTGCATTTAAAAGGTTACTATAAAAAAATTCTGAACTTGGACAAAAAAGGTAATTTGGATGGTCACGTATAGAAAGGAGATATTCCTGGGCAACATACATAATTTAGCTCCACATACATAAGCGGGGGTAGGTACTAACAAGCAACTGTTCAAATGAAATGCATCTGCAGTTTCTGCATGTTATGATTCCCCAGTAAGAAAATTCTCCAGAGTCACATTACAAGTCTAAGAGCAGTGACCTATTTAATGTCATTGAAGATGCAGCAATATGAAAAGAATTGCTTTTAGCTCACCAACTAATGATGGTAGTGCTCCCAACTGACTAAACTGATGAACGACTCCCAACAGTTCACCACTATATGCGTCAACTGATGCAGACAGCAGTCCCTTCGCAATTAAATAAAAGCTGCCAACTTTCAGTACGCACTGCTCTCACATGACCTCTAGCTTTGGAAATATACTGTTACTGTTTTATTTTATCTGAATGCAAATGAGGTATGTGGGTTTTGGAATTTTGGTTAAAACAGATACTTCTAAAAGTAGCTTCACATTTTTTTAGCAACCTTGAGTTTTAAAGAAATCTATATGGCAAAGTACTATTTGGAATGAAACTGTCCTGCCACAAAGTGGCAGGGGAAAACAATAATTAACAAAGCTGTCATGCAGCTTTAGTTAAACTAATAATGTGCAATAGTGCTCGACAGTCTGACAAGCACAAAGACTAGAAAATGCGTTAACTGAACAGCTATACTTTAGGTGTTTATTTTGTTCAATGCTCAGTTGTGTATTTTAGTACATAATTGTAGAATGGTCTGAGTGTCAGATTCAACAAGTTCTACATCAAAATTCAGCTGCTTTGGGAGAGGGGTTAAAAAACAGTAATATTCTAACTCTCCCTAGTGGGGAGCCAGCAGTCCACAATACTACTGGAATTGATTGTTTTCTCTCAAATGTCAGCATGGAACATGTGGGCAGAAAACATCCAATTAAAAAAAACTGCAGCAAAATATCATTTTTCACTCTCACTTCAAGAAGCCTGGAATTCAGTTTGTGTAATAGCTTGCTGGCATGTATCCACTATAAAAACATCTCAGCCAAGATGATAAGGAGGCGAGGTCTTGCTCTGCATGCACAGCTTGCCAGCAGCAGCTGATAGGAATTGGACTTCCCCGGCAGCCTGGAGAGCTTGCATACGGCAATCTCAGTAACAGGAAATTTCATAAGTGCGTGGCTGCCTCTAGCAAAAGCATCGTTGGTCACAGCTGGCTAAATGTCTCACTGTTATAAAGAGAAAGGTGCCGACCAAATACTATGGAGGAGAGGGAACTTTAAGCAATAGCTTAACGCGCAGCTTGGAAAGTAAACTAACACTTCATATTCTACAGTGCTGGATCATTACAGAAAATCTACTCCACATACACATGGATATTCACAACAGAAGCAGCATACAGACATTGCGCTTTCATCTCTAATTTACCTAAAGGTAAGCAATCGTTTATACTATAATTGCAGAACTTTCTGATTTGCTGCAACAAATATTTAAGTGATTTCCTGATATATCTAATTTTAAAATGCAGCTTGTGAACATGTATATCACGGACTGTAACGGCAATATTATGTTGAAAGGAAAATTATGTTCCACTTGCACTTTGCAACTGTAATCATTTCCAAAGTCGACTATACTTTTACATCAAATATAATTGGATTCATTTTGAGGAATTTACTAACCAGACTCTTACACAAACATCCAAGTCAAACGAGCTTTTTCACCTGCATCCCCCAATGCAGTAGTTTTTCTATCATCAAATAATTTATAAGTGTCTGCTTAACAGAAGTGTAATTTAGAGAACAGGCAAGCATAAAAGCCTTCTGTGATGCACAGTCCAGTGAGATCTAATGGTCAAGTAGAAACTACAAGACAATGATCTAAAATAATTAGAACACTTCAGGATACTCATAGTACAGCTTGCTTTTTATTGCGTGCATGTTACCCTGGAAATCCCCTTTAAAGATACAGCAAAGCACCATACCTCCATGCTGCTAAAAAGATGATAAATGAGTCTCATTGTTTATAACTCCTTCAAGAAAATGTTTCCTCAGCTTATCAACTTTACAAAAATAAATTATTTTCCTATACTACAAACAACAAATTAGAGATAATGCCTTCAATATCAATGTTAAGCTTGCTACGGGGATTTACAAAGGGTTAGGCTCAAGTGAACAGTAGTCCATTTTACCGTTTGGTTTCATATCACTGGTTTACAGCATGGAAAGAATTACTTCATTTTAACCCCTTCACTACCTCCTTAAAGGGTACTTTCCCACCAACTTTAATCTGCTCAATCACGTCTGTTGGTGGGTTTTAAGGAGACCATCTATTTCTGTTTCCCCATCTTTAATATTAAATGATGATAAAAGAACATCCTGTGCATTCCAAAGCCATACAGTAAGTCAGAATGCCCTAGCAATCTAACAAAGATGATCTACCTTTCTCAAATAGCAGTTAGGTGTACTGGTCATTTATAGGTATTTTGTGTTGCATATTTGTTTGATTTAATTGATTTAGTTTGGGAAATAAATAAAGATTAAACAGTCACAGTTAGTCTCTATGAAAAAACATATAGTTCACATAAATAACACTGAAGATTTAAAACTAAGATCACATAGCAAAAAGATCAGCTGGATTTAACAAATGATGATTAAAAGCACACTGTTATTTAAAATGGGATATCCAACAAATAAATAAATGTTATGATCAAGTAAACAATGAATGATCAGATAATTCAGTCATCATTTTCTTATCTCAGTAATTTGAGGAAAAACTTAGCTTTTTAATCAATGGTCAAGAGCACAATCAAGAAAATTCGAGATATACCATCTTGTTAACAAAGCTTAGCTCGCTCAAAGTTTTAAGAACTAAAACCGTAAGCTACTTCATCATAATATTATTAATCAGAATTCCATCAAAATCCTCACTTAAATGTTTACAACACTGTTTTAGAGTTACTCAGCATAAACAACAAAATAAGAAATATTTATTATCCAACATTTCTGAATATGATCAAGTATTGAATATAATTTACATTTCATGCATATTTCTGGGGATAATCTTCATGCAAGTGATATTGAAGACTGTATATGAGCTTTTAAAGAATGTGTGTTTTTGTCAGCTAAAGTATAAACTACTAGAGGATCTGCTGATCCGTGAGTAAAATTTATTACAATTTCAAAGAAAGCAATTTATGCATTATACAACCTTTTTCAATCTGGAACTGATATGCATATAGAATTCTTTGTAGATGGAATCTAAATAAAAATCGAGTCAGTCCAATATGCCCTGGTCAGTTTGTCATTGCTAAATTTACATAAGATTTACTGAAACAAAAGATGACTTTAAATAGATATTAGAAATCTATTCTTGGCATATATAAAGTAGATTTATCTTTGAGAAATGAATAGTTTCTTATTTACACTGAATAAGAGTTATTATGACCTAGGTCTAAAATATGCCAGAAATCTGATCTGTAACCCAAGGGTAACATTACCACTGTGATGTATAATCTCACTTCAAATAGATGCTACCAACTTTCTGCTTTTCTTTAAAAATGTTGTCACCATACCAAATTAATTTGTAGTTAATTTCAATGTTTCCAAATTGTATATGCTGGCTCCATTTTTTTTTGTTTTTAAAGAGTGAAACTTCCAATTATCTATGCAACTAAATATAATCCAATATATATATGAGAAATAATGAACTTCATAGTACATCAAATAGTTTTTTAAAAGCTAGACAATTACGTTGCAAATATAGTCATAGTACTACAACGGTCTTTAATGAAATGTGTTCATTAAGCTTGTATTGTAAATCAACACCAATTACAAATTCAGAGATCAGAAACAGTAACAATTAATAATATTTTCTATCTTTGGCTATGAAGTTCAATATTCTTTATGAATCACTTTATATTCATCAGCAAGTAACATGTACCATGTTCTATGCCATTCTGTCTGCTAAGAAAACAATAGCAGGGACTAGAAGAGGCAGTTTTGAAATATAGACCCTAAAAAGTCTAAGAGGATTATGCATCAGCTTACACAGTACATAATCCTTCAAATAGTTATACTAGAGGCCCATTACATATATATTTGTAGAGCATCCATTTCTAGATTATTTTAAACATTTTATATAATTGTTATGGTACAAGTAAAATAGTTCAAGATATTCAAATTGTACTTTCCAAAACACCCTGAGATTTCCCCTTTGGATCAGGTGAAGAGGTATCACTGTCCTGGAACTAGTGATACTTGTCCACATTATTAAGTATGGCTTACATAAAGATGGTGTATAATCTTTAGTAAGCAATTACAAAAAATGACAAATACTTTCCATTTTCAAGGAATTTCTTCCCGAGACAGAGATTATAACATTTCTCATAGCAATTCACACAGAATTTAAAGGAGAAAAAAACCCCAAACTAATGCCAGCAAAGTGGTTTCCAAATTTCCCCATCTCACTTTAGTTACCTCTTAAATTAGCACTTTTTAATGATCTGCTACTACACAGGCACCCAGATGTCATGTTAGCTGTGGCTCAGTTGGTAGGACTCTTGCCTGAGTCACAGCGTTGTGGGTTCTATCCCACTTAAGACTTGAGCACAAAAATCTAGGCTGACACTCCAGTGCAGTACAAAGGAAGAGCTGCACTGTTGGAGGTGCTGTCTAGTGGATGAGACATTAAACCGAGACTCCATCTGCTCTCTCAGGTGGTCGTATTTCAAAGAAGAGCTGGGGAGTCATCACCAGTGTCCTGGTCAATATTTATCCCTCAAACAACATCACTAAAAAAAAAATTATCTGGTCATCGTCACATTGCTGTTTGTGGGAGCTTGCTGTGAGCAGATTGGCTGCCGTGTTTCCTACATTACAACAGAGACTACACTTCAAAAAGTACTTCATTGGCTGTAAAGCGCTTTGGGATGTCCAGTGGTCGTGAAAGGCGCTATATAAATGCAAGTCTTTCGTTTTTGATGTTATAAAATGTACCCTAAAAATAATGAATTGAACATACAACCCTTTTACTTCCTACAAAAAGAGTATATGTAAGTGAACAATACAATGTCTGTTGCTATGATACACAATGTTATGCAAGATAAAATGGGAAACATTTCATTTTGGAAATTGTAACCTCCATTATTTTTCTACAGTCAGATTTTTATTTCATATCATTTGAATAATCAATCAGTTGTTCAGTAATATCTGATGTATAGCTTTGTTTTTAAACTGTAGCGGTAAGGCAATTCATCCACAACAGGTTAGTTTAAAGGAACCAATATCTCTTTTTGTTGAGCTGCCTGGGCTGCAAATCAGATGTTTTCAAGTTTTTTTCTTAAATCTGTTTTATACTTTTAATCATACTCAGTTTTCGACTTAAAAAATTTAAAGCAATAGAATGTGAATGCTGTAAATAATTCTGGAGTAGAACAATGCTATTTGTCTAAACACCTGGATCAGCCTAAGGTTTATGGAAAAGTGTCAAGATTGAATCGAACATTTTGAAAATCTCATCAGTTTAACTATGGGATACATTTTCGTGTGTCCGGTTCCATTGTGTGGGAACCAAGCATGGCAACCCTGCCACCCGCCCAATGTCATTGGTCTTAGGCCTGACCAATTTTCATGGTGGGGCCTCATTAGAATGATTTTGGCAAGCTGTCATCGCTGAAGAAGCACTACGTGCAGTTCACCATTTGTGGGGGCGTCATGAAATCCGGAGTCTCCTCTGTGGAGCCGAGCAAGAAGTGGGAGGCACTGAGGTACCAGCATAGCATGGGAAGATTTTTAGTGGGGCCAGGAGAAGCATTTGTGCTCCTCCTGGTTCCACAAAAATCAGCGCCATAGCGTTTTTCATTTTTTTTTTGGAGCAGGTTAGACCATTGTGTGCCAAGTACCAATGGATGGAATGTGCGCTGCTCACATTCCGTCCATTGGTATCTGAAAATTGCATCCGAATCCTATGCCGTATATAGGACCCTGATTTACATAAGTTCGTGAGACACACGGCCACACCCCGACCCCCCAACTGAAAGAGGCGAGTATTCTGGCACGCATTTCCAGGACCGGATGGAAATGGTGCCAGGAGGATCAGCAGCAGGAGTAGAGCACTGCCATTTTCTCTGCACTACCGCCCGTTCCTGCCTGAAAACGGGGATGAAAATCAGCCCATATGTAATAGATTCCTAGATTTATGTTAAATATTTTCATTAACGAATGGCTCAGCAAATTGAATCCAAAGACTAACAGCAAGAGTCATACAGGCAGCTATTTTAACTCTTGGGCCTCAATAACATGCTGCCAATCCACTTCCCGCCCATGGCCCCCTTCCAGCACACCGGTAGGGCATGGGAAGGTGGTTCCAGGAAGGTCTCATAGGAGGGAAGAGGGAGGTGGTCTGGGGCAGGAGAAGCCTAAATTTTCCATGTGGGGCCCAGAGGGACACTCCCTCTCCTCCTGGCCGTAATAAGGAAAAGTAAAGGAGTTACCGTTTTTGGCCTCTTCTGGGGCTGATCCTCTTTTATCCTCAGTTGGCTTGGTGGGAAACCTGCAGTGGCTTCTACAGTCAGACCAGAGTGAAAATTGCAGCCAGATCTTGATAACGTGACTGGGACTCAACATGCATATGTAAAGAAAGACCCCACTGGCTCTGGGCAGGTGTCCTTACCACCTGCTCAGGAGAGCAGGTTAAAATTGCAGACAGCAGGATCCCGATGGCTTCAGGGTGAGTAAGTAACTTGGGGCATATAAACTGCCTACCCACATGTTTTCTGCTGGGCAGGTAGGGTTAAAATCATCCCTATGTAAAGTCAGACATAAATATTAAAAAGATAAATACTAGACTGCCACATCAAGGATCAGTAAATAGGTCTATGGCTCATGAAACACACACACAACTTAATCATATCTATGGTGCTTGTGAAACTTCACTCATTGTCCCCATTGAGTTTATTCGGGAAAATAAGTTATTTTAGCCTTTCCTTTTGGGCCAAACATACCTTTCAGTACACATATCGTACCTTTCTGTTGTGATGCAAAGAGGTAATATTTTTATTGGAAGACTAATCTTGGTAAACAAACATTCTCAGTCATCAAGAATGAGATTTATTCAAATTCAGCCTGATAAAGCTACACATATAAAGTGCGTATTTTTTTAATCAAATGCACACATCATTGCTGTCAAACTGGCAGTACTTGATTTCCGAAGCAGCTAAAGGGGTTTTGCCTACTGGTTCCCTGAAAGAATTCATCAGCACCTGCTTGTACTTAGCTTGTGTACTCACCCAATCAAAGATCATATATTTTTTGTAAGGATTCTATCGCTTCATTTCCAGCACTAGTTTCCATTGCAGCTCTACACTAATAAATACATATAGCTGTCAAACGTTTCCTTGCAACAAAACACAATCAAGGACAATTGTGTTGATGCATTCTGAAATATTTTTTCAAGAATTAAATGCTTAGATAGTTTTCATTTTATCTCTGTTCTTGGGGCAAGCCAGTCTCGCTGCAAAGCAATAGTGGCCCTTTACCGGTCCAGCAAAACCATCAGATTCTATCCTTATCATAATGTTTTAAGCTATAATGCATTCGTGTATGGAGAGAATTCTCCTGGTGAAACCAGACACCTGGCCCATGGGTTGGGGTGGGGGGAGGAGGGATGAATGAATAAAAAAAAACTACATAGCCTAAAATTAATTTTCAGTAACTTGCAGACATTTTTTTCTGAAGGCTAGAGAAATTCAGTTGAGAATGTCGATGTTTGTTTATGTGTGTTACAAAATTTACACTTTTAAATTGGTGCGACCAGAAATGGGTTCCTACCACCACCCATATTTTCAAATTACAAAATCTTGCTGTTATGAAAAGCATCTCATGGTGTCACTCTAACAGCAATTTTGTATCAAGGACTTTTATACTCATAATTCTAGACACGTTACAAATTGTGCTTAAAAAATTATCTCCGTTGTTTTCAATTGTAGGTAAAACATGGTGAGTAAGGAACCAAGCAAATGCCAACTCACAAGCACAGAGAATGAAGCTGAGCAAGCAGCTTCACGAACACTGGAGATGAAATATGCACTGGATCCAAAGAGGCAGATTAGAAAAAGAAATAAAGCCCTACAGGTGAGATTTAAAGATATCCGTGAAGCTCAGAATGAACAGGAGAAGAGACTTTCTGCAGCACAGCAACTGGACAAAAAAACAATGAAAGCTATTTCTTATAAGGCAGCTTATCGCAAATACATGACAGTGCCTGCACGAAGGTCAATTCCAAATGTAACCAGAAGCACGGGTGTGCAGACATCACCTGACCTCAAAAAGCGCTATCAGACATTCCCTTTGGAAAGGAAGAAAGCGAATGTCATCAAAATTGCTCCCACTGTTGACATGTTCAGGAGACAAAACAATAGTTTGGCAGTTGATATTAAAGATAATAACCTCAATAAAGACTCAGGAGCACATACTATTAGCAGTGCAAAAGGGGGCAATCAAAAGAACCCAGATATCAGCTCACATACTAATAACTTCAGCAAACAGAATGAACAAGCTGGTAGTGACAGTTTTGATGATCCTAGCAGCAAAGATCCAGAAATGCACAGTTGCACTGAAGAGCCCCCTCGCGTTTTAAATTTGACAGATTCGAACCCAACTGAACAAAATTACCAGCTGTGCAATACGGCAAAGTGTGATAAGGTGCCATCAGGAAATCAGAACTTTAATCGATCAGCGCAGAGCGAGCTGCAGCTAACGGAGTTCACTTCCTTCCATTTAACAGAAAGCAACTGTGAACTTACACAGCCTGATCCCTCTAATTCCTTTACACAGGACTCTCCACAAAATGTGACAGCGCAGGAAGTACATGAAAGAACTTTGCAGCCAGCCAGTCTGCATTCTCAGTCAGTGAATGGTCAAACCTGTTCAGTACAGTCCCCACAAAGTGAAGAGCCTTCTGAATCCACTGTGTCAAGCCTTGCACCGAGAGATGAAAATCAGCCTAATCAGGCAGCAGTATCTGTAATGGAGTCAAATCAACAAATCGTGCCTCTTACAGAAGTGGTGGATCTGAAAGCACAGCTGCAAATAATGGAAAACCTGATCAGTTCCAGTCAGGAAACCATTAAGGTGTTGCTTGGGGTTATTCAAGAATTAGAAAAAGGCGAAGCCCTCAGAGAAGGGTAAGACCACACAAAACTGTTTTATCAAAAAAGGTATATATACATGCTAGCTTAGAAATGAATGTCCAAATTAACAGAAATCAGGAATAGACCTATTACACAGGTCCTAGAAAACTGAGATAAGGACCAATGTCAAAATTATTAATGAAGTGCATAAAATAGATTTGACTCGTATGCAATATATTGATCAGTAAAATTCATGGTGGATTCCCATGCTTAAGCTTAAGCTAAAGCTTAAGCTTTGCCAACACCAACAGGACTAATGAATAACTTAAACTGCAGTTATCCTCCTCAGATCAACATCCAGAGAGTTCAATGCACAGCCAATGGACTGAAGTTATACTGCCAACTGCTGCTCATTATAGGTTACACTGAGGTCACTGACAAAATAAACTCTTCTTACACAGGATTGAATGCATGCACAGATTTCTGCTCATGTGGCAGCTAATATTAATGCCAAGAGGTCCTTGGACCAGCTGGGGCTTTTTTTTTTTTTTAAATGTGGCTATGCCTCGTGTTAACGTTATACTGCAGCCAGTGAGAACTGCAAGTGGTATAAGATGATCTCCTGGAGAGTTATCACATCTCCCAACTGGAGAGTCAGATCAGGACATGACCGAAGTGTATTAAGCAATGTTAGTTATGTTCCACCGCATTGTTTTCTTAAACTAAGGAAAATGTTGAATAGCGTATTTGTAAAAATTATTGCATCCTAATTTATAATTTTTTTTAAAATTCTGCATCGTTAGTGCTGTTTCCTTTAGTAATCAACTGCAATGTGAACATTGGACTCTGTTTCTCTCTCCCATCCAGAGTAATACAAGTTATTAAAACCCAAAAACAACAAAGTCTGCATTCTGCAGTTCTGGTGTGACACACACAGCCACTTTCTCTGTTTTGTTGCAGGTAGCACTTCATCTTCTCTCTATTCCAACAAGCAGCATCAACATAAAGCACACCATAAGTCAACTCTGTCAAAGCACATGGCTGAATAAGTTTCATCGGGAGCATTTGATGACGACACGCCTTTTTAAGCATTATAATTTGTAAACAATTTGTAAGTGCCTTCCTTTAAAAAAAAATTCCTTACAAAATCATTTTGCAAATTTCTCAGATTATGAATATTTGTTTTTTTTTAAAAAAAAGGACATATTTGCCAGCAATGATTGCACCAGATTTGTGATTAAAATTCAGGAAAAATAAAATCCCAAAATTAGAAGGTCTAAACCTAAGTAGAAGTAAAAAGTAAGTAAACTAAAAACTAAAAAGTAAGTAAAACTATGTCCATTAAAACTTAGAATAGTTGAAAAAAATTAGGATATTGCCAAAATAACAACAGAAAACACTGGAAAAACTCAGCAGGCCAGGCAACATCCGTGGAGAGAGAAACAGAGTTAACGTTTCAGGTCGAAACCCTTCTTCAGAACTGAGAAAAAGCAGGAAATGAAACAGATTAAAAGGCCAGTTTGGGGGCTGGGAAATGGGGGAGGGGATGAAAGAACAAAAGGGAAGGTCTGAGAGGTGAAGAGACATTGAGATATTCAAGACGAGACAAGATGGTAATAGGACAGGTAAAGAGACAAAAGACGGCTCTAGATTAGGTGTGAAATGCACTGGCAGAGTGAGAGACAGCTGCCATGTGGGAGAGAAAAAAAGGAAATGGCACAAACCAAAGGTGTGGATATTGACAGGGCTATTTTAACGCAAGATTAAAATCTGTGCCAGCATATTTTTAAAAATCAGATCAGAAAATATACTTTGTCGTAAGAATAATAATTTTATTAGCCTAGACAAGACAGATATTTTTTTAGAAATGAGCTCTAAAGAAAGAAATGTTAATGATACAAAAGATAAAATTGACAGATGTTGGGAAACCCTGAAATCATCTCTCAGAAACTCATCCAATTTATAGTTTAATAATATCCTCTAATACTTTTATATAAATATATTATTCAAGAGAATCAGACAGTAGGCAAGAAATTACTGCTGCCGATATTAGTGAACAAACACTTAATGTGATCAGATAATATTCTTTTGTCCGGTATTGTAACCCCTTTATATATTTAAGTCTTTTGTGTATTCTACCTACGACATCATGATTGAATATTCAACAAGAAGCAGTAATCATCTTGGTGTGGGCAGTAACCTTGACAATGTAGTTTTTCCAAACAGTCAACTTTTTCCAGCTTGAAGCTTTTAAAGTTACAAATATCTAATTAAAGAAAATATTTGTAATGAAGCTTTCAAACAGTTGAAATAACCAAATGAAAATAATGCTTTTGCATTCTAAGAATGGGACAGCTTTTATAGAAAATATTTAATTTATTGTTAAGGATTAGACCTATGCCTCAACTGTGTGAGCATCGTCCAACTACTAAAAACTATGGTGGATTCGAGTGTAGTTACCTCTGGTGTAAAGTGCCTTGCTAATCAGGTGATGTATTATTCACTGAAACCCTCAATGCCACTTTGCATGCTTGCTCCCTTTAAGACTTTAAACTGTCATTAAATCATTATCATTCTTTATATGTGGTCTTTGTTTTAAATTGCACCATTGGAGATAATGGCCCTGATATTAGCTTGGAGGTGGGGAAGTGGGGTGCTGTTTTGCGGTCAGAAAAACTGGGAGAATGGGATGCCTTCAGATCCTGCCGAATTTAACGGCAGGACCTGCTTAACCTTTTTTGTCTGTTTCCCAGCCGCAGCCAGCCAGATTGAGGGGCTGGCTGGCTGATGGTTAGGCCTTTGGCATCAGGCCTCAGCCAGGGAGCAGGGGGGTGGGGAAATCAGAAGGGTCAGGTGGGAGATCGGCGGCTGCAGCCATGGCGCGCAGAGGGAGGGAGGGATCGGGAAATACCGGGGGGGGGGGGGGGGGGTTGTGGGAGATCTTTGGGAGGGGGGGGGGGGGAGGGGGAGGGGGTACCTAAGCTGCATCCAGCAGGTAAGTGGAAAGACGCTTACCTGCTGGATCGATACATTTAAAATGGAGATTAAAGTAATATTTAAATTTGCAACCCGCCTCCTGGAAGTGGGTTGATTGCCCGCCCCCATCTCACCTCCGTTAAAACCGTAAGTGGGCGGATTCGAGGTGTTTTTTTTTTATTCATTCATACAATGTGGGTGTCGCTGAAAAGGCCAGCATTTATTGCCCATCCCTAACTGCCCTTAGGATGGTGGTCATGAGCTGCCTTCTTGAACCATTGCAGTCATGTGGTGAACATACTTTCATAGCGCTGTTAGGGAGGGAGTTCCAGGATTTGACTCAGCAAAGGAACAGTGATATATTTACAAGTCAGGATGGTGTGTAACTTGGAGGGGAACTTGGAGGGGGTAGTGTTCCCAAGAGCCTGCTCTCCTTGTCCTTCTAAGTGGTAAAGGTCATGGGTTTGGGGGGTGGGGGTGCTGTCAAAGAAGCCTTGGCGAGCTGCAGTGCATCTTGTACATGGTACATACTGCAGCCACGGTGCGCCGGTGGTGGAGGCAGTGAATGTTTAAGGTGGTGGATGGGGTGCCAATCAAATGGGCTACTTTGCCCTGGATAATGTCGAGCTTCTTGAGGGTTGTTGGAGCTGCACTCATCCAGGCAAGTGGAGAGTATTCCATCACACTCCTGACTTGTGGCTTGCAAATGGTGGAAAAGTGTTGGGGAACCAGGAGGTGAGTCACTCACTGCAGAATACCCAGCCTCTGACCTGCTCTTGTAGCCACAGTATTTATGTGGCTGGTCCAGTTAGGTTTCTGGTCAACGGTGACCCCCTAGGATGTTGATGGTGGGGAATTCGGCAATGGTAATGCCGTTAAATGTCAAGGGAAGGTGGTTAGACTCTCTCTTGTTGGAGATGATCATTACCTGGCACTTAAGTGGCAAGTAAAATTCGCACCACACATCAGCCCAAGCCTGAATGCTGCATGCAGGCACGGACTGCTTCATTATCTGAGGAATTGCGAATATTTCTGACATTATGATGGAGGGAAGGTCATTGATGAAGCAGCTAAAGATGGTTCGGCCTAGGCCACTGCCCTGAGGAACTCCTGCAGCTGTGCTGATTGGCCTCCATCACAGCCACCCTTCCTTTGTGCTAGGTATGACTCCAGCCAGTGGAAAGTTTTCCCCTTGATTCTCACTGACTTCAATTTTACTAGGGCTCCTTGATTCCTCATTCAGTCAAATGCTGCCTTGATGTCAAGGGCAGTCACTCTCACCTCACCTCTGGAATTCATCTCTTTTGTCCATGTTTGGACCAAGGCTGTAATGAGGTCTGGAGCCGAGTAGTCCTGGTGAAACCCAAACTAAGCATCAGTGAACAAGTTAGTGGTAAGTGTCGCTTGACAGCAACTGTCGACGACACCTTCCATTACTTTACTGATGATTGAGTGTAGACTGATGGGGCTGTAATTGGCCAGATTGGATTTGTCCTTTTTGTGGACAGGACATACCTGGGCAATTTTCCACATTGTCGGGTAGATGCCAATGTTGTAGTTGTACTGGAACAACTTGGCTGGAGGAGCGGCTAGTTCTGGAGCATAAGTCTTCAGCACAATAACCGGAATGTTGTCGGGGCCCATAGCCTTGGCTGTATCCAATGTGCTCAGCCGTTTCTTGATATCACATGTAGTGAATCAAATTGGTTGAAGTCAGGCTTCTGTGATGGTGGGGACCTCAGGAGGAGGCCAATATGGATCATCCACTCGGCACTTCTGGCTGAAGATGGTTGCAAATGCTTCAGCCTTGTCTTTTGCGCTCACACGCTGGGCTCTGCCATCATTGAGGATGGGGAGGTTCGTGGAGCCTCCTCCTCCCGTTAGTTGTTTAATTGTCCACCACCATTGATGACTGGATGTGGCAGGACTGTAGAGCTTTGATCTGATCCGCTGGTTGTGGGATCGTTTAGCTCTGTCTATAGCATGCTGTTGCCCCTTGTTTAGCATGTTTGTCGTCCTGGGGTTTGGGGTTGGGTTTGAGATTTTTAACATTTTAACACCCCACCCAACCCAAACCCACCTGATTTTGGGGGTTAAAATTCCCCTCAACAGTTCTTAAAGAATGTTAAATTACAGCAAACTAATTTATTCATTTTTTAAATTCATTCTTAGTATGTTGGTGTTATGGCAAGGCTGGCATTTATTGTCCACACTTAGTTGCCCTGAGAACATGGTGGTGGGCCACCTTCTTGAATCACTGCAGTTAATGTGGTGAAGGTGCAGCCACAATGCTGTAGCAATTGATACAACTCAGTAGCTTGCTAATCCACATCTGTGGACAGTTAAGAGTCACCACACTGGTGTAGGACTGGAGTCACATACATGCCCGGCCAGGTAAGGGCAGCAGGTTCCTTCCCTAAAGGACACTGGGTTTTACTGACAACCTGACAGCTTTGTGGTCATTTTTACTGATACCAGCATTTAAACTGAATTCAAATTCTGAAACTTCCATGGTGGGATTTGAACCTTCAGAAATTCAATATGGCTAAATGACAAGATTGAACTTAAACAAAGGAACTGTTCAAGATAAGTTAAAAATTTAACTATTAACATGTATTAGGATTGTGTGCTGAACACAAACATTACTTTGGAGATAAAAGGACTGCTGCATCATATGCTGCCTTGCATGATAAATGCAATTCAGCCTTTTTTAACACAGGTCATGTCCTCTTTTTGGACAGGGGAGGAAAGAGAAAAAGTTGAATTTGATCCACAGATATATGTTTGCCCATGGTGTGAAAATAAGTAAGAACATCTAATTAAGGTATGCAACTGTTCAATAGTGTCACATTGCAACTTAGAACACAAGAACTGTTGATTACAATGCAATTTTAGACAGCTCTAATAAGCAAGAGTTAAAATAACTTGAGCATTGCAGCCTCAGTGGCATAAGAACATAAGAAATAGGAGCAGGAGTAGGCCAATCGGCCCCTCGAGCCTGCTCCACCATTCAATAAGATCATGGCTGATCTGATCCTAACCGCCAATCTCTATCACAGAACTATCTCCTGAAACTAACAGAATTAGACACCATCGAAATAGGAGCAGGATCAGGCTACACGGCCCCTGGGCCCGCTCCGCTACCCACAGGGCCATGACCGATCCGAACCTAGACTCATGTCCAAATTCCTGCCCGCTCCCCGTAACCCTTAATTCCCTTTACTTCTAGGAAACTGTCTATTTCTGTTTTAAATTTATGTAATGATGTAACTTCTACAGCTTTTTGGGGCAGCATATTCCATGGACCTACCACCCTCTGAGTGAAGTAGTTCCTCCTCATCTCAGTTTTGAAAGAGCAGCCCCTTATTCTAAGACTATGCCCCCTAGTTCTAGTTTCACCCATCATCGGGAACATCCTTCCCGCATCCACCCGATCCAACCCCTCACAATCTTAGATGTTTCAATAAGATCGCCTCTCATTCTTCTGAACTCCAATGAGTAGAGTCCCAATCTACTCAACCTCTCCTCATATGTCCATCCCCTCATCCCCGGGATTAACCGAGTGAACCTTCTTTGTACTGACTCGAGAGCAAGTATGTCTTTTCTTAAGTATGGACACCAGAACTGTATGCAGTATTCCAGGTGCGGTCTCACCAATACCTTGTACAACTGAAGCAATACCTCCCTATTTTTATATTCTATCCCCCTAGCAATGAAAGCCAACATTCCATTGGCCTTCTTAATCACTTGCTGCACCTGCATACTAACCTTTTGAGTTTCGTGCACCAGGACCCCCAGATCCCTTTGTACTTCAGTACTTTCCAGTTTCTTGCCATTAAGAAAATAACTTGCTCTACGATTTTTCCTGCCAAAGTGCATAGCCTCACACTTTCCAGTATTATATTCCATCTGCCAAATCTCTGCCCACTTACTTAGCCTGTCTATGTCCCCTTGCAGGTTTTTTATGTCCTCCTCACTCACTACTTTCCCTCCCATCTTAGTATCATCTGCAAACTTTGATATGTTACACTCGGTCCCCTCCTCCAAATCGTTAATATAGATTGTAAAGAGTTGGGGACCCAGCACTGCATGCAAAACAATACTGAAAAAGTGTTGCACTCTCACTTTTCTGATAATCACATCTAATTTCCATTCCTACAGTTTATATGAGGAATCTCTCAGACATTAATTTACAATATAGAACAATTTAAGCAAAATGTTCTAGCTTTTTTCACTAATTTAAACAACTTCTACCAGAGAAACAACACTCTTGCTCTATTCAAACTAGCAACTAAAATCTGCACTATTGCGAGAATTCAGGATGTCATTATATTGAGAGCCATTTCGGCTACAATAACATTATAGGGGAATACAAATGTTTCTTTCAAAATACACATCACAGCTATCTTTTGCGGTTAGCAATTTTCAACATTTCTAAAACCTTTGTTTCATTGTTGCCTGAGGGACACTGCAAATTGCAAATGCAATATTGCTTAGGATATTACTATTTCTTTGGGGAAATTGTTTTCAATTTCCAACCACAGGAATCCCTGCGCTATAGAGAACAGAAAAGAAGAACGGTAGAGCCCTGACATGTACAATTACTTTTGTGCCCCTGCTTTTCACTTGTGTAAACTATTGAGTTTTTCTTATTCTTTAGTTTAGGCTCCTCTACCAACAAAAAAGCATGTTGCTTGCTTTTCAGTTGTAAGCAACATAATAATTCAAAAGAAAAATTATGAGTTACAGCCAACTGCAGACAGAATCTTACTTTGTCAAAAAAAGACAGCATACTTTTAAGTTTCTATTGATTTAAAAAAAATCAAGTTAGTTCTTACATATCATTGCTTCAGGTAACACAGAAATTAAAAAATATACAAAAATTGAGTTGATGAATGATTGTCCCTCCATATAGAGCACGGAGATTGGTTGTGTGAACCAAATCTCATCTCTCATCAGTCGGTCGGTCATTTCTTTCTCCTATCTTATTGGTCATAAGTATTTATTGGACAGTCCTGTCAACACGAAGGTGGGAGATGTATAAAGACCCAGTCCAAACCAAATAAACAAAGGTTAAATAGGGGATAGGAATTTGTCATTGTTATACATATTGGTACAGAAAGAAAGACTTGCATTTATGTAGCGCCTCTGACAACCTCAGGACCTCCCAAAGCACTTTACAGCCAATTAAATACTTTTGACGTGTAGTCACTGTTATAATGTACACACACTATATACAGAAAGAAGGAAAGAAAAAGGGAAAGAAAGAAAAAAGGGAAAGAAAAAAAAAAGAAAAATGAAAAAGGGAAGGACGGACTGACGGATGGAAGAAGTAACACCCGAGTTATCCAATCGTACAAGTCAATATTGGCAAGTGTAAGTCAATTCCCAAAGAAGCAAGATGTTCAGATCACTAACTAGTGAACTTACTAAATTGAAAACGTAGCTGCAGCAGGTCTCAATCTGTAATAGGGTGGAAGCTAAATGGATGGCATCTATCTTGAAGATGAAGTAATCTGAGCTCCTCGTACTTGTTGGAGGTGAGGGTGGATGGGGCCTAAGATTTGGTGTCATTTTGTCTGCCCTCCTCTGCACCCTCTTCAGAACTTCAATATCCTTGCCTCGGAAAAACTGTAAAATCTTCAGATGTTCCAAAGTGCTTTACAGGCAATGAAGTACTTTTTGAAGAATGGTCACTGTTGTAATGTAGGAAACAGGCAGCCAATTTACGCACAGCAGGTTCCCACAAACAGCAATGTGATAATGTCCAGATAATCTGTTTTAGTGATATTGATTGATAAATATTGGCCAAGACACCGGGGCTAACTCCCCTGCTCTTCTTCAAAATAGTGCCATGGAATCTTTTACATCCACTTGAGAAAGCAGACGGGGCCTCAGTTTAACGTCTCATCTGCAAGACAGTACCTCTGACACTGCGGCACTCCCTCTTTACTGGAGTGTCAGCCTAGATTTTTGTGCTCAAGCCTCTGGAGTTGGACTTGAACCCACAACCTTCTGACTCGGAGGCGAGAGTGCTACCAACTGAGCCACTGGCTGACACCAAAATATTTGATCAGCTGAATAACAGTGACAAAGCTTTGAACTGAGAATGATTGCCTTTTGTGGCCAAGGTTGAACTGGTACGATAACGAAAATGGCTAAACCTCCAGAAATACTACATTGAAGATAGCATCTGAAGATTCTTAGGGGAAAAAATTTTCTGAGGTGAAAAGGGGGGGTTCCAAAATTCAGGCAATGGCCAACAATCAAATTAAATCATTTTTGCCTCTCTATATTGGTAATAAAAGATAGTGGTTCTAATTGTTAAATATAGAGGCATGCAAGCAGCCTAAACAAATGCATCAGATCTATCATCAGTGGGAACAAAAATCTTTATTGCAATGATTTGCAGGATACTAAAGCAAATGATGGGCTGGATTTTATCAATGGGGGCGTGTTGGGGGCAGGACTGCTGGTTGTCGGGTTTCAGTCCCACCCCCAACAACGTCCAGCCAACCCACGCTATTTTCCCTTGATTGACCTCGTTAATGACGCCCTGCGGGCTTAGCAGGCCAATTAAGGGAAAGCTGGTGACAGAAGACGTCAACGTATGACAAATTTTTGACAGATGAATTGTCAGCATTGAGAAGCTGTCAAACACTGACATTCTCTGTTCTAAGGTGAGCCCTTGTACTCAAGACTCACCAAACCTCTCTCCTTAGCAGAAATCAGATGGCTGCTGCATCGGAGAATGCAACAGCCATTCTGTCATCTCTGCCGTTGAGATGAGGCACCTCCGGAAATCCCCAAGGGTTGAAGCCTGCAGGAAGAAGCAAAAGGTAAGAAAACTTTTTCTAACATTTTACACTCACCTCTCATACTTACTTCTCCACACTTGCACCCATCACTCACCTCCACAGCGGACTGTTCGCTCGCTGACCCTGGCGAGGTTCGCAGCCGGCGGGAAGCCCGCACTTGCAGGGGTAAAATGAGGATAAGCCTCTTATCTGCCTGTTAACTACCTGTTAACGGGCAGTTAATTGGCTGTAATCCCCTTCCCGCCTTGAGGCGGCGGCTCCCTGCGCGAGTCAGGGACCCGCCTCCCGGGAAGATGGCACGGAGGTGGGTTGGGAGCGGGTTCGGTACCCGCTCCCAGTTTCTGTCATTTTCCCGGCAGTCCCGCCTCCCCAGGGCTGGCAAAATTCCCCCCAATGAGTCAAAGACTATCTAATTTCTTTCCCAATACTATACCAGGAGGAAAGGTAGGGGATTTTAACTTAGATCAAAAACATATACCTTCTTCATAATATTCATATTTTCAAATGCTTACCGAATATCATATCCAACAGAAAGAAATTAAACAGAACTATATTTCAAACCCAAAATGTCTCTCCTTCCCAGTGCTTTAGGCCAGTTGCTGGTGTGCGAGAAGGGATAAGAAAAGGAAGACACATACTTCGACTCTGTGTTAATCTTAAACGGAGATACCTTTTTTTACTTTCTATATATGAACCACTGATATCTTTTTTTATTTAACCTTACCGGGAAACTCCAACAAAATGCACAAGTGCAGATTCATGGTCGAGTGAAAGGCAGTAGAGCTCTGAATGGGTATGTCATTGAAGGAACGCCTTGGCTGGAGTTGACACCAATTTTAACATTAGTGTAAAAAAAAGTTACAATGTCCATATGGACGTGCAATGTGCAGGATGTCAAAAGGGATTCTATGTTAAATTGTCTTCAAATTAATTGTGTTTTTTTAAGTTATTTGCCATCATGTTGGCCTTATCCATAGCATAAAAACAAATCAAAAATCATCGAAAAACAAAGAGCCAGGTTATTTTTCTATCACAAAAATGGAAGAGGCACTTTTGATTCATCAGTTTAAAAACATATAAATTAAAATGAAAACTTTTAAAAATAACATTTGCATTAAATGGTGGTAATTTAATAAGTCAATGTCAAATGGAAATCATGAAATATATAAAATTCTCCTAATTACTTTTCAACTATTCCCTCAAAACTAATTAAATGCACTTTTACAATATAATGTTCACTATTATCTTTACAGACTCTCCTATCGAACAGGACAAGATACTGCAAACTGTGACACCTGTCGAAACAGTGCGTGCATCATTTATAGGTAAGCTACTGAACAAAACAAAAACTAAGTCACTTATGATAAGCTACAGGAAAATGGTTTCACATCACCCAAGAAATACACATTTCTGGTTTTGTCTCAAAAAACAGTATCAAATTCTTTAAACATTACTTGACCACAACAAAGGTTACATCCCTTCAGAACATTCTTCTTCATTCTTTGAATGTATTCGAGTCTCTGTATACAATGCACATCTGCCATCTCAATGCAAGAAAGCCCAGGACACCGTCCCTTTAGGATTCTGGCATCTGGTAACAGCCACACATGTCCCTCAAACCAACAATGCATGATTGCAGTATCACACACCACAATATTTTTAAAAGTAGAGTTGATTCAATAGGGCAAATTTACAAAATCAAGGTAGGTCATCTAGTGGAGAAAAATCCCTTCAGGATTTTCACACCCTGCGGAGCAGGTGATGTTCTCCCACAGTGGTGCATCACAGCCTCAATCTGAGGCAGATATTCTTTTCCTTGCTAGCAATAGCTACAGTGAGGTTTAAAGAACCAATGAGAGCACTAAAATAATCGAACTCCAAGCTCACACCAGATTAGATAAGTGAATGAGGGCTAAGCTGGAAGGAAAGTGTAAATATGCAGGATGAACTTCTTTCAGAACAATGAAGATGGCTGTATCCATGGTAAGTAATCTAACATTCTTCTGCACTTGTTCAACCTCCCCATATAAATAGGGCATATTTGTAAGGTATAGGAAATAAATTCAATGAAAAGCTGAAACTGTGGTTTTGAGGACCCACATCTTCAGCTTGCAACATAACAGTATTGAGCGGTCAAGCCAATAATGCCAGGCCAAACCATGTGGACTGTACCTGACTGCTGCATTGTACATGACCTTGAGAGGAACACTCTGCATGTGGGCCTCAGTACACTACCTTTCCTTAGAGGGACCTTTCTTGCAAAGAAATAGCACAACATACAGATATTCCACAACTAAATATGCAGGTTAGTCTGGTTTCCAAAAGAAATGAATAGTGACAAAGAGAGGAAAGTTCTTCGTTCTATCCACATAATATGGTTGATGTACACATACACTAATGTACAATTATTTTTGAAAAGACATGGGATAGCAGATAGAGCTTCTGTGTAGAACTCTGGTAGCCTCTCTTGTTTTGAAATGTAGTCATGGGTAAAGGCAACAGTTGATGGTGGGATTTTACATCTTCCAAATGACGGGCTCAATTCATGTGGCTGCACCTTGCCCCTGATGAGAATACCCACCATTTCTATACTTCAGGTGCTGTGTAGTGGGCAGGCGTATCTCCTCACCCACGCAGAAACAACGCATTGGAAAGTCAAAGACATTCCACCAGAAGTCTTTCAGAGCATCAGATAGTGCAAGAAATATGTTCTGACGAAGTTAATTCGACGCTTCATGAATTTATTCTATCTCATTATCTTTCTGTTTTTCTGCTTTTGTAATGATCTTATTTGTAAATAAAGCTTGCTGTTACTCAATGTAACAATCTGACAGTATTGTCCGAACGGAGGTTCCTAACGAAAAGACCGAGTTCAACTCAGGCAATCAAAATAACAAACTTTAAATGGAACAAAACATGTTTAAACTGGAAACTGCTGGAATACATCGAATACAGGTCTGGTCTCATTGAAGGGTCCACGAGGACTGATCCTCGGGTCTGAAAACTGACATCATGACATCACGTTCGTCCCGCCGTTGGGGAATCACGTGACTAACGGCATGATGTCATCACGTTGAAACCGCACTGTAAAGGTAACTAGACATAGTACAGTTAAACAGTGTAATTAAAGGTACAGACACAGGCAGTAACTACATTGCTGTTAAAGGAATTATGTACAACCGCTCTGAGGCCTTTGGTGGCTCCGCCACATGCGCCCCCCCAGAACCGGTACCCCGAAATGGGCAACCCAACAGGAGATGAAAGCTCTAGCGACGTCTGCCGAAGTGGTGGAAACCAAAGGAATTGCCTCTGGCCACCTAGTGGTGCGCTCCACCATGGTGAGGAGATGAGTATAACCCTGAGAAGGCAGAAGTGGCCCCACAAGGTCCACTTGCACGTGGTCGAAACGACACTCCGGAACAGCGAACGTAGCCACTGGAGCTTTAACATGATGCTGGGCCTTGGCCTTCTGGCAGACCACGCAGGTATTAGCACAGTCACGGACATCGACGTGCATACCTTTCCAGACGAACTTCGCCGACATAAGCCGTTGTGAAGCCTTCATCCCAGGGTGCGACAACCTGTGTATGGCATCAAACACCTTCCGGCGCCATGCGACTGGCACGATAGGTCAGGGAACGCCCATGGCGAGGTCGCAAAGGAGCGTGGCGCCTGTGGCCTGGAAAGTGACGTCGGTCGCTTGGAAACTAGAGGGGACGGTTCTGTATGATTGGACCTCAGAGCCCGAGGCCTGATCTGCAGCCATGAGGGCGTAGTCGATCCCCAGGTGAACCGCGTGGACCGTTGCGCGGGAGAGGCAATCCGCCACCAGGTTGTCCTTACCAGACATATGTTGAATGTCCGTGGTAAATTCGGAAATAAACGTCAAGTGACGTTGTTGACGAGCGGACCACGGTTCGGCGGTCTTGGCCATGGCGAACGTTAGAGGCTTGTGGTCGACAAAAGCCGTGAAGGGACGTCCTTCCAATAACAACCGGAAATGGCGAATGGCTAGGAAAAGGGCCAGTAACCCCCGATCGAAGGTGCTGTATTTTTTTTCATTTTTCCGTAGTTGGCGGCTGAAAAACGCCAGCGGTTGCCACGTGCCGTTGACCCACTGCTCTTGCACTGCGCCGATGGCGTAGTCTGACGCGTCCGTGGTAAGGGCGATGGTGGCACCTGGAAGTGGGTGCACCAGCATGGTTGCATTGGCCAAAGCGCTCTTGGGGTTGACGAACGCCTGGTCCATCTCAGCTGTCCAGCTGATTGGATCCTTACCGGACTTGCCCTTGAGGGCCCCATACAAGGGTTGCATAAGCTGAGCCGCCTTAGGGACGAAACAGTGATAGAAGTTGACCATCCCCAGGAACTCTTGCAAGGCCTTGACGGTTGGCGGGCGCGGGAAAGAGGTAACCGCTTCCACCTTCGTCATTAAGGGGACAGCGCCGTCCGATGTTATGCGGTGTCCCAAGAAATCGATCTGCTGCAGGCCGAACTGGCACTTGGCCAGGTTGATGATTAAACCGTGCTGGCTGAGGCGCGTAAAGAGAGTACGCAAATGGGAGATGTGCTCTTCCTTGCTAGCACTGGCAATGAGAATGTCGTCAAGGTAGACGAAGATGAAGCTTAGGTCTCGGAGCACGGAGTCCATTAAGCACTGGAACGCCTGTGCCGCGTTCAAGCCAAACGGCATCCGCAGGAACTCAAAGAGGCCGAAAGGGGTGATGACTGCGGTTTTTGGGACGTCTTGTCTTGCAGGTGCACGGGAACCTGGTGATACTCCCAGACGAGGTCAACTTTAGAAAAGATAGAATTTCCCGCCAAATGGGCCGAGAAATCCTGAACATGCGGAATCGGGTACCGATCAGGAGAGGTGGCGTCGTTCAGGCGTCGGTAGTCACCGCATGGCCGACAGCCGCCCGGTTTCGGAACAATGTGGAGAGGCGAAGACCAGGGACTATTGGATCATTGAATGATCCCGAGCCGCTCCATCGTGTCGAACTCCGCTTTCACAGCCGCGAGCTTGCCGGGTTAGAGCCTTCTAGCCCGCGCATAAACTGGGGAGCCAGTAGTGGTGATATGATGTTCAACACCATGCTTCGTGGCCGAGGAGGAGAAAGTGGGCCGTGTCAGCTCCGGAAACTCTCCAAGGAGCTGAGTGAAGTTGTCCGGAGGAGGGAAAGCGCAGGCAATAGAGCGTGCCACGGTGGTACCGTGGTAGCACGGAATCGATTGGAAGGTGGCCGCGTTGATCAACCGGCGGTGCCGGACATCGACGAGGAGGCTGTTGGCACACAGAAAATCCGCCCCTAGGATGGCCTGTGAGACTGTGGCCGTGACGAATTCCCAACAGAAGCGCTGACCGCCGAAACAGAATTGGACCCGCCGCTTTCGGAAAGTTCGAATTACTGCACCATTAGCCGTTACGAGGGAAAAACCGTGGTTCCCAGCCTGCATGTTGAGCTTCGACGCAGGTAGAATGCTACACTGCGCCCCGGTGTCACAAAGGAAACGTCGACCCGATAGGGAATCGGTGATATAAAGAAGTTTCCCCGTAGATCCGACGGCCATCACAACCGCGGAGCGCCCATTAGACCCGGTCCTCCTTCGCCAGGAACGCTGCAGGAGCTTTGTTTTTTTTGGGGCGAAAAACTGCAGGGGGAACAGCAGCATCGTGCTTTTGCGCCAAAACGGGCGTGGTAGGAGCACCAGCCCGCTGCAGGAGGAGCTGGAACCGCGTCTGTGGGGGATGGGCGCCTCGTGGCCGCGCAGCACTGCTGGGTTACAGTGAATATCTTATCAGCTTCGGCAGCAAGCTCGGCGCAGTCTGTAATGTCGGATCCGGCTAGGGCAGCCTGTATCTGCTCCGGCATTTGGTAGAGGAAAAGCTCCTGGAAGAGGAAGCATTCCGGTTCGGCACCCAAGAGCGTGAGCATTTGGCTCATGAGCTTGGACGGTTTGGAGTCCCCGAGGCCAGGCATCGTGATGAGCCGGTGAGCGCGCTCTGACTTCGAGAGCCCGAAGACCTGTAGCAACCGCGCCTTTATCGTATCATACTTGCTGTCAGTAGGAGGACTACCGAGGAGGCTGATGATCCGTGAGGCAATTTCGCTGTCGAGGGCGGAGACCACGTAGTAATAACGAGTCTGATCCGCGACGATGTTCCTGATGGCGAACTGGGCTGCAGCCTGGACAAACCAGGCGTCTGGTTGTTGCTCCCAGAACTGTGGCGGTTTCAGAGTCGCGGCATTCGTGTCCATGCTGGAGATCTTCCGCAAAAACTGTTCACGAAAGTCGGGGTCACCAATGTAGGAACGGAGGTTCCTAACGAAAAGACTGAGTTTGACTCAGGCAATCAAAATAACGAACTTTAATGGAACAAAACAGGTTTAAACTGGAAACTGCTGGAATACATCGAATACAGGTCTGGTCTCAATGAAGGCTCCACGAGGACTGATCCTCGGGTCTGAAAACTGACGTCATGACATCATCATGTTCTTCCCGCCGTTGGGGAATCACGTGACTAACGGCATGATGTCATCACGTTGAAACCGCACTGAAAAGGTAACTAGACATAGAACAGTTAAACAGTGTAATTAAAGGTACAGACACAGGCAGTAACTACATTGCTGTTAAAGGAATTATGTACAACCGCTCTGAGTCCTTTGGTGGCTCCGCCACAGTATGTTATTTACTGCCTTTTGGATTAGGTAGGAGAATAATATGGGCATTCCATGTGGTCTCTGGTGTGTTAATAAAGAGAAATTGTTAGTCCTTTGGCATGCTATCCGATAGATGGCACATTTAAGAGTGCAGGCTTCAATTCATAAGAGACTCGGGAGGAAAAATTCGGTTGATTTAGGGTGCAAAGCAACTAGTGCCTGGGCGCGGTGCCGCTAACGCCTCCCGCGAAATTCAGCGGGAGGTTAGCGGCAGCAGTAACCGTTAGCACCCCACGGCCAGCGATGACGTCATCGCCGTGCGCAACGCCCCACTCGCGCCCCGGTTGCGATCTTCGGTAGCGCCCCCTGACTTACCGCTGGACTCTATGTCCGACGGGGTCAGGGGGGCCAACCTGCGGCCGGGCGGCGCTAATTAAAGTGAATGTGCCAAACAGCCATTTTTGTTACCGGCCGGTGCCAGCACCTGCCCGCTTTGCCATCCCCGGCCTTCTAAGCAGGACCCCCGGGGAGTGCCGGCTGCACTTCGTGAGCCCGACACTTCTCTTGAGTGCTGGGCTCTTTTGCCAGCACTCCAATCCCTGGTGGCCCAGCTGGGCCCCGGGTCACGCTGCGCTAGGCCCCGCCCCTTTAATAAGGGGAGGAAGGCATGCAGTACCGTGACGGGCCGCAGCGCATGGCGCTGCAGCACATAGTGCTGCGATATTCACTTGCAGTGCCCCAAGAGGAAGGAGGGGTGCTACCGGTGAATTTTGGGCGCGGGGAGCGCCCCAGCAAAGTTAGCGCCCCAAAGGGGGCGCGCGGCCCAATTTTTCCCCCTCAGTCGTTCTGCTCTGAACAGCAATTTAAGTGTGCTGGGAAAAAGCATGGATTGTAACACAAATCACTGCTTTCCATGTAATCTTTCCCCACCATGGGTTAAAAGCAAATTGCCAACAGCCCTTCCTAAACAAGAAAAACTTGAAAATACTATGGCATAGAAAATATCAGAGCAGATATGTGGCAATGGTGTTGGGATGTATTAAAAGATCAATATTGAACTGAAATAGTGAGGTAATCTTGCCATTTTATAAATGATTCGTGTGACTACATTTAAAATACTGTGTACAGTTATGGATGCCACAGTACAAAAAAGGATATTGCAGCTATTGAAAGGATATTACAGAAGAGAGCAACCTGAACGATTGAGGGGTTGGAGGGATTGGATTACGATGTTTTTAGGATTCTAAAGGGATGACATAGCATAGACTATAACAAGCTATTTCATCTTGTCGAGGATATGACCCGCACTTCAAGGCGGGTAAATTCAAAACTAATCCGTGGAAACAATATTTCAGTGAGCAAGTGGTCAATCTATGGAACACATGATGGTGGAAGTAGTTAGTATTGCTTTTTCCAAATGCAAACTAGATAAGATTCCTTTATAAAAATAGTAACATTTTGGTATACAGTATATGAATAATTTGAGATACGACATATGGTAAATGTAGCATGCTTGGGAAGAACAGGTGACTTTGGACATATGGTTCCCAAAGCTCTCCAGCACTGGGGTTTTCCTCAGGTCATGTCTAGGTCTGTTGTAGACTAGTTGCTAGATTGATTAATCAACAACTCCATTATCGTTGTATCATGCAACTATCATGATGGTAGGAGGTGAACTAGATGGACTGTAGTCTTTTTTCATCTAGCAATTCCTATCATAGAATAGTACAGCACAAAAGGAGGCCATTCGGCCCATCGAGTCTATGCCAGCTCTTTCGAAGAGCAACCCAGTTAATCCCACTCCCCCACTCTTTTCCCATATCCCTGCAATTTATCCAATTCCCTTTTGAAGGCGGCAACTGAATCTGTATCCACCACCCGATCAGGCAGTGCATTTCAAATCCTAGCCACTTGTTGTGTCAAAAAGTTTTTCCTCAAGTCGCCTCTGGTTCTTTTACCAATCACCTTAAATCTGTGCCCTCTGGTTATTAACCCTTCAGCCATTGGAAACAGTTTCTCTTTATTTACTCTATCTAAATCCTTCATGATTTTAAACACCTATCAAATCTCCTATTAGCCTTCCCTGTTCCAAGGAGAACAACTCCAGCTTCTCTAGTCTATCCACGTAACTGTAATTCCTCATTCCTGGAACCATTCTAGTAAATCTCTTCTGTACCCTCTCCAAAGCTTTCATGCCCTTCCTAAAGTGGGGTGCCCAGAATTGGACACAACACTACGAAATAGCGGTTTATATGAGTTTAGCATAAGTTCCTATCTTTTGTACTCTGTGCCTCTATTTATAAAACCCAGGATTCCATACGCTTTGTTAACCTGTCTGCTACCTTCAAAGATTAATGAAAAAGCACCCCCAGGTCTCGCTGTCCATGCACCCCCTTTAAAATTGTACTATTTAGTATATATGGTCTCTCCTCATTCTTCCTACCAAAATGTGTCACTTCACACTTCTCTGCATAAAATTTAATCTTCCATGTGTCCATCCATTCCACCAACCTGTCAGCATCTTCGTGAAGTCTATTACTACCTTCCTCATTATTTACTACACTTCCAAGTTTTGCGTCATCTGCAAATTTTGAAATTGTGTCCTGTCATTAATGTACATCAGAATCAGCAGTGAACAGTACTGAACCTTGAGGAACGCCACTGTATACCTCCCTCCAATTCGAAAAGAGGACCAATCACACTAATAGGGGTAATCTACAGACCACCTAACAGTGGAAGGGAGGTGGAGGAAGAAATATACAAACAAATTAGGGAAATGAGTAAAAAACATAGAATAATAATCATGGGGGATTTCAACTACCCCAATATTAATTGGATAGAAGAGGTAGGTAAAAGGGGATAAGGGAATGGAGTTCCTACAATGTGTACAGGACTCCTTTCTAACCCAATATGTAAAAAGCCCAACAAGGGAGGATTTGCTATTGGATCTAGTAATGGGGAATGAACCAGAGCAGATAGAAGTAAAAGTAGGGGAACATCTAGGCAATAGTGACCATAATATAATACGCTTTAAGGTAATAATTGAGAAGGACATAAGTATGACGAAGACCAGGATAATAGATTGGAGAAAAGCTGACTTTGAGGGACTGAGAATAGAACTTGGGAAAATAAAATGAACAACAATATTGGCAAACAATAATGTAGAACAGCAATGGGAAACATTTTAAACGGTGTTCAACAGAGTCCAGGAAAAATATATTCTGTAAAAAAAAACTAAACACTTATGAGACACCATGCATGAATAAATCCATAAGGGAAAAACTGAGGATAAGGAAAGAGGCATACATTAAGTACATGGACAGCAGGGGAGAACATGATAAAGGAGAATATGAAGAGATTAGGAGAGAAGTTAAAAAAATAATTAGGAAGGCAAAGAGGAACTATTATCAAGGAACATAAAACAAAATAGTAAAATATTTTATAGGCACATAAATAAAAAAAGGAAGGTCAGGATGGGAATAGGGCCACTAAGAGATGGACAGGATAATACCACAGGCAACGATAGAGAGATGGCAGAAATATTAAATACAGGAAACTTCGCGATATCCGGCACTGACGGGACCGGCGTGATGCCGATCTATGAAAACTTCTGGACAGACCAGCGCTAATGTTGAAGGGTACGGAGGTTTTCATCTCCGTATCTAACAAACACTGTTGCTTAGCAACAGCTTGTAAACAGTCGGCCCGTACCTTGGAAGCATCTCTGTAGCTTAGCAACAGCTTCAGAGAGGCTTTCCAGAGACTGACTGTTTAAAAAAAATGCTAGAAGAAAAAAAAAGAAGAAAAACCTAACAAAACGGCTGCTGATTTCTGCTGTTAGATCGAGGTTTCCGGACATACAACTTCCGGATAAACCAAAGTTTCCTGTAATTACTTTGCTTCAGTATTTATCAGGGTGATAGATATAATATTGGATGATGAGATTAGTAATGAGATAATTACATTTAAAATAAAAAGAGCAGATATATTAAATAAACTAATGAAACTCAAAGATGATAAAACCCCTGGTCCGGATGGATTACGCGCATTTTAAAAGAATCTAGGGAAGAGCTAGTAGAGGCATTGCTACACATATTTAATAAGTCTTTAGAAAAAAATGTAGTGCCAGAGGACGGCGGATAGCTAACGTAATACCTATATTTAAGAATATGTCCAGGGAACTTAACATCGGTGGTAGGTTAAAATAATGGAATCCCTACTAAAGGAGAAAATAGAAGAACATCTAGAAACCAAAAATATAATGAATAGTCAGCATGGATTTCAAAAGGGAAAGTCTTGCTTGACCAATCTCATAGAATTTTTTGAAGAGGTAACAGAGAGAGTAGACATGGTACTGCAGTAGATGTAATTTATCTAGATTTTCAAAAGGCCTTCGATAAGGTACCACATAATAGACTAATGAACAAGGTCAGAGAATGCAGAGTCAGGGGACAAGTAGCAGAATGAATAGCTAGCTGGTTTCAAGACAGAAAGCAGAGATTAGGGGTAAAAGGTAGTGGCAGAAGGTGGTTAGTGGTGTTCCACAAGGATCAGTGCTGGGACCACTGTTGTTCACAATTTATATTAACGATTTATACTTCGGAATCAAAAACACAATTTCTAAATTTGCAGATGACACCAAATTGCAGGGGGTGGGGGGGATAGTCAATACTGAGGAGGACTGCAACAAATTACAGGAGTACATTAAAAAGCTTGCAGAATGGGCAAATAATTGGCAAATGAATTTGAACACAGATAAATGTCAGGTATTATATTTTGGTAGGAAGAATAAGGAGGTCACTTGTTACTTGTTATTTGCAAATAGTGCATAGGCAAGTAACCTATTCCCTGAAAATAACATGGCCACAAAAAGGAGCAAGACAGCAACACATCGACAGCAGCAATCTATCCCTCCCTGTGGGGAAATGTCTAACCTGTACTCAGCATCAGCCCAAATAAAGAACTCAGCATGTAAAGGATTGGCCACACAAACATGAATCCCACTAATCTGTGATGTTGGTTGTTCAATATGCTGTATTATCCTTAATCAATGTAGTTTTCCAATATGAAACTTGATTTTCTTTGTCTGAAAAGAATGACATGATACAGGAACGGGTAACAAGTCCTGGAACTTCAATCACAAATTTGTTGATGCAGTTGGTTTTAAAACTGGAAGATCAAATAAACGTGAAGAAATTGATGTAAAATAACCTAACCATCAGCACTGCTATCAGTGTTCAACTACTGCAAGTGATACAGAATGAAAGCTATACTATACACGAATACATCAATGATTGTACTGATTGCTCATGTACATCGGACAGTCAGTCCTGTAATAAATGAAGAAGCAGTGCATTGGAATTCTTAAACTAATTTATTCTCCAGGCAATCTGTATTCTTTGAATACTAATGTGATGGAACATATTTGTTATAGTCTAGTTAATGCTTAGAAGATAATTCAATATGCCCAGGTACAAAATCTTTCAAGGCTAATACACTGCACTCAGTCCTTCTTGAATGCCAACTTATGTTAGCTTTTGCAGAAAGCTCAACATTTATTGCAAGTGAGAGAGACAGCAACTGGGCATATTCATAAATGAGATATAAAATTCAAATCATGACAAAAAAGCATTTAATATACAACTAACGAACTTCAATGGTATTGCTCATGCGAGTCTGAGGAAATTCTGTTTTCTGTCATGTAATATACAATGTAACATCAGGGCCACCTACTTAGTGATTGACTAAGTCAAATTGTATTTTTATTATATTGTGGGAGTGTTAGCAGTATGCTCAGGTTCAAAATCAGTGCTAAAATCCATATTTTCAGGGAAATTGTAAATCAGTGATTTTGATTATTATTATAAAGGCAAAATACTATGGATGCTGGAAATCTGAAATATTAACAGAACATGCTAGCAATACTTAGGTCAGGCAGCATCTGTGATGAGAGAAAGAGAGTCAACATTACAGGTCGATGACCTTTTGTTAGAACTTGAAAATGTAACTGGTTTTAACCAAGTTCAGAGGCAGAGAAAGGGAGGAGAGGAGAAAAGGGAAGGTCTGTGGTAGGGTGGAAGGCAGGAGTGATTAAATGCTAAAAGGAAGTGGTAATAGGACAAGTAAAGACACAAAGGTGGATCTAGAAACTTTACTTGTCCCATTACCGCTCCTTTTTGCCTTGCACCATCATGCCTTGTCATTTAATCACTCCTGCCATCCACCCCATCACAGACTTTCCCTTTTGTTCTTTATCCCCTCCCCTTTGCCCTACCTCCGAATTTGCTTAAAACTTGTTACATCTGTAACACTTTCCAGTTCTGACAAAAGGTCATTGACCTGAAACATTAACTCTGTTTCTCTCTCCACAGATGCTGCCTGACCTGCTGGGTACTTCCAGCATTTTTTGATTATTATTTTTGTTGTTCAGCAATAACTCAGTTTTACATCTTACCTTCTTATAAAGCTCAGGATACCTGCAAATATGGTAGGTATGAGGCATGTAACAGTATGATGGAGTTGGGGAGTGAGAGTCGTATTGTTGGGAGTGATAGTCATATTGTTTGGAGAATAATTCCTGGTTTGAAAACACAAGAGAAACGGAAGGGTCCTTCGATCTAGGGAGTGAGGTAGATTAGTGCTAATTCTTTCATATACTGTAGTATATGTTATTTAGAATATATCTTCACAGACTGCCACTCTGTGATTATCAGTTAGCAAAACTCCAGGGACTTGAGCATATAATCTAGGCTGACACTTGAGTGTCAGTACCGAGGGAGTGCTGCACTGTCAGAGGTGCCGTTTTATGTGAGAGACATGAAACCAAGGCCCTGTCTGCCCTCTCAGGTAGAACTGAAAGATTCCAATGCCATTATTTCAAAAAGGAGCAGGAGAATTCGCCCCGGTGTTGGCTAATATTTATCCCGCAACCAACATCACTAAAACAGATGATCTGGTCATTATCTCATTGCTGTTTGTGGGAGCTTGCTGTGTGCAAACTGGCTGCTGCATTTCCTACATTATAACAGTGACTACATTTCAAAAGTACTTCATTGGCTGTAAAGCACTTTGGGACGTCCCGAGGTCATGAAAGGCGCTATATAAATGCAAGTCCTTCTTTTTCTTTCAAAACTGCCCTTTTGATTCGGGTTTAAAATAACATCACCGCATAAAGCATGCATTTAAATTCGTTCCCATCATGAATCATTTTTGTAGTGGAATGAGCCCTTTTGCTGTTACTGTGGAGGCAGACACTGAGAATCATTGCTATAAAGACTGTCAGAAATAATTTGGTGAAGTAGACAAAAAGGATTTGTTCACAAAAAGGTCAACAACATTCAAAAGTAATATCGTGGTCATGTTTTCAGAAAGATTTATTTATATTCTATATCAGAATGATTACTGTAAACACAAACTGTGAAGCTCAAGTCTCACCAATTTATGATTTAATTACAAGTAGTTTTCTTTTAAAAAGCATTTAATTAGGTTCACAAATTCAAATAAACAGGTATGCATTATGCATTAAAGCTACTTTTTTTTTAGTGTTTTCTTTTTCAATTTGAGCGAAATAGCCAAAAGATAAATTCGGAAAACAGGTAGTGTTAAACAAAGTGCCAACCTCCAGTATCAAGAACAATAAATTCTGGAAAATACCATAGATATAACATTTGACAGATTTACCATACAGCACATCCTCACAGTATGCAAGTTTCATTACATTTTTCAAAACAATTGGCTAATAGAGATAGAAAGTGCACACCAGGTCAGAATAGTTAAAGCAAGGTACAAATAACATATGCCATTTTTTAATATAAAAAAGCAAATAGCGTCAGTCTATGTCCAACCACTTAATTCCAGATTTACAGAATTATTTCTTGTCAGGATATTACCTGTCACTATGGGAACAAAACTAATTATTCAACTCCAATATTCAGGAGCAAAGTCCAAAACCCTAAAAAGTCAAACCATCATTTTGTTTTTCACTCCAAAGTGCAGACAAGTGACAAAGGTTTAGAAATGCTTTTATTACAACATTTAACCTTTTGGCTGCTGGCAGGTCCAAGGAAAGGAGAACCTACTTGGTCTGACCCATTTGAGTTCACATACCATGACACAGTTACTCAAATGAAAGCAAAATACTGCGGATGCTGGAAATCTGAAATAAAAACACAAAATGCTGGAAATACTCAGGTCAGGCAACATCTGTGGAGAGGGAAACAGAGGTAACGTTTCAGTCGATGACCTTTCAACAATAACAACTTACATTTATATCCCAAGACGCTTCATCGGAGCATCATCAAAAACAAAATTTGACACTGAGCCACATAAGGAGATATTAGGGCAGATTGGTCAAAGAGGTAGGTTTAAGGAGTGTCTCAAAGGAGGAAAGAGAGGTAGAGAGGCAGAGACATTTAGGGAGGGAATTCCAGAACTTGGGGCCTTGGCAGCTGAAGGCACGGCCACCAGTAGTGGAACGGTTAAAATCGGAGATGCTCAAGAGGCCAGGATTAGAGGAGTGCATATATCTTGGAGGGATGTGGGGCTGGAGAAGATTACAGAGATAGGGAGGGGCAAGACTGTGGAGGAATTTAAAAACAAGAATAAGAATTTTAAAATCGAGCATTGCTTAACCGGGAGCCAAGGTAGGTCAGCGAGCACAGAGGTGATGGGTGAACGGGACTTGGTGCAAGTTAGGACACGAGCAGCAGAGTTTTGGATGCCCTCAAGATTACGGAAGGTAGATTGCGAGAGGCCAGGCAGGAGTGCATTGGAATAGTCAAGTTTAGAGGTAGAAAAGGCATGGGTGAGGGTTTCAGCAGCAGATGAGTGTTGAGGCAGAGGTGGAGACGAGTAATATTCCGGAGATGGAAATAGGCGGTCTTAGTAATTTACTTCCCGTTACTTCATTGTCACTGGATCAAAATCCTGAAACTCCGTACCTAACAATACTGCGGAAGTACCTTCACCATACAGACTGCAGCAGTTCAAGAAGACGGCCCACCACCACGCTCTCAAGGGACACCAGCGATGGCCAATAAATGCCGGTCTTGCCGACACCCACATCCCAAAAATTGGTCATTTTTAATTCTGTAATAAAGCACTGGTTTGACCACATTTGGAGTACTGGACCAGGTAGATTCCCTGGACCTGCCTGCAGTTAAAAAGTGTTGTAATAAAAGCATTTCTAATTCTACTCACTGTACTACAGCAAGCATATCCAAGTATTAGGGTCAGTGCAGAAAAGTGCATATAAACTAGTCTAAGGCATCTGGGTAGAAGAACCTGGGATTGTTTACACTGGAAAAGACCAGGCGATAATGGTCCCTAGTTTTCCAAGAAGAAAAGTGCAGACAGTGTAGATTTGACTACTTTACACAGAGGGTGAAGAACATTTAAATGTACTGTGCAAAGAGGCAGTGGAGACAGAGAGTGTGGAAAGATTTAAGTGAGAATGGATATTAGTACGAGTGGGCGATTAAGAGGCATTAGTCTTCAGGATGGACCAGATTGACGACTTTACTTTCCTGTATTCCTAATGTCTCATCGGAAGGACAGCACCTTCAATAGTGCAAATCTCCCTCAGTACTACACTGAAGTATCACTGTAGATTATGCACTCAAATCCTGGATTGGGTCTTGAACCTACAAACTTCTGACTCAGAGACAAGAGATTAAGTTACTGAACCAAGCTTTTTTTTTATTCGTTCATGGGATGTGGGCATTGCTGACAAGGCCAGTATTTATTGCCCATCCCTAATTGCCCTTGAGAAGGTGATGGTGAGCCGCCTTCTTGAACCGCTGCAGTTCATGTGGTGAAGGTACTCCCGTTAGGGAGGGAGTTCCAGGATTTTGACCCAGCGAGTATGAAGGAATGGCAATATACTTCCAAGTCAGGATGGTGTGTGACTTGGAGGGCAACTTGGAGGTGGTGGTGTTCCCATGCGCTTGCTGCCCTTGTCCTTCTAGGTGGAAGAGGTCACTGGTTTGGGAGGTGCTGCTGAAGAAGTCTTGGCGAGTTGCTGCAGTGCATCTTGTAGATGGTACACACTGTAGTCACGGTACGCCGGTGTGGAGGGAGTGAATGTTTAAGGTGGTGGATGGGGTGCCAGTCAAGCAGGCTGCTTCGTCCTGGATGATGCCGAACTTCTTGAGTGATGTTGGAGCTGCACTCATCCAGGCAAGTGGAGAGTATTCCAACACACTCCTTACTTGTGCCTTGTAGATGGTGGAAAGGCTTTGGGGAGTCAGGAGGTGAGGCACTCGCCGCAGAATACCCAGCCTCTGACCTGCTCTTGTTGCCACAGTATTTATGTGGCTGGTCCAGTTAAGTTTCTGGTCAATGGTGACCCACAGGATGTTGGTGGTGGGGGATTCGGCGATGGTAATGCCGTTGAATGTCAAGGGGCGGTGGTTAGACTCTCGCTTGTTGGAGATAGTCACTGCCTGGCACTTGCGTGGCATGAATGTTACCTGCCACTTATCAGCCTAAGCCTGAACGTCGTCCAGGTCTCATTGCATGCAGGCATGGACTGCTTCATTATCTGAGGAGTTGTGAATGGCACAGAACACTGTGCAGTCATCAGCGAATATCCCCATTTCTGACCTTATGTTGGAGGGAAGGTCATTGATGAAGCAGCTGAAGATGGTTGGGCAGATGGTTGGGGATATTAGGGCAAATTTGTCAACAAGGTAGGTTTTAAGGAGCGTCTTAAAGGAGGAAATAGAGGTAGAGGGGCAGAGACGTTTAGGGAGGGAGTTCCAGAGGTTAGGGCCTTGGCAGCTGAAGGCACGGCCACCAATGGTGGAGCCATTAAAATCAGGGATGTTCAAAAGGCCAGAATTAGAGGAGTGCAGATATCTCGGAGGATTGTGGTGCTGGAGGAGATTATAGAGATAGGGAGGGACGAGACCATGGAGAGATTTGAAAACAAGGATGAGAATTTTAAAATCAAGGCGTTGCTTAACCAGGAGCCAATGTAGGTCAACAAGCACAGGGGTGATGGGTGAACAGGACTTGGTGTGAGTTAGGGCACGTGCAGCAGAGTTTTGGATGACCTCAATTTTATGGAGGGTAGAACGTGGAAGGCCGGCCAGGAGTGCGTTGGAATAGTCAAGCCTAGAGGTAACCAAGACATAAATGAGGGTTTCAGCAGCGGGTGAGCTGAGGCAGGGGCTGAGTTGAACGATATTTCGGAGATGAAAATAGGCGGTCTTAGTGATGGCGCAGATATTTGGTCAGAAACTCATCTCGGGGTCAAATATGACACCAAGGATGCGAACAGTCTGGTTCAGCCTCAGACAGTTGCCAGGGAGAGGGATGGCGTCGGTGGCTAGGGAACGGAGTTTGTGGCAGGGACTGAAGACAATGGCAGTCATTTGTAATAAAATTTGTTCAGTGGTTTTCCATTGGAAGTTTTCTTTTTTCTGATGCACTGTTCATAAAATTGTCAAGAATGATTTCTGTAGGGTTATGATGGTAAATGGCACAACAAATGAATCTGAAGGAGAGCAGGAAGAATAACTTAAAATTACTGTCAGGAAAAATTGCATTCTGTGATTTATGGTAAAATGTCTCAGTAAAGTTGGTTTGGATTCCAAGAATTACCATTGTTAAAAATTACCTGGGAATTTAAAGGTTGACAATCACTTTTCGCTATCATTAAATTTTATGGTTCTCCAATTGAATTCTACACATTTGCATTATAGTATTGCCTGTGAAATAATGTAGTACTGTGGTATGTTATTTATCTTTGCTGATCGGAGTCCAAAGGCTTTTGTAAACATGAGTCCCATAATGAATTGCACATTTTTCGGATATTTGGTTTCTTGTAGTCTCATTTCCCAGAGCTGATCTTTTAAGGTAATTTGATGCAAAGCTTTGGATTCTTATTTTGGTTTTGAATGCTTTATTTGTGAGATGAGGTTTTCCGTCACAAGACAACACTTTAATTTTTGTCTTTTAGTTGTGTCTTCAATCTATATGTCCATCATAGTAGAGTATTGGCCTAATCAGGCCTATTGTCTTTCTTGACAACTGTAGTGAAATCTTTGAGCGATTGGTTTGGAAGAATTTAATTTACTTGCCTGTTATCATTGCACCTTAAAGCCATTTGTGCACTTTATCCCTTGTGCGCGGGTATTTCTCCTTTATCTTTGGCTGTCAATGATTTCTGCAATGCTTGCTGTAATTTTATCCTACTCTCTTTGTAGTATTGTAAAAATGTAATCTTATACAATCGCTGCCAATTCGCTATCGCTCATTTTGCACCACAGCTGAAGAATAATTTCACTCCCCAAGTATTTTGAAGTGTGTATTTTTTAATTTCTTTAGAAAATGTGTGTGAACCATATCGCTTCTTAGTATCTTATGAACATAAAAAGATTCATTTGGTGCTTTTAGAATATTAAGCAAACCCGATTTTTAAAAATAGTAGTAATTTAAATTTAAAAAGTTGAACAATTCATAAACATCAGTCCTTTTACTATTACAGGGAATGAATACTCTGACAGCAGAACACAAACAATTAAAACTGCAGACCAAAATCCTTACTGCTAATTGTATGGAAGCTCATGAAAACCCAAATGAATGAGAAGCAGTTGTAACGTCTCATTCACAACAACGTTTTGATTGTCAATGTGGTTTCAAGGCAAATTAATGAATCATGACACAATCTCTCAGTCCAGAAAGAGACACAATTTTCTAGATGCTCAACACAAAATAATAACAATAGCCTTCAGTATTTCTGCAGCACACAAAACATTATGGCCTCCAAGTCTTACTGAAACTGTGGTCTTTTGTAGCATATATGGTGATCTGTCAAAATGGATAACTTACCAAAGGATGTAAACACTGGGGCATTATAAATGAATGGTAATCTTATCACACCATCCATGTAGGGCTCCTCAAGAAACCATGCTTGACCCTCTCATTTTCTTAACTTCATCAGTGACCTGTAGATTTGTGATATCTTTGCTTAAACCAACACCCCCGCCTGAAAGATGAGTAGCAACTGAATCACTACAAGTAGTGATAAATAGATTTAGTTTGAGGGTAAACAAATTGTACATTCAGCAATGAAAAAGTCAAGTAAATAATTCTGTTGAAAAATATTGATCATGATATTGCGCTCACACCTTCTCTATAAAAATATATACACACATTCAGTTTGGTAATAACATCTAATCTATGCTGGGCTAAAGAAGTGTCAAAGGTGATTGGGAAAACTGGTAGAAGAGTGGGACTCTAAGAAAGCTCATTGCTAAGTTAACATCTTCCAAGTCTGTATCTACTCAGTGACAGAACAATAGCTCTATAGATATGCTGCAAAAATAATCAATCCCTTGCTCCTGTAAACTAGTGGACTTCATTAGGATGTCATTGCACAAACTCCACAACTTTGACGAGACCACAAACAACTCAATAATTTAAGCCAGGTACACATCCAGAACGTCATCCCAGAATGTCATCCCAGAATGCTAGCTAAAAAGATTCACTTTTTTTTTAAACTTTAATTCTGCCTGTGAAACACTTTTGTAGTACTGCACTGAACCCTGCCTTTGTGTGCGCAAGATCAAGTAGGTAATTAGCTATCTCTTGCTGAACTAGTGATTTTTAAACATGCATTGGGTCGTGAGATCCAGTACAATTTCTCTTTCTTTGCTCCCTGTAATTCATGCGATAACTGCACTCATTATTATTGTGGAAATAGGCAGTCTTAGTGATGGTGCAGATATGTGGTCGGAAGCTCATCTCGGGGTTAAATACAACACCAAGGTTGCGAACAGTGTGGTTCACCCTCAGATAGTTGTCAGGGAGAGGGATGAAGTCGGTAGCTAGGGAACGGAGTTTGTGGCAGGGACAGAAGACAATGGCTTCGGCTTCCCAATATTTAGTTGGAGGAAATTTTTGCTCATCCAGTACTGGATGTCGGACAAGCACTGTGACAATTTAGAGACAGTGGAGGGGTCAAGAGAGGTGGTGGTGAGGTAGAGCTGGGTGTCATAAGAACACGTACATGTGGAAATTGATGCTATGTTTTCAGATGATTTCACCGAGGGGCAGCATGTAGATGAGAAATAGGAGGGAGCCAAGGATAGTTCCTTGGGGGACACCAGAGGTAACGGTGCGGGTGCAGGAAGGGAAACCATTGCAGTTGAATCTCTAGCTACAACTGGATAGATAAGAATGGAACCAGGCGAGTGCAGTCCCACCCAGCTGGACGATGGTGGAGAGGCGTTGGAGGAGGTTGGTGTGGTTAACCATGTCAAAGGCTGCAGACAGGTTGAGAAGGAAAAGGAGGGATAGTTTACCATTGTCAGAGTCACATAAAATTTCATTTGTGACTTTGATAAGAGCCATTTCAGTACTGTGGCGAGGCAGAAACCTGATTGGAGGGATTCAAACATGGAGTTCCGGGAAAGATGGGCACGGATTTGGGAGCCGACAGCACATTCAAGGAATCTGGAGAGGAAAGGGAGGATAGAGATGGGGCGTTAGGAGGGAAGGGTGAAGAGTTTTTTTTTTTTGAGAGGGGTTGTGACAGCAGATTTGAAGGAGAGGGGGACAGTACCCGAGGAGAGAGAATGGTTAACAATATCAGCTAACATGGGGGCCAGGAAGGGAAGTTGGGCGGTCAGTAGTTTAGTGGAAATAGAGTCGAGGGAGTAGGAGGTGGGTTTCATGGACAAGATAAGCTTGGCGAGGGCATAAGGGGAGATAGGAGAGAAACTAGAGAAAGATGCAAGTTCAGGGCTAGGGCAGGGGAAAACCTTAGAGGAAGTTTGGCCTGGTGGGCTATGGGAAGGGAGGGAAGCGACAGAGGCAACTGAACGGATGGTCTCAATCTTAGTGACAAAGAAGTCCATGAGCTCCTCGCACTTGTTGTTGGAGGTGTTGGTAGAGGAGACAGGGAAGAGGGGTTTAAGAAGACAGTTTGCAGTAGAGAAAAGAAGCCGGGGGATATCTTTGCATTTGATCTTGGAATAGTGATCAGCTTTAGCAGACGAAAGCAGGACCTGATGATGCTTTATGTGGTCCAGCCAGATCTGGCGGTGAATGACTAAGCAAGTTGTCCGCCATATCCGTTCAAGTCTGCGTCCCTTGGACTTAAGGTAGCGGAGATGAGGGCCGCAACAGGGGAAACAACCAGAGTGAGAGAGAGTAATGGTTTTAATGGGCACTAGGGCATCAAAGGTGGAGGTGAGGGTGTGGTTGAGCAGATCAGTACCTGCAGGAATGTTGTGATGAATGGAGGACCAAAGGCTAGCCAGTTGGGATTTTGAAAGTGCAGTTGTAAGTGAATTGGGAGAGTGTTTTTTCCAGGGGCAGACACAGAAGGACGTAGGGTTGGGAGGGGGAAGGGGGATGTGGGTTTAGAATACAAGGAAGTGATCAGAGATGGCCTTATCTATGATTGACATGATGGGAGTAACGAGGCCACGCGAGATGGCAAGATCAAGGGGGTGGCCGTGAACATGGGTAAGGAAGTTTATATAGAGGGAAAGATTAAGGGAGGGTAAGAAGGCAGTGAACTCAGAAGAGAGGGTACATGATGAATTTAGATGGAGGTTGAAATCATCACAGATGAGAAGTCGCTTGGTGCAGAGGCTGAGGGAGGAAAGCAGTGAAGATACCTCAGTGAGAAAATTTTCATGGTACTTGGGTGGGCGGTAGAGATCGAGGATTTTAATTGAGAGGCGAGAGGGGTGGAACATGGTGAGATGCTCAAAGGAGAAGAAGGTGCCAGAGGAGTAAAGGGTCAGACCAAAGTGTGATTTGTTGATGAGAGCCACACTGCCAACATGACGGTCTGGGCGGGGCAAGTGATAGAAGGTATAGCCAGGCAGCAAGGCTTCATTTAGGAGGAAGGTGTCATCACCTTTCAAGCCAGATTTCCGTCTAGGCCATGATGTCAATGCAATCATGCACAATAAGCTCATGGATGGCAAGGGCCTTGTTCCCAGGTGAATGGACATTCTGGAGGCAGGTGCGGAGGGGCATTGTTGTTGATCCAGTAGCAGAGTCCACAGGGTCAGCATTGGGAGGGGTGAGTGGGACGGGAAGGAGGTAGGAAAGATTAGCTCCCAGCAGGAGCGCTGGGTGGGAAGGTCGGCGAAAGAGTAGGATGGGGCAGTTGGGGTTGCTGCTCTTAAGGAGACAGTGACGAGTGCCTTGATGGGCCCTACGTAGGTTTACCTAAGAGGGAATCAAGCCTGGGACGGCGGCAGGAGATTAGGAAGGTCGAGGAGTGCTGAAGGGTTAGGGTAGGGATTTGGGAGGGCAGAGTAGCCAAGAGGGGAAAAATGAAAGCAGGCATGACGACAGGAGAGAGGGATCTAGGAGGGGGTAAAGAGAAAATAAGTAAAAAAGGGATAGAAAAATGTGGAAATAGAAATGATGGGCTTGGGTGTGGAGCAGCAGCCAAAATGTGCGAATGGCCACGGAAAATTCAAGTTACATAGGCCTGGTTACGTAGCAAGATTAGGATACATATATCCTGGTAGTCAACTACCCCTTTCAACCCCCAAAACTGGACAATCAATAAACCAATTGCAACAAAAATGTTGTAAACATTAAGCAGGTCAGATAGCATCTGTGGAGAGAGGAAAAGCTAGGGTTAATTCAGTGCAACTGCAGCAATTTTCAAACTTCCCTGCATGGGGACTCTGTACATATTCCCACTTATGGATTCCCTCCCTCCCACCTAACTTCTGATGGACACTGCCAGCTACCCAAAGGAAACAGTATTTTCATTACAGAAAATGTTTTATTTGTATACAGCAATGGAAATAATGTACCAGTAGTCAATAAATGCAGTGAATTCATAAATATGATGCTCTCAAAATGTCCCGGGATCTCTTTATGGACTTCAGTTTGAAAACCTATGCTGCACGGGAACGAGCTGTTCCACACGTTTGCTATATATAATCAGCAATATTTTTCATATCTGTTTACTCAGTATGTTTAACTTCTTCAACTATAACTGACCACATTGATCTTTTGAAGGCAACAAGAGGTATCCAGTATCATTAGCTGTTCTTCATAAATCCCATCTGATCCTGCAATGCTTCCCGTAGCATTGATTAATAATAAGCAATCTTTTCCCATATACTTAAATCAATGAAAAGCACACATATAACATTTATTATAGAAAAAATATTTCCAACACCAATATTCAACCCATTCAGTTCTGTGGATTTTATAAAACTGCCATTACATTGCCTAATGCATGGGTAAATAAACTTGTTAAATTATAATAGCTCATCTAAAGTGCAGTAGAAATACTTGTGCAGTATTTTTTATCATTTCTGTTCAGGTCACAGGTGCATTGAAATGCAAGTTACAGTACATTCATCAATTTCTCCACTTGTACAATGAGGATCAATTTATACGACAGCACAGGGAAATAAATTGAACACTATAATCTCCACACATATGCCAGGGATAAGGATTTAAATCACACTTTCAAATAATTCATGAGCAGCATATACTAATCCGCATGTTTCTTATTATGATTTCTGCTACTTACATTAATGCTCTTCAGTTATCAACAAAATACCACCAGAATAAAGTCTCCTGGCATATTTATTTGGAATTATGTTCCAACATGATATCTGCTTATATATTTCATAATATTATTTAAAAGTTCAAAATTATCCACTTTAAACTTTGAAATGTTATTTTTTTTTTTTAATTGGTCTCCGCTAGAGTATTGTGTGCAATCTGGTTACCACACTATAGGAAGGATGTCAAGGCCTTAGAGAGGGTGCAGAGGAGACTTACTAGAAGGCAGACACAATTAAGGGGAAATTTAATAGAAGTGCTCAAAATTATGAAGGATTTTGATTGGTTATCGAACTTCCTGTCAGTGTCCTGAGTACACAGATTTAAGATAATTGCCAAAAGCAATTTTGGGGCGGGGGTGGGGGAAAAAAGAGAAAAGATTTTACGCAGCGAGTTATGATGATCTGGAATGCACTGCATGAAAGGGTGGTGGAAGTAGATTCAATAGTAACTTTCAAAAGGGAATTGGAAATATACTTGAAAAGGAAAAATTTCCAGGACTACGGTGAAAGAGCAATGGAGAGCAGCTAATTGGATAGCTCTTTCAAAAAGAGTCGCAAAGGCACGATGGGCCGAATGGCCTCCTTCTGAGCTGTAAGATTCTATGATTCTATGAAAAGTCACATTCTGTCATGTTCATTAACCTGTCATCACTGCAACAGTAAAAAGTATGACATTTCCAATATTTTAACCAAACTGACTTTAGCTCAAATCGATAACCAATGATAATATCAACAAGAATTAAATCGGTAGATTTTGGACTATTATAGTCATCACAATTTATTTTTCTTGTGATACACTAATCAATTTAAAATGACTCACTGCTTTTGGCATTGCCGCAATTTTAGACATTAGCACTTTATAGAAAGTAAAGTGCAGGGCTATTTATCTAGAACGAAAGGTGGTAGATAGCATTCTTTTCAAATATAGCTCACACAGCACTCAGAGAATTAAATCATCAATTATAAGGTGGTCTGCAAGTGAATATTTTTTTACAATATTCTACATGCTACTAACACATGCAGCACTGACCTAAAGTTTCCTAAGCCATGGCCGTGATGATTAGAAGACTTTTAACATACTTTAACTCTGCTGCCCATATCCTAATATGCACCAAGTCCTGTTCACCCATCACTCCGTGCTCGCTCACCTACATTGGCTCCCGAGGAACCAACTAGAGATCAGGCCATCTTAGACTGGGTATTATGTAATGAGAAAGGATTAATTAGCAATCTTGTTGTGCGAGGCCCCTTGGGGAGGAACGATCCTAACATGATAGAATTCTTCATTAAAATGGAGAGTTGACTCAGAGACTAGGGTCCTGAATTTAAATAAAGGAAACTACGATGGTATGAGGCACTAGTTGGCTAGGAATGATTGGGGAACATTACTTAAAGGGTTGACGGTAGAATGGCAATGGCAAACATTTAAATATCGCATGGATGAACTACAGAATTTGTTCATCCCTGTTTGGCATAAAAATAAAACAAAAAAGGTGACTCAACCGTGGCTAACAAGGGAAATTAGGGATAGCATACGATCCAAGGAGAGGACATATAATTTGGCCAGAAAAAGCAGCAAACTTGAGGATTGGGAGCAGTTTAGGATTCAGCAAAGGATGACAAAAGGATTAATTAAGAGGGGATAAATAGATTATGAGAGTAAGCTTGCAGGGAACATAAAAACTGACTGTAAAAGCTTCTATAGATATGTGAAGAGAAAAAGATTGCTAAAGTCAAGCGTAGGTCCCTTGCAGTCAGAATATGGGGAGTTTATAATGGGGAACAAAGAAATGGCAGACCAATTAAATACATACTTTGGTTCTGTCTTCACAAAGGAGGACACAAATAACCTCCTAGAGATGTTGGGGAACATAGGGTCTAATGAGAGGGAGGAATTGAATGAAATCAGTATTTGTAGGGAAATGGTGTTAGGGAAATTGACAGGATTGAAGGCCGATAAATCCCCAGGGCCTGATAATCTACATCCTAGGGTACTTAAGGAAGTGGCCCTAGAAATAGTAGATGCATTGCTGGTCATCTTCCAAAATTCTATAGACTCTGGAACAGTTCCCATGGATTGGAGGATAGCTAATGTAGCCCCACTATTTAATAAGGGTGGTAGAGAAAAAATGGGGAATTATAGACTGGTAAGCCTGACATCGGTAGTGGGGAAAATGCTAGAGTCCATTATAAAAGATGTAACAGCAGCGCACTTAGAAAACAGTGACAGGATCGGACAAAGTCAACATGGATTTACAAAAGGTAAATCATGCTCGACTAATCTACTGGAATTTTTTGAGGATGTAACTGGTAGAATAGATAAGGGAGAACAAGTGGATGTGGTGTATTTGGACTTTCAGAAGGCTTTCGATAAGGTCCCGCATAAGAGATTAGCGTGTAAAGTTAAAGCACATGGGATTGGGGGTAAGGTACTGTCTTGGATAGAGAACTGGTTGGCAGACAGGAAGCAAAGAGTTGGAATAAACGGGTCTTTTTCCGAGTGGCAGGCAGTGACTAGTGGGGTACTGCAGGGATCGGTGCTCGGACCCCAGCTATTCACAATATATATTAATGATCCAGATGAGGGAACCAGATGTAATATCTCCAAGTTTGCAGATGACACAAAGCTGGGTGGGCGTGTGTGCTGTGAGGAGGATGCAGAGAAACCCCAGTATGATTTGAACAGGTTGGGTGATTGGGCAGATGCGTGGCAAATGCAGTATAATGTAGATAAATGCAAGGTTATCCACTTCGGTGGCAAAAACAGGAAGACAGATTATCTGAACGGCAATAGATTGGGAGAAGGGGAAGTGCAACGAGACCTGGGTGTCCTTGTGCACCAGTCACTGAAGGTAAGCATGCAGGTGCAGCAGGCAGTTAAGAAGGCAAATGGTATGTTGGCCTTCATAGCGAGAGGATTTGCATACAGGAGCAAGGAAGTCTTGCTGCAGTTGTACAGGGCCTTGGTGAGACCACACCTTGAGTATTGTGTGCAGTTTTGGTCGCCTTATCTGAAGAAGGATGTTCTTGCCATGGAGAGAGTGCAGCGAAGATTCATCAGACTGATACCTGGGATGGCAGGAATGACGTATGAGGAGAGGTTGGGTCGATTAGGCTTATAATTGCTAGAGTTTAGAAGAATGAGAGGGGATCTCATTGAAACTTATAAAATTCTAACAGGACTAGACAGACTAGATGCAGGAAGGATGTTCCCGATGGCGGGGGAGTCCAGAACCAGGGGTCACAGTCTAAGGATAAGGGGTAAGCCATTTAGGACTGAGATGAGGAGGAATTTCTTCACCCAGAGAGTGGTGAACCTGTGGAATTCTCTGCCACACAGGGCAGTTGAGGCCAACTCATTAAATATATTGAAGAAGGAGTTGGATATATTTCTTGAGGCTAAAGGGATCAAGGGATATGGGGAGAAAGCAGGGACAGGGTACTGAATTTGAATGATCAGCCATCATCTCATTAAATGGCGGAGCGGGCTCGAGGGGCTGAATGGCCTACTCCTGCTCCTATCTTCTATGTTTCACCCCCCACCACCATCTCTCTAAGTTCCTCCAACCCCACAACTCTCCAAGATATCTGCGCTCCTCTAATTCTGGCGTTTTGAGCATCGCTGATTTTAATCACTCCACCACTGATGGTCGTGCCTTCAGCTGCCAAGGCCCCAAGTTCTGGAATTCCCTCCCTAAGCCTCTCTGCCTCTCTTTCCTCCTTGAAGACGCTCCTAAAAACCTACCTCTTGACCAATCTGCCCAATATCTCATGTGGCTCAGTGTCAAATTTTGTTTTATAACGCTCCTGTGAAGCACCTTGGGACATTTTACTACGTTAAAGGCGCTATAACAATACATGCTGTTGTTGTTAAATACTATTACACAAGAATCTAACTTTCTTCATGTATTATGGCAAAATGTTCACCCATCACCCCTATGCTTGCTGGCCTACATTGGCTCCCAGTCCGGCAACACCTTGATTTTAAAATTCTCATCCTTGTTCAAATCCCTCCAGTCTTGGCCCTCCCTATCTCTGTAACCTTCTCCAGCCCTACAACCCTCCAAAATCTCTACGCTCCTCCAATTCTGGCCTCTTGCTCATCCCTCCACCACTGGTGGCCGTGCCTTCAGCTGCCTAGACCCTAAACTCTGCAATTCCCTCCCTGAACCTCTCTGCCTCGCTACCTCTCTCTCCTCCTTTAAGACGCTCCTTAAAACTTAGCTCTTTGACCAAGCTTTTAGTTACCTGTCCTAATATCTCCTAATGTGGCTCAGTGTCAAATTTTGTTTGATAACACTCTTGTGAAGCCCGTTCGGACATTTTACTACATTAAAGGTGCTATATAAATTAAAAATCTGTTGGTGCCGCTACCTATCTGAGATCAGTAGCTGCACTAGAAACTTCAATTGCCCTGTTTAAGAGAAAATGTTGCGCATGCCTGGATACGCATAAGCAGAGCTGTCCGTTAAAATTTAAACATTTAGAGAGCAGTAACGGGCGGGGATGGGGTTGCAGAGAATCATTTAAAATAAGTCTGGTCAGGACTAATAAAGGAGAACCAGCACGGATTTGTTCAGGGCAAATTGTGTGTGACTAAGTTGATTGAGTTTTTTGATGAGGTAACACAGAGGGTGGATGAGGGCAGTGCAGGCGATTTGTGTATATGGATTTCAAAAGGCGTTTAGTAATTGAAGCCCATGGGATAAAAGGGGCAGTAGCAGCATGCATACAAAATTGGCTAAGGGATAGAAAACAGAGTTGTGGTGAATGGCTGTTTTTCAGACTGGAGGGAGGTATATAGTGGTGTCCCCCAGGGCTCAATACTTGGACCACTGACATTTTTGATATACATTCATGACTTGGACTTGGGAGTACAGGGCATAATTTTGAAATTTGGAAGTGTAGTAAACAGTGAGGAATGTAGTAATAGATTTCAAGAGGACATAGATAGGCTAATGGCATAAGCGGACACATGGGAGATGAAATTCAATGCAGAAAAATGTGAGATGATGCATTTTGGTAGGAAGCATGAGGAGAGACAATACAAGCTAAATCCTGGGCCTCGGGATTCTCGGCAGCTGCAGCAAGGTGAGGACAGGGAAGGAAAGATAGGAGCTGGTGTGGCAGTATTGGTTAAGGAGAATGTTACAGTGCTGGAGAGGGAGGATGTCCTGGAGGGGTCAAGGACAGAATCTATATGGCTAGAGTTAAGAAATAATAGCAATGCCATTACACTACTAGATGTATTCTGTAGACCACCAAATAATGGGAAAGATATGGAGGAGCAAATTAGCAGAGAAATTACAGAGAGGTGCAAGAACTAGAGAGTAGTAATAATGGGGGGCTTCAACTATCCTAATATAGACTGGGATCCAAATAGTGTAAAGGCAAAGAAGGGGGAGAATTTCTGAAGTGTGTGCAGGAGAACTTTCTTGATCAGTATGTTTCCGGCCCGACGAGGGAGGAGGCATTGCTGGATCTGGTTCTGGGGAATGAGGTAGGTCAAGTGGAGCAAGTGTCAGTCGGTGAACATTTAGGGAACAGTGATCATAGTATCATAAGCTTTAGATTCGCTATGGAAAAGGACAGGGAGCAATCTAAAGTAAAAAATGTTTAACTGGGGGAGAGCCAATTTCAGTGGGATGAGAACAGATCTGGCGCGGGTAAACTGAAATCAAAGATTGGCAGGCAAAACTGTAATGGAACAATGGGCTGCCTTTAAAGAGGCAATAGCTCATGTACAGTTCATGTATATTCCTACTCGGGGGAAAGGCAGGGCAACTAAAGTCAGGGTTCCCTGGATAACGAAAGAGAGAATATGAAGCAGAAAAAGAGCGCGTATGACAAATGTCAGGTTGCAAATACATCTGAGAATCAGGCTATATATCAGAGGAGAAGCGAAGAAGAAAATAAGAGAGGGTATGAGAATAGAATGGCAGCCAACATAAAAGGTAATGCAAAAGTCTTCTACAGGCACATAAATAGCAAAAAGGTAGTAAGAAGAGGGGTGGGGCCGATTAGGGACCAAAAAGGAGCCCTGTGCACGGAGGCAGAGGGTTTGGCTGAGGTACTAAATGAGTACTTTGCATCTGTCTTTACCAAGGAAGAGGATGCTGCCACAGACATAGTGAAGGAGGTGGTAGTGGAGACACTTGATAGGATAAAAATTGATAAAGAGGTATTAGAAAGGCAGCTGTACTTAAAGTAGATGAATCACCAGGAGCGGATGGGTATGCATCCGAGGATGCTGAGGGAATTGAGGGCGGAAATTGCGGAGGTACTGGCCATAATATTCCGATCCTCCATAGATACGGGGGTGGTGCCAGAGGACTGGAGAATTGCAAATGTTACACCATTGTTCAAAAAAGGATGTAAAGCTAAACCCAGCAACTACAGGCCAGTCAGTTTAACCTCCGTAGTGGGGAAGATTTTAGAAACAGCAATCAGGGACAAAATTAACAGTCACTTGGATAGGTGTGGATTAATTAAGAAAAGCCAGCATGGATTTGTTAAAGGCAAATGGTGTTTAACCAACTTGATCGAGTTTTTTGATGAGGTAAGAGAGGGTTGATGAGGGTAATGTGGTTGGCGTAGAATACATGGATTTCCAAAAGGCATTCAACAAAGTGCCATATAATAGGCTTGCCAGCAAAGTTGAAGCCCATGGAATAAAAGGGACAGTGGCAGCATGGATACAAAATTGGCTAAGTGACAGAAAACAGAGAGCAGTGGTGAACGGTTATTTTTCGGACAGGAGGAAATTATAGTGGTATTCCCCAGGGGTTGGTTCTAGGGCCACTGCTTTTCTTGATATATATTAATGACTTGGGCGTGGGTGTACAGGGCACAATTTCAAAATGTGCAGATGATACAAAACTTGGAAGTATAGTAAACAGTGAGGAGGAGAGTGATAAACTTCAGGAAGACAAACAGTCTGGTGAAATGGGTGGACACATGGCAGATGAAATATAACGCAGAAAAGTGCGAAGTGATACATTTTGGTAGAAAGAATGAGGAGAGAACATATAAACCAAATGGTACAATCCTAAAGGGGGTGCACGAACAGAGAGACCTAGGGGTATGTGTGCACAAATCATTGAAGGTGGCAGGGCAGGTTGAGAAAGCAGTTAAAAAGGCTTACGGGTTCCTGGGCTTCATAAAGAGAGGTATAGAGTGTGGAAATTATGATGAACCTGTATAAAACACTGGTTTGGCCCCAACTGGAGTACTGTGTCCAATTCTGGGCACCACACTTTAAGAAGGATGAGAAGATGCAGAAAAGATTTACGAGAATGATTCCAGGAATGAGGGGCTTCAGTTACGCTGATAGACTGGAGAAGCTGTGGTTGTTCTCCTTGGAGCAGAGAAGATTGAGAGGAGATTTGATAGAGGTGTTCAAAATCATGAGGGGTCTGGACAGGGTAGATCGAGAGAAACTGTTCCCACTGGCAGAAGGGTCGAGAACCAGAGGAGACAGATTTAAAGTAATTGGCAAAAGGACCAAAGGCGACATAAGAAAAAACCTTTTACCCAGCAAGTGGTTAAGATCTGGAGTGTACTGCCTGAAAGGGTGGCGGAGGCAGACTCAATCTTATCTTTCAAAAGGGAGTTGGATAAGTATCTGAAGGAAAAAAAATTGTAGGGCTACAGGGAAAAGGCAGGGGATTGGAACTAGCAGAGAGCTGGCACGGGCTCGACGGGCCGAATGGCCTTCTTCCGTGTTGTAACCATTCTATGATTCTATTATATTCATGTACAGCTTATTATAATCCTGAAGAAAATGGTGCAGTGCCAGAGACATTGCTATTTATGTCCCACTTTCCTTCTCTACAGCTGTGATTTATTACGGTCTCATTAGGATGATGGAAATAGGTATCCCCATTCAAATGCAAGCTGTTGTAGCGTGGTTATGAGATCATCTCCATTTTAGCACATTAAGAAAGCCTCCCAATACCTCAGCTAGAAAACTTCAATTTAAAAGATCCTGCGTCAAAACAAAATTTGCAACACAATGCAAATATATTCAGAACTTTTCTCGTGTTGGAGTACGATGTTGGCAACTTGCGTGCCAACCTAGAAGTTGGAAAAGCTGACCAACAGTTTCAAAGAGGTTGACAACTCAAAAAACAAAACACAACTAAAAAACAGCCTGAATAAAAGATTATGACACTGTTTCAAGGTGACTGAAAAAGTTAAATTAATTTAATTACATCAGACATTAGTAGTTATATTAGTGATTTAGGATCACATTCCAGAATTCAATTTGTTTCTCTGAAAACTGAAACCTAATGGCCTTGCACATGACCTACTAAAAGAGGTTCTTATAATAGTGCACTGGGTCATGAACTTGTCATGACTTAATACTCAGCCAACCCAATATTCCATCAGCTGTTTTATAGAGGCAAAAAAAATGAAATCGTTTTTGAAGGTGGAATGTGGCATTTTCCAACCCTTTGAGCACCTTTTACTATGTTTCTGAATGTTTTTATTTTCATCCCAGTGAACCACCTCCTCTATCTTTGGCCATTTAATGCAAAGGGTAAGCAGAGCGCACAGCAGGGTCCCACAAAGAGAAAACAAAATGAAACGACCAGATAATCTGTTTTTGTTGATGACAGGTGAGGGAGGAATCTTGGCCAGCACACCAGGAGAACTGCCTGCTCCTTGAATAGTCTCATGAGATTTTTCATGTCCACCTGAGCAGGCAGATGGGGCCTCGGTTTCACAGCTCTACTGAAAGACGGCATCACAAACAATAAATTATGCGTTCAAGTCGTGAAGTTTTGCTTAAACCCACAAATGTTTGACTCACAAGGCGAGAACGCTACTAAAATCATAAACGTGGATATAACAAGCAAGTTAGCAACAAAGGAAATTATCTCCCTCTTCCCAATTACTATAGCTTAATTTCTTTAAATAAAATGCTGTACTTAATCAGTTTGCCTATTCACAACAGTTCAAAAGTATTTTATTGTGACATGCTCAGACATTTCAACATAATAAGATGTTATATAAAGTATAGTGCCTAATTTTTTTTCAGTCAATGACCAATTAACTTCTAAGTGTGAGAAACTTAAATAAAACAAATTTAGTCCGTAAGGGGGACCCCGAGCTCCTGGTGGCCTGTCACTTTAATTTACTGCTCCATTCTCAGACCTCACCGTCCTCAGCCTCTTGCATTGTTCCACAGAAGCTCAGCGTAAGCTCGAGGAACAGCACCTCATCTCTCGATTAGGCACTCTGGACTCAACATAGAGTTCAACAATTTCAGATCATAACCTTGGGCCCTATCACATATATATATTTTCTTCTTTTTATCCACTTTTTGTTTGGCCTTTTTTTCTTCCCTCCCACATGGCAGCTGTCCTTCATTCTGCCAGAGCAATTCACACTTCATCTAGAGCCATCCTTTGTTCCTTAACCTGTCCCATTATCACCTCCTCTTGCCTTGAATATCTCTTAATGTCTCTTGATGTCTCTTGATCTCTCCTGCTTTCTATCCTATCACTGACCTTCCCTTTTGTTCTTTCATCCCCTCCCCCTTTTCCCAGCTCCTAAACTTGCTTTCCATTTCCTGCTTTTTTCCAGTTCTGACAAAAGGTCTTCGACCTGAAACATTAACTCTGTTTCTCTCTCCACGGATGCTGCCTGGCCTGCTGAGTTTTTCCAGCGTTTTCTGTTGTTATTTCAGATTTCCAGCATCCGCAGTATTTTGCTATTGTATTAAATAAAACAAATTCTGAGATGCACAAAAGCAAAATACTGCAGATGTTGGAAATCTGAAACAAAAACCGAAGATTCTGGAAATACGCAGCAGGTCAAGCAGCATCTGTGAAATGAGAAACAGAGTTAACGTTTCAGGTCGATGACCTTTCGTCAGACTTTTCTGAGATGGACCCTGGTTCTACCAGGTAAAGTTCAGTGACTTCCAGACTAGACGTTGCTACTGCCAACCTCCTCACCTGCTGATTACAACCAGTGGCATACCCCCACCCCACAGAAAATGAATTCTGCTCAATCGGAGCTCACTTTTACCAAGCTGAGATAGTAGAACTCATAACACACCAGGGGTTGAATCTAGAACTGTCCTGACGTGCATGACTCAATATTCACATCATGGTGCAACGAGAAAATAAAATGAATGACCAGATAATCTGTTTTTGTTGATGATGGGTGAGGGAGGAATCTTGGCCAGCACACCAGGAGATGGACCTGCTCTTCTTTGAATAGTCTCGAGATTTTTCATGCCCACCTGAGCAGGCAGATGGGGCCTCGGTCGTCCCATCCTCTGTCATCGAATTACAGTAAGCAGACGACGCTTGCGTCTGCGCTCACTCGGAGGTCGAACTCCAAGCCATCGTCAACACCTTCACCGAAGCATATGAGGCCATGGACCTTACACTAAACATCCGTAAGACAAAGGTCCTCAACCTGCTTCCGCCACACGGTACTGCCCCCCGATTATCAAAATCTACAACAAGGCCTTAGACAACATGGACCACTTTCCATACCTCGGGAGCCTACTGTCAACAAAGGCAGACGTCGATGAAGTCCAACACCGCCTTTGGTCGCCTGAGGAAGAGAGTGTTTGAAGACCAGTACCTCAAACCCGGCACTAAGCTCATGGTCTACAGAGCAGCAGTGATACCCACCCTGCTGTATGCCTCAGAGACATGGACTATGTACAGTAGGCACCTCAAAGCACTGGAGAGGTACCACCAACGCTGCCTCCGCAAGGTCCTACAAATCCATTGGCAAGATAGGCGCACCAACATCAGTGTTCTCGCTCAGGCCAACATCCCCAGCATTGATGCTTTGACCATGCTCGATCAGCTCCGATGGACAGGTCACATCGTCCGCATGCCCAATACGAGACTCCCAAAAGAAACGCTCTACTCGGAGCTCCGACATGGCAAGAGAGCCCCAGGTGGGCAGGGGAAACCCTTCAAGGACACCCTCAAAGCCTCCTTGAACAAGTGCAACATCCCCACCGACACCTGGGAATCCCTGGCCCAAGACCGCACAAAGCAGAGGAGAAGCATCCGGGAAGGCGCCGAACACCTCGAGTCTCTTCGCCGGGAGCAAGCAGAAGCCAAGCACAGGCAGCGCAAGGAGTGCACGTAAACCCAAGCACCCCACCTACCTGCCCCTTCAACCACCGTTTGCCCCGCATTGGACTCATCAGTCACCTGAGAACTCATTTTTAATGTGGAAGCAAGTCATTCTCGGTCCCGAGGTACTGCCCAAGAAGATCATGGTGAAACGACCTGCTGAGTACCAAAAAAGCTTGGGAACTTTATTATTATACTTTTTTAGTTGACAGTGCATGGCATATCAATTCTATGTAGTGAGATCTGCACAGTCTAATTTTAAGATTATGCCTCCTTGATCTGGATTCCCCCACCAGAGTAAATAGTTTGTGTATCTAACCTATATTCCTTTATCAGTTTAAACACTTCAATTAGATCTCCCCTTAACCTTCGAATCTCCAGGGAATACAAGCCAAATTTATGCAACTTGTCCTTTTAATTTAACCCTTTAAATCCGGGTATCATTCTGGTGAACCTGTGCTGTACCACCTCCATGGCCAATATATCCTTCCTGAGGTGTGCTGCCTAAAACTAAATGCAATACTCCAGATGGGGGTCTGACCATGTTCTGCAGCCAAGCTTAATCCTAGCCTCATTATTCAAAATGTATGTGTACACATCTAATCTATCAAGGAGCAGAACTCCGGCTGATTTGCTTCCCTCCCTAGACCAGGGGAACTCTGGGGCCAATTATGGCATACCACGTCTAACAAATAACTCCTTTGTTACATTTTAAATATTACAAGATTTTAAAAGGAAAATGATAGGATTGTTTAAAATTTCCACTTGTAAACAAATATGCACAATTACGAATTCTAATATAATGGGACAAGGGACATCTTTGCGATATCAACATAATTCTCATACCATTAGTTAGCCTATGTCAACTTCAATCAGGTTTGATTGTATATACTAATTTATATTAACAAACAGCTGTAACTAAGTAGAGGGTTTCCAGTAACATACAACAGGAGTAAACCTGAACAGTTTTTCAATGTCTGTAGAAAACAGGCACGGAATTATAGCTCTGAAACACCATCTATGTGCTGCTGAATGTTTTTCTTCATGTTACACAGGTATCATATTGAGTGCAACTTGAGATGAAGAATGTAAAACACAGCTGAAAGGATAATAAAGCTCATTGGGATCCCTGAACTGATGTATGACACTGCATTACACATTTTGTTATTCATAACAGCAGGATTACTAGTTAACAAAGTATTAATGCTTGTAATCTTTATTGTTTTACCCAAAGTAATTTGTCTCCTGAAACTGTTGTTTTGTTGCTAAAGTGGTGGTATACATTCTCTAGACAATGTTATGTTCATAATCTCCTGGAAAAAGAACAAGGTATTTCCCCTATTTAACTTTCCTGATCCATACAGCTTCAAGTTATATCTCTTCATACCAAAATCTCTGCTGTACTAAAAAAGGGTCTGTAACACCTCAGTAACCAGACTGCAGCCTCCTTAAAACAAACAAAGATAACGTAACATAGAATTATGAGGAATGATTCCCCAATTTGGTGTACCAACAGAGAGTGGTGTTTGCAGAGCACCAGATCTCAGAATCACCTCAATGAAATTTACAGCACAGAATTGGCCATTCTGCCCATCACGTCTGTACTGGTGCCAGCAGACCAACTGGAGGTGTCTATTTAACCCCACTTCCCTGCCCATCCTATATACTCTTGCTTTTCAAATACCTATCCAATTCCCCTTTAAATGCTTAGTCAGTTGTGATAAAGCATGTCCTGAGAACTATGTCAACAAATTTCTTCTGACTTCCTCCTTCATTCTTCTAATGATGCTCCTGAGTTTGTGTCCACTTTGTATGTCTAATGTAAAACTGCAATTTTAAATATATGAAAACATATATTGTATAAAGTATAGCTATACAAAAGACAGCCATTTACTTCATTAAAAATACAGCCCTACTTTTTTCTGAGCTCACAATAAATCTTTAGATCGGCATTAAGCTCCGCTTGTTTAGCTCAGGTTGCTTTAAGATATATTCTGGAAACAAACCATATGGATTACTAAGTAATTTTGGATAATATGACAACAGTGTTTCCAACACCCATCATCTAGAAATAAGAGGCTAGAAATTCACTTTGGCCCCGCCAGCTGGCTAGCGCCCAAAAGTTAGCGCTGCGCGCGGAGCCAGTTGCGGCCGTCAGAAATTCAGTTTTTGCGCCCCAAGTCGGAACCGGGCGCTATTCCAGGGTGTGCCCGCCCCCGCTTGGGGCGCTGAAACTGAATTTCAGCGCTGTAGGTGCCGCAGCGCCACCCGCTGCGGAGCGGCAGGCTGCGGTACTGCAGGCCTCCTCCTTCTCTTAAGGGGGAGGCGCCTGCAACACGGAGAAGTGCCGGGCTCCCGGAAAGCAGCCGGCAATGCCGCGGGGGGGGGGGGGGGGGGGGTGGAGGAGGCCGGGGAAGGAGGTGTAGGCAGGCGGCCGGCCGCACCTCCGCCTTAACTAGCGCCACTAAGGCTGCAGCACGGCCCGGTCTTCACATCGTTGTTTGCGGCCGCTGCGGAAGAGGCGGCCGCAACTAAATATGGGGGTCGGGCTGGTAGCGGGGCGGAACCGGGGCACTGCGCACACCGATGACGTCATCGGTGCCGGCGCAGCGCTACCGGCTACCGCCGCCATTACCGCAGCGCTGAATATCAGCGCAAACTCCTTTACTGGCGCAGAAGCCCTCTTTGGGCGGTAACTGGGCGCAAAGCCCACTGAATTTCTGGCCCACAGCATTTGATTAAAAAGTCTTATAACAATAATATACATGAACAATATAGTCCTTCAGTCACATCACAGATTTGAAATGAGCAGAATCACTATGAAAAATATAGCAGTCGTGGAATAATTTAAGTTGAAAGGGAAAATATATTTCTAATTTTTATGTCAGAAAGAATTTAAGTTAGTTGTAAATCTTCACTTCACCAGTCTAATGTTAACTGTGTAATAGAGCATATTTTACATTCTGACTGACCCAATGCACACAATGGATGTTGTTTACATCTTGTTAGAATGTACGATTAATGACAGTGTAGTTACCCCTTAATTGATTTAAAACTACGTTTATTATTATTTCCTAGCGTTGAACTGGACTTCAAGCAACAAGAGGACAAGTTTCAGCCCGTTATGAGAAAACTACATCCTACTGAAGAAACTCAGGTTTCAACCCTGCCTTACTCACAAGAATTCTGTTCATCCGCCTACCAAAAGCAAAAACCTAGCAAGACTGAATCAAAAAAGCATGGGAAATGGAAACTGTGGTTTCTTTAACTAAAGCTATTAAAGTTTCGAAATGTTAATTTCATTCAATTGAAGTGACCCCTTTTTGACTGATTTTGGAGTTGAGCTGAATACTCAATTACCAAGAGTTTAAAATCAGCCGTCAAGTCATTATATGCACAAGGCAGCATTCAGTTCAAACCATCCATTGCAAAAGATTTTGGTCTAATAAATCACTACCATGCACGGGCATGAAATAACATGCAATTTTTTATTTACAGTTCACAGACAGAGAGCAAGTAGTAATTTAAATGGATGTATTCTAACACTATTTTTATTAATCCTCCAAATGCTATAATTTGGCCTGTTAATGTCAAGCTGTCATTTCATGCTTTGCTAATAAGCCAGATATTCTTATGCCTTCAACCATTAAATAATGCAGCAAAGTAATAGAGAAAGTTGTACTTTTATAGGATTTTTCATTTTTATGCTTAGTTCAAGAATCTTAAGTTAAGAGCATGAAATTAACATTTTCAAGCACATTGCAGATTAGGGAGGAAAAAAAGCACAATTCTTAAAATAGGCACACCTGATGGTCAGTGATGCTTGTCATAAGGCTTTACATGCCAAGTGATAACCCTGTAAATCTGCTTATAAAATAGAATCACATTTAACTTTAATACCGCACAATGCATTCCCAAATCTGCATTATGTACTGTTCATATGAAAAATGTGAACTATGCCTATATGCACAAGCAGTGACATATCTTTAATTATTTCCAGTTGATAGCTCTGGGCACAGGGTATATTTTTCTCCATTAGGAAAATTTTAATCCACTGGTACTTGAAAGCCAAGTTGATTGGAAATATCGACCATAAGTGTATGTATTTAGTTTTTTGAATGGGAAGGGGAAGAGAAGAATTATTAATGACCACTATAAAGGTTTTAATAAACCTGTGCATAATGTAAAATACAATATAGGAAGATGCATAAAAATGCAAAAGATGATTTAACTGCATAATTTAATGAGTGTTTCATCGCTCTGCATTACAAAACTAAATGTCACAAGGTAACTTTCACAGAACACATGAAATAGCATTTGTTATATGTACACATTAGTTTTCACATTATAAGTACTTTGCACTACAAAAATACTTCATTTTCTTGTAAAAGTTTAAAGAGTCTCTTGAAGTCAAATATTAAGCTAAAGTAATGCAACAAGTGTATATTTATAGAACAGTATATATAAAATGGTTTAACTGTAAACACTGATTAAATAAATCACTATTTCGTATTTGGTGCAATCTTGCTGGGAAATTATTTTAACATTTAATCTTTGTAAACTATTACAATAAATGCAAATAATTTTACATAAACTTCAATACTGTTTTAATTTGTAAATCAAGTTTAAGTAGCTTTTGAAACCAATATATTTTAGTGAGCTAAATTTTTTAGCATTTTAAAAATCATAGTTTATTATTCCATTAAAAAAATATAAGACTGTGTCAAATGATTATTTTATATGCTGAAAATTCATTGAAAAATGGGGTCTCCCTTCAGGTTAATGCCAGTGTCTCTCAAAGTTCAGTACTTAATTTTAAACCACTTTCCAATTTCAAACCACTTTCTAATTTCACTTTTAACTATCTAAATCTCAAAATAGCTTTAATTTTTAAGATGCTGTAACATTTAGTTGATTAAATTTTTTTTAAAGCTGTCCAATCACCATGTTAGAGTATGACTTATTACTGCTGTAAAACTGAAGGCTAATGCTCCAGTCACATTCATATGGGGGAAGAAGGATTTCCTGTTTGCCATTTATGGCAAAATCAGAGGAAATTTTCTGCCATGACAAGCAGCTAGCTCTAAAAGGTAATCAAGTACATTTTCCATTACTCTCTCCCAAGAACCAAGCTGCCCACTTACATTTATATCAACTAAAAAGGGCATTCAAAACATTTTTTTGTGTAGTATCCCAAGAATTTGTGAAAAGGGACTGCAATTTGTAAAGGGAAAGGATGCATTGCAAAATTTCACTTAAAAGAAACAATCCTCTACTCTACATCTTCATTACAGATCTCACAGCCGCTATTCATCTTTTTCCACCTATTTTGCTACAATTATTCTGCATTTCTTTGGTCTTTCTATATTGCAATCTCCCCCTACCCCTCTTTCTTCTTAGCAGCAGGCAGATATTGAAGGGAGAGACAGACCAGGAAAGGGTACAAAATGAAATATACAAAAGGAAAAAAAAACTGGCCAGAGAGGTACAAACATAGCCAGAAGACAAATTAATTGGGTGGGGAATGTACGGAGACAGTCTGTGAGGACAGAACTGCCTAGGAGGACAGGAGAATATATGGAGGGGTAAGAACAGACGGCAGGAAATGGATCTCCTGTACAGAAATGGTCAGTTTTATTGCAAATAGTTGCACAAATTGTATTTTCATGGTAATGAAATTGAAGATAAATGCTTCAACATCGCAATTGTGTTTTCTTATAACGCGTCTGCCATTTTTCTTTTCAATTACTAACAAAATCCTTTACATATTGTTTCATGCCAAGATCATTAAACAGTTTGCATCATGTTGCTACAATCATTATCTGGATTTCTTGCACCATGGATACTTAAATAATGATTAGATGGGTATATCATTCTATTACATGTTCAGAACAAGGCAAGAGACCTAAATAGAAAAAAAATGTGGAGGAACAATTTTGATGTTTGAAGGATTAAAAGCATACTTTGGCTCAACTATAGTAGTGCTCACAGACATGGAATATTCAACCAGGGAGCTCCTGTAAAGGTGAAAAGATTTTGGTGGGTCCTCATTGGGATTATATTTTGTGTAAAGCATGCAAATACTTAGCGTGGCACTAGAAAGTCTCCTCATCAAAATTCAAAATATTTAGTCAATTATATTTTTGATTCTTTTGATTTAATGAGACAGTTGAGAGTTCCATATTCAACAAAATAAATTGTTTTTCACATAACTACTGCCAAGTTATATTGCTGCAGGGCATCAAGAACAGGCTGTTAAAATAAGTGCGTTCCCAATTTAATGTTCATGTCCAGAAGATGGCCTACCAGTCAGAAAAATGTGCTGGGGCAGGGTTGGGGGGTGGAGGATAGAAAACTACTATATTAGAAGAAAATAGTTAGCAAACAGTTCTGGGTACTCTTATGTCACCTGCACTGTTCCTATATGGGGACAGGTATGGTGCCACAGTAATGGCTTTATTACAATAAAAATGCAAATTCCAATGGTGTCACAGATTAGGAGAGCAAAGTTCAAGCATCTCAGAGTTTTATTGCAACCAGTCACAAACTTTTAACCAACTGTTATGAATTTGTTGTTGTTTTAAGAATTGGTTAACTTAATTGCCATTCTATTTTTTTTAATGGAGAACTTCTGAGGTACTGTTCATGGATAGTGTGGCCTGGAGTGTGATTTCTAATTTTTACCATGTTCCTGCTCTGAGGTTACATTAACAGGATCTGTGCCCATGGGCCAAACATTATAATTATTATTCCCTGACTAACAAACCAGTGTCCAACAATTTCTGGACAGATAGGTCACTACCTGATAAGTCAGCATAATCTTTTCTTCCACTCACCAGGCAAGACAGGGATTATAGGTTGTAACCAAAAGCACCATCGGTAGCACCAGTCTGGGAGCTCTTGACAAACTTCTAATCCATGCAACAATACTACCTGTGGCTTCAAGCAATGGATTGACCAGCATCTCATTTCATGAAAGACTGAGAAACAGACACATGTACACTCAAGCCTTCACACACATACACACAAGCGCACACACATGGAAACACATTACCTTGTGTCATACTGTATTGCTCACTGCTGACTGTGTCTTAACACAGAGCTACCGTATTCCTCTTCCCTCTTGCTTACTAGCAACTATCTCAATGTTGCATCCTCTCTAATTTGTGCCTCATCAGTCAATCTCTGTTCTTCTTGCCAAGTAACTCACTCTTTTCTTTCTCTCTCTTACACGTGCCTAAACTGACAGGCAGCAATTTCCCATTTGGAGTTTCATCAGTGCACTGTATTTGTTTTCTGTTTATTCATTTTATTTAAATTTTCAATGACACATATTCTATTTCTTTACACTTGTTTGTAATGCAAAATTCCCCACAGGAGAGTTGGCATAGGCGTTGCACAATGGGACATAATCTTAAAATTAGAGCTATTTAGGAGCAAAACCAAGAAGAACTTTTTCAGACAAAGGGTTGTACAAATTTGCACCTCTTCCCACTCCCCTCTCCTCCCCCCACCACTGCCAGTGGATGCTGGGACAACTGGAGCATTCAAGACCGAGATAGATTTTTGTTAGGCAAGGGTATCGAGGGATATAGAGCAATGGTGGGAAAGTGGAGTTGAGGTGCAGCTCAGCCATGATCTAATTGAATAGTAGAGCAGGCCAGAGAGGCTGAATGTCGTATTCCTGTTCTTAATCACAGAAACCCCACAGTGCAGATAGAGGCCATTTCGGCCCATCGAGTCTGCACCGACACATATCCCACCCGATTCCCGTAACCCCTACACCAACACATATCCCACCCTATCCCTGTAACCCCATGTATTTAATCCCCCTAACACTAAGGGTCAATTTATCATAGCCAATCAACCTAACCCGCACATCTTTGTTCCTATAAAGATGATCCACTGTTAATTAAGATGACAGCGGCATAGAAATACAATTTTTCTAAAACTTAAAACAAAATCAGTCTTTTTCAAGACAACTTCTTTCTCATGAAAGCACCACCTATACAAAAATGTCTAATGCTGTTATTTAAAGATGCAGATTACAGAGAAGTATACCACTGCATCACAAAAATATCACGTGGGGCATATAGCCCCTTGCATTCACATAATCACAATGTACACTGTTCCATTGCTCTTGTACCCCAGCAATCTTTAATTTCAAATTTAGATGGCCTTATAAAATATGATTAGCAGGAATGACTTTGCCATTATTGACTTCTCTTTTAAATAGTGAGATTTATTCCTATGATACCCTACAGTCTTAATAGATTAGACATGCCAATTGCCAAACTAAATATACTTCATGAAAATAAGTTTTAGCCAATAGTATTAGGCCATTGTTAATAAGTCTGCAAATCTCCCATATGTGCATGTTTTTCTTGTGACTTCCAGAATTCATTGGGTGCTGTGTACCAAGATCATACACAAAGAAATGGTGCGCAAACCAGATTGTTAATCAAATCAATGTCAATCAAAGCCACAAATTTGGGTCATCTTTCAGTAACTTCCACAGAAATGTACAATGAAAATTTATATACAAAACATGCTCAACTTACCTAATTAAATTACAGAAAAATACTATTGGTAAACTTAATTTCCTGTACTTCGACATAACTGGTATACAAGCTTTTATTAGTATTTGAAATTCCATGTACAACAGAAACCCAACGCTAATCACAGAATGAAATTTTAGTTTAAAAGTACGTGAAACAAATTGATCCTGTCTCAAATGTTGAAAATGCACTGCATGAAAATGGAACAGTTGCTAAATCTTTTTTCAACTAAGGATACATACCATTAGTTTCTGGCTTTTCAACTCATTCTTCCTCTCCAAGAGCAGTGGAGCCCATTGTTAACATTTAGAAAGCGAAAATCCTCCAAACAGCTTCAGTGGGAGAAAAAACTGAGTTATGCAGACTAGTAATTTCCCAGGTTTGATCTCTGGTCTATACTGAATTAGCTGCTCTTAATTCAGGCTGCCATGTGACATTACAATTGGCCCCAGAGTCCTGGAGCAAAGCAGGAGATAAAAAACAGCCAGGATTTTTCTCCTGACCATCTTTCCAGTAATCCTTCCTGGAGAGTACACATGTGTGGACATCTGATGAGGATGTATTTGGGCTCAGCTGTGATAACCCATGTATGTCAAAAAAAAGTCTAGTCACTCAAGATCTGGTCTCAAAGAACCCTCATATGATTGAGGTATCAGCCCATGCAAGTAATTTCAACAAGCAGAGATATGAAAAGAAAACCCTGCAAACAAAGCAGCAGGAGAGTAACTTATTTTTAGTTAAACCCCTAGTATTAAGTGGCACATCAAGTTGATGTTCATGGCATTGCACACAAGAGTCAAGATCAAGCATAGTCTATAGTATTCAGGTAAAGTGGCATTAGGGCTTGGAGAGAAGCATGGTAGGCCAACATTAATTTAATATAAAAACAGAAAATGCTGGAAATACTCAGCAGGTCAGGCAGCATCTGTAGAGAGAGAAACAGAGTTAGCGTTTCAGGTCGATGACCCTGCGTCAGAAATGGAAAAAGTTAGAGATGTAATAGATTTTTAAGCAAGTGTGGGGTAGGGAAAGGGGGGAGGGGAGAAAAGAACAAAGGGAAGGTCTGTGATAGGGTGGAAGGCAGGAGAGATTAAAAGACAAAAGGGATGATGGTGCAAGACAAAAAGAGATGGTAATGGGACAAGTTAAGAAACAAAAGATGACTAGATGAGGTGTAAATGGCAATGGCAGAATCAACAACAGGTGCCATGTAAGAGAAATAAAAAATAGGGGCGAAGGTTATAGTCCGAAATTGTTAAACTCGATGTTGAGTCCAGAAGGCTGTAAAGTGCCTAATTGAAAGATGAGGTGCTGTTGCTCGAGCTTACGTTGAGCTTCATTGGAACAGTGTTAAGAGGTCAAGGACGGAGAGGTCAGAGTAGGAGTGGAGCGGAGAATTAAAGTGACAAGCGACCGGAAGCTCGGGGTCGCGCTTACGGACTGAACGGAGGTGTTCTGCAAAGCGGTCACCCAATTTGCGTTTGGTCTCCCCAATGTAGAGGAGACCGCATCGTGAGCAGCGAATACAGTATACTAAATAGCAAGAAGTAAAAGTAAATCACTGTTTCACCTGGAAGGAGTGTTTGAGGCCCTGGACAGTGGGAAGGGAGGAGGTAAACGGGCAGGTGTTGCATCTCCTGTGCTTGCACGGGAAGGTGCTGTGGGAAGGGGATGGTGTTGGGGGTGATAGAGGAGTGGACCAGGGTGTCGCGGAGGGAGCGGTCCCTTCAGAATGCTGAAAGGGGAGGGGAAGATGTGTTTGGTGGTGGGATCACGCTGGAGGTGGTGGAAATGGCAGAGGATGATCTGTTGAATGTGGAGACTGGTGGGGTGAAAGGTGAGGACAAGGGGAAACCTATTGTGGTTCTGGGAGGGAGGGGAAGGGTTGAGAGCAGAATTGCAGGAAATGGAATGGACACAGTCAAGGACCCCGTCAACCACGGTAGAGGGGAATCCTCAGTTGAGGGAAAAGGAAAACACATCAGAAGCACTAGTATGGAAGGTGGCATCATCAGAGCAGATGCGGCGGAGACGGAGAAACTGGGAGAATGGAAGAGAGTCCTTACAGGAAGCTTCCCTTTTGTTCTTTCCTCCCCTTCCCTGCCCCTACATGTGCTTAAAAATCTGTTACATCTCTAACTTTTTCCAGTTCTGGCGAAGGGTCATTGACTTGAAACGTTAACTGTTTCTCTCTACAGATGCTGCCCGACCTGCTGAGTATTTCCAGCATTTTCTGTTTTTATTTCAGATTTCCAGCATCCGCAGTATTTTGCTTTTGTATCAATATAATTTCATACCCATTTTGTCCTTACTTGTGTAATATTTGATTTGGTATTGTCTACTTATCGTATATTAAAAAATTACATTTGCATCATGGCATTGATTAGGGAAAGTTGGAGGTTAGGTGGCCTTATAAAAAAATAAAAAATGTACGGTATAATTTATTATTCTGTTAAGGTGGAACTGAGTTTAATCTAGCCTGTCCCTTTAAAGCCAAAGAGAGTAATTGACAATGGAAATAATAATCGGGAGAAATGTAAAATGGGCTGCTGATTCACTATCACCCCTTTTACACTATCGCCCAATGTCAAAATTACCCCCCAAAAGTCTCATTGCTGTGAATAGGCACATGTGAAAGTTAAAGAAAGTCTAATTTCAGTCAGCCTTTAACTAACCTCAGAATGTACCCAATTGCTATTTTCTTTCTGTGTACAAAGTGACTGCTGCAATTTACATGTAGTTTCTATGTAATTCTAACACAGAGGACAGGCTGTTCAGCCCAACCAGTCAATGTTATTGTTTAGCCTCCCCACAAGAAGTAGCTATAATTCCATGTGCCTGGCTGTTCTCATAGCCTTTTATTCCCTTTCCTTAAACCACCCATCTAATTTTAAGCAGCTCTATCAACTTACCCCATAATCCCCTCTATCTAAAGAAAACAGACATGGGTTTTCCAAGTCTTTGTTTTATTTGTATTTCCTCATACCAGGCAGCATCCCAGTGAATCTACACTATACATTCTCTATTGCCTCAAAATCCTTCCTATAGTATAGAGTCTAAAACTGCATACAGTACTCCAACTGTGGTTTTACTAAGGAGCTTTATAGATCCCGTACACCATTACATCTCGACTTTCATATTCTATAGCTCTTAACATAAAACTCAGTGTTCCATTAGCTTTTCTTATGGCTTTATCCACTTGAGGTGCTGCTTTTAAAATCTTGTAAACCTGACCCCCAAATCCCTCTGCTCTTCCACATCATTCAACTTTCATCAAAGTGTTAGACTTGTGTTTGGATGGAAAAAAAGCAATTAACCCTTTGATCACTGTAGTCACATTTCTGCACCCCAATTTAGCAGTGTAGAATTTTTGGTGCCCCCAGAAATTGTTGTGTATTATTTGGCTCGATAGACATCACTAAAATTCTACTTCAAAAGATTAATTCAAGGGTGAGATGAAGTACGGCAAGGAGACTCATGTGGAGCATAAACACTGGCATGGGCCGAATGGTCTGCTTCTGTGCTGTGCTGTAAATTCTATGTAAAGTATAATTATTTGTTTTAAAAACACCTCACATTTACTGATCTATCACTTTTTTTGCCTATTCCACCATCTTCTCAATCTCTCCTTTCAGCTTCTTTTGGTACTTAATTATTTGCTGTGCCTCACATTTTAATATTGTCTGCAAATTTGGATGGCAACCCCTCTAGCCCTATGTCTAAATTATTGAGGTACGCAGTGAGCAGAAGCAGTCTCAGAACAGAACCCTGTGCAACACCACTAACTCACTTCCAACCACTCTGAGAAACTGCCCATAACTCCTACTCTTTCCCTTTCCTCTAACCAGTTTTTAATCCAATTTGTTATTCTCCTAATTCCAAACACCTTGATCTTCTTCAATAGTTTTGTGTGTAGTACTTTGTCAAAGGCTTTCTGAAAGTCCATGCACACCACATCCATTGCATTTCCCCCTCCACCATCTGTCACCTTTCCCAAAGAACTTAATCAAATTTGACTACAATGCTACAGTAAAAAACAATTTATTGGCAGTAAAGTGCGTGTGGCATCGTGAGGACATGAAAGGCACTATATAAATGGCAAATGTTTTCTTTCATTCTATGACAGACTGGATTTTGCCTGAGCTGGGGGTTTTTTTAAGCTCATAATAGTTCTGTAATGTTAGATTAGCTTAACTTACATGGCTGCATGCAACATTTTTTAAAATATATATTAGGTCAGCAGTGTGGACCCCTTCTCAGTAATTGCAATTTGGAGAGTTAATTAGTATACAAAGGATCATCATGTACAGTCGCAAGCATATTATGCCACTGGTAAAAGATAGCTCTCTCTCGACTACCTGAGAGTCTAGCTGTTGCTTCATTCAATTTATGTAGCAAAGGGCTTCATTAAAGCAGAAGCTGGGAAGCCTTGTGATCACAGATCAACTCTGATTGATAGTTCAGTGGGCCACGTCCCCTATCTCAGACTTAAGACAAATGCAGAAGACTTTCCATCTCGCTTCCAAACAGAATGAGCTGTTGTTAGCAAGCAGTAGCAGAACACCACCTGCACTTTAAGAGCCTAAATCAGTTTACCTTTGAAAATGAGCTTAGATAGAGGAATAAGCCTAAATTTATAAAGTTAGCAAGTTGCATATTATTATTTTTCATCACTAAGCATAGTGAAATGGATTGTTCCCACTATGAAAAATTTATATTGTTCATTATTGTATTTTATGTAAAAAGCAAACAGCAGCTGGTTTGAAACTGTGTCAGTCTTGATGGAGGGCTTTTCAGTCCGTCTTCCATAAAAAGAGAGAACGCACATGGCAGGATGTGCAATATTTTAGTAGCAGATATACGGAGCAAGAATTCTCTGCTGCATTCTCTGGATCCTGCTATCTTTTAACAAGATGTTGGGTAGCAAAGGGTGCAGTTCAGATCATAGGGGATGCAAGATCTACTTACATGAGAGACTAGTGACACTGAACTCAAGAGAATATCTAGTGCAAAAACCCAAACCTGCAACACTCGCACAGAGTCATCTGCTTTCTGGGCCTAAGAAAGTTTCAACTGGTCCTAATCAAGTTCTCACTTTTTGTGCTTTATATGATCACGGAGTAACAAGCACATTTATCAGAAAAATAGCCATTCCAATAAAAACATTTGTCGGGATTAAAAAAAGATATTCAAAAAAGATTCAGTAGGACTCATCATTTGCGAAAATGGCCTACCAAATCAAATAGTTCTATGCATTTAATAACGTAAGAAAACCAGAAAATGAGTAATATTCAACTGGAAGCCCTTCAATTATGTAGATAAAAAAACAATGGGTAACCAGGAGTTACATTAGGCCTGCAGACTGTTAACAGAGCCAAGTTCAGATCCAATTCCCACTTGCAAAGAATGCCACTGCTTCTTGTTTAAGATGCCATACAACAACTTGTATTTATATAGCGCCTTTAATGTAGTAAATTGTCCCAAGGCACTTCACAGGAGTATTATAAGACAAAAAATTTGACACCGAGCCACATAAGGAGAATCAGCCTCTCTGGGTCACTACATTATGGAAATTGCTTTTTGCATTGCAAATTTTTAAGAATAAGGCTATGTTTGTCTTAAGGAAAAACTACGGTAAGAACATCAGGGACACCTATCCATGATTATTCCTTAAAGAAAGATGACTGGTATTCTATTAAAATTGCTTCCAGCCCACAGCCTCCTAGGGCTCTCCCCCTCAGGATCTCTCACTAAACACAACTCAGATTAAAATGAATTATCTATTTACAGCTCCCTACTGCTGTATCATAGCAAACTGTAACAACACATAATGCACCTTTAATAACTGATTAACTCTCAAATTTATGGATCCTAACATAGGTAAAATGTCTCATGTCTCAGAGTAGTGATAAGATGATATGCAGCCTTAAAGGCTTTGAAGTTAAGACCATCACCGTCAACCCCAACGTTCCACTCATACTGACAAAGAACTGCTTTAGCAAATATCTATTTTAATAATTATACTGATTTACTATGATTACTTTACTACATCAGAAAATATAGCACTGGAAATGCATTCCTGCCACATTCAAGTATGCTAATAATGGTGCATTGTATATGCTTTATATATGACAACTGGCCAATAAGCCAAACATATCTTTTTTTATACTTCAATTGTACTTGTTTCACAAAATAAAGTGTTTTTAAATGCCTTTTCAAGATTCTACAAAGTCAACATAAAATAGGCTACAATTATAGTTTGCGCTATTCCGCATTCAATCTATTTCCATATTTGCACTAGAATCAGTGGGAAACAGGTTACAAAGGTATTTTTATCAACAACTACTTGCATTCTGCAGCACTTTAAATGTTGAAAAACATCCGAAGCGCTTTAGAGAGGAAAATTAAAAATAATGAGAGTCAGGAGAAGTTGCCTAAAGTATAGTTGAAACTATGTCATCCACAGTGGAAAGGTTCGGAAAGACAAGGAGGCATAATGCACCACGGTGACAGTCACAGAGAATATAATTTGTGACTTTCGTTAGGACTGTCTTGGCGCTGTCAAGCCAAACACAAGGGATTCAAAAAGAGAGTTTTGGGAGATATGGGCACAGAGCTGGGAGGCTACAACACGTCCAAGGACCTTAAAAGATGAAAATAAAGTTAGAGATGAGGGTGGCTGTTGGATGAGGAGAGGTTGGTCTTTTTGAGCGGATGGGTAATGATGGTTTTAACATTGTTTATAGCTTTCTTTTCTTAGGCAATGACAACAAACATGGGACCAGGAGATGTAATTGATGGTCAGGAGTTGGATTGAGAAACCAGAACTTGGATCTCATGGAATAGATGAACATGGAGAGGGTGAGAGAGTGGAGAAGATGGGAGAAAAATTAGTGGGACAAGTGATCAACGATGGGAAGGCTAAAGGGTAAATGGGAGCAAGGAGGGAAATCAAAACACACTTAAATCAAGATATAACCTTGTGGTAGGACATTTTACTAAATGGAACAAGAGTAACACACCACTCTTGCTTGACCCTCTCCCCAACAATGATGCAAAGCTCAATAATAAATGGAATTTCAAAACATGAACCAAACCAAAGAGAATTTTTTTCAAATTTAAATGACAAAAGTTGATATCATGCAAACTTAAATCTATTATTCTTTAATTAAAATAGCCCTCACTTTTTTCACATGCATGCAAAAAACCACTGTCAATTTAAAAAACCTGAAGTTCTCGACACAGGAATTGGGAGATCCTTATGCAGGGGCCAGCAGCGAATGCCTTTGCTTCATTGCTAAATTCCAGGCCATTATGGTCCAACCAATTTAAAACTAAAATTCTATATAAACACCATACTATACTATTGCTGGGATATAATTAAACACAACAAAGCATGCATATCAAAGCAATGTGTTAATGCAATGCAAGTCTGTATGAGATCATTATTGTTTCAAAATTATCACAGTACTCTGGTCAAGGTTTCCCACTGATATGGAAGAACATTTCTGCCATATCAAAGAACAATGGGGTAGAGTTTCCACTTTGGGTGCAATCGGCAATCCGGATACAAATTATGCCCAAAATTGTGTTCGTTTTGAGAAGTGCTTTTTTCTCTCAAGTTTTCTGCAAACTTATTTGCATATCGCTGAACATAAAATCTGCTATAAACCAGCGGGCAATGTTTTAGAATGCAATTTAAAATTTTAAAAATTTGCTTTAAAAAATATTCCGGATATATTTAAGAGTGGTAAATTGGTGCAGTTTGATTAATACAGCTGAAAATGGGTTTAGCACAAAATATAAGTATTTTTAATCAGAATGTCTAGTCCACCATCTGTGAGGAACCCAATTTTAAATAACTGAAAATGGCTTTAAAAAAAATTATGCAGAACCATTTGCTAGTTATATTGGTGTACAGCAATGTTACCTCTAATTTTTTTTGGCCCGCGCGGCTCCTTTAAGGGGCCGTGCAGCCCATTATTCAAAATTCCGCACATGCGCAGTTTTTCTATTTAAAAGCCAGCTCACCAGTTGCGGGGGGACCTGCAGAGCACTGCGTGGCCACACAGCTTAAAGGGAATGTTGGTATACAGTAGTCAGTTTCTTAGTAAATTTAAAAAAATTATATTCAAAAGCTTTTAAAACATGCCTATTAGTGTCCGTGCACCCAAAAGAACCAGCTTAATTTTAATAGCCGGCGCAATTAGCAGAAACTCTCAATGGTGATTAATTTGATCCGGGGGAGCGGCCAGTTTTGTGGGCAGAGCCAGCTTCAAGTGCGACGTATTTTAAAGTAGTGCAAAAACTCGCAGAAACTCAATTTGCGCTTGATATTCCGTGATCTTTTGCGCCGGTTTGGCCGAATTGTGCTGAAACAACTAGCGCAAAACAATGTCTTTATGATTTGCCCACCATGTAATCACAATGTATCACAGGTATTACCTGCTGTCAAGGATTTTCGCATCATGTTAATGTAATACTTTGTCAAATTTCAGGCGTCCATTTGTGCAACTAAACATTTTTACACTAGGCACTGAACCAGCTCCACATATAGGTCCCAGTTTAAAAAAAAAAATCATTTTAACTCTCGGGCATCATTTAAATATGTCTGCACTGTCTCCCACCCGAAGCCAGAGGGAATGACGTCAGGGCCAGCAAGTGGGAGTGGAAAATCGGGCAGGAGGCAGACCGCGCCAGGCACCGAAGGGAACGTTCAAAGCTTTGACACACTTCTCTTGTGGACCATGCATAACATTAAAAACTTCCAACAATAATAAAAAGCCTGGTAACTTAAAAAGAAAATGGTCAGCTAATGGACCTAAGGGAACGGTCCCCAGCAAGGTAAGTGAGGAGGAAAGGAGTCAGGGCTGATTGCAGCTGGAGAAGTTGAGAGAGAAAGACCGAGGAATAGGAGGCCCAAGGTTTTTTTGTTGGACCAGGAGAAGCACTATTGCTCCTCCTATGCCACAAGAAAGCTTAAGAAAATGTAACAAAAATAGCCTGGGCCTCTTCTGGCACAATGCTGATTGCCGCCAGCTTTTGTTGGCAGGTTCAGATCTGCGTGGGCCTCCCAATCCTGTTACATTCCCAATGTAAATTACCTGGGATGGTAGCAGTTTACCAGCAGCATTGGAGATACCCAGATTCCAAGGTGGATTAGGGAACTTCAAATTAAGGACAGGAGCTATTACAGTACGGAAACTGCCAATTTCTACACTACAGTCGCACAATATATATACAGATATAAACAATGTTGTGTCTCTGAAGTTAACAAATTGTAATGCAAACCAGGAATTTATTAAACAGCTATCTGAATGCAGCAGTTAAATTAAAACCTGTAAGAAAGCAGCAAGTAAAAACATCCTGCAAGACAGGAAGCTGAAAATCAAACTAATCAGTCACCTTAATACACCTACCTGCATATAGATTGGAATACTATGCTCTTTAAATTTTGGTCCCTAAAAATGTCATACAGATCAAAGTGTTCCTCAGTTGCTGTGTAACTTCAGCAGCTGCTACATTAAACTATTACTTTCAATTACCTATTATGGAAATAGAATCTTCATAATAGCTGTCACTGCTCAAGGTAGCAGCTAGAATTTTAAAAAAAAGTATGCAATCATTTATGCAAAAGGACTTAGTTCTGCACATAGTATTCCAGCCATCTATTTTTTAAATTCCAAATTACTTTCAATGGAAAATTGTGTGTAATATCAAAAATTTTCATCCAGCTACATGACATGCCTGACCTGCTGAGTTTTTCCAGCATTTTCTGTTGTTATTATAAACAGCAGTTTTCTGGAACTGTAAATTTCCTGTTTACATAGAAAATTTACATTGGAGGCACTCAAGCTATTCATGTATCTTTATTCAATTATGCTAATAAAGCACAATATTCAGGGAGGCTATACAAGATGACGATGAAGAATTTCTAACCTTAAATCTGAGAATCTACCATTTTCTTTCTTACTCTGAACATTTTTGATTTCTACTCATCTCAATTCTACTCAACACAGTTCAGGCAAAGTGAAGCAAGAAAATGTCAGACAGGTCACCAGTCACAACATGAGAGAAAATTCAGAATGTATGATTAACAGCAAGTAGAACGGAAAGATAGACAAAACCAAGAAAAAGTCCTGTAAATTGAAAGGCTGCAAAATCTCCAAAGACAAAAAATTGAAATTGAATGTGAAAAACAACAACAGGATTAAAAATACTGAATTTCTACGACATGTACAGAACAAAGACAGATAAATATACATCGAGCTGAAATATCTGGATCTGACTAAACAACTCCAAATCTCACATGTAAGTGCAGTAACATTATCGTGCTACCAGCAATGGTTTATATCGAAATCTCTAAGATCAATGGGCCATGTGGAAGAATCGCCATGACAGGAGTTGTGAGCTCAAAAATGTTAATTGTCAAGCAGTTTAGCCCATGCCTATGCTGTGCACATTGTAGAAATATAGGGCTAGATTTTGTCAACGGGAAGCTTTTGGAGGTGGGACTGCTGCTTGCCGGCTTTCAATCCCGCCTCCATCAGCTTCTGGCCAACCAGCGGGATCAGCAGGCAAATTAGGGGGAAGTCAGTGACAGAGCACGTCAACGTATGACGTGCCATCTGTCAAGATTTTTTGAAAGAAGAAATGTCAGCGTTTGACAGCTCTGTGACGCTGTCAAACACTGACATTCTGTGTAGTTTGATGAGTCCTTGTGTTCAGGACTCATCAAACCTTTCAACTTTGCAGAAATCACCTAGCTGTTGGATCAGAGCCAGTCTGTGAAATCTACAATGGAGATGTCAGGACTCCAGCTCCACAGCGGCTGAAGGCTGTAGGCAGAAACAAAGGTAAGTGAACATTTTCTAACACTTTACACTCATCTTACATACTTACCACTCCACACTTGCACCCATCACTCACCTCTACATTGCACTTTCAGACCCCTCCGACCCCCCACAGACATCCTACTCATCTCCTACACCCTGGCGGGGTTCCCAGAGGTCGGGAAGCCTGCACTTCGGATGGAAAAATGGGGCTAATCCTATTTTCTGCCTGTTAACTACCTGTTAACAGGCAATTAATAGGATTTAATCTCTTTCCCGGGGCAGGACGGCTTCCTGTCTCCTGGCAAGAGGGCACGGAAGCAGGTTGGGGTTGGGCTTGCCACCCGCCCCCAAATTCTGCTACTTTACCGGCAGTCCCGCCTCCATACACACCTCCTCAGGGCTGACAAAATCCAGCCCATAGTTTCTCTGCCAGTCCTCCAAAGATTCATGAGCACAACATAAGGTTAAGAATGCTGTAACCAAAAGTAAAATATTATACACTGATTCTTTCTGTGGAATTCTCCTACACAATGTCACCTAAAACTCTGTCCTTTGTACACAAAAGTCTAATTGCATAATTAAACATTATCTGCAGCTACGTTGTATGAGCATACAAGGGAACGCTCTGGCTTGTCAACTTGTACACTAACAAATTATTTGCACTATCAATAATCACTGGGTTCAATTACGTCATATAGTATCAACAACAACTTGTATTTATATAATGCCTTTAAATAGTAAAACGTCCCAAGATGCTTCACAGGGGCGTTATAAAACAAAATTTGACACCAAGCCACATAAGGAGATATTAAGGCAGATCAAAAAGGTAAGTTTTAAGGAGCGTCTTAAAGGAGGAAAGAAAGGTAGATAGAGAGGGAATTCCAGAGCTTAGGGCTCCAGCAGCTGAAGGCACAGTTGCCAATAGTGGAGCGATTAAAATCGGGAATGCGCAAGAGGCCAGGATTGGAGGAGCGCATATATCTCGGAGGGTATGGGTTGCAGGGCTGGTGGAAGTTACAGAGATAGGTAGGGGCGAGGCCATGGAGGGATTTGAAAACAAGGATGAGAATTTTAAAATTGAGGCATTATTTAACCAGGACCCAATGTAGGTCAGCGAGCACAGGGGTGATGGGTGAACAGGACTTGGTGCGAGTTAGGCTACAGGCAGCAGAGCTAACATCCTGTTAAGCCTGACATTATGGGCTGGGTTTTGATACTGGAGGCGTGTAGGAGACGGGACTACAACTTTTGGGGTTGTAGACCCGCCTCCATCGAGTTGTGGCCAACCCACGTGATTTGCCCTTGATTGACCTTGTTGAGCCCGCTGGGCGGGTTCAACAGGCCAATTAAGGGCCACCCGGCAAGAGGTGACATCACAGATTGACATTTCATCTGTCAAGAGCTTTTGACAGATGAAATATCAGCATTTCACAGCTGTTTGAAGCTGTCAAACACTGACAATCTGTACACTAAGTTAATTCCTTCCTCTCAGGCTGATTTAGAGATCTCTCCAGAACAGAAAGCTGAATGCTGCAACTTTTGACAGCTCGCGGCCATTCTGCTTTCTGTGCCGGTGAGATGAGGGACTCCTGAGACCTGAAGGAAGGCTGTAAAGGTAAGTAAAACTTCTTTAAACACTTTACACACACCAAACATACCTACCTCTGCACACATGCACACATCACTCACCTGAACACCAGACATCTCGAACCCTCCATGCCCTTCAGCCCGATGGTCCGCCTCGCTAACTTGGCGTGGTTTGGAGCCGTCGGGAATCCCACACTTCAGGAATAAAAATAGGGATTAGGCTAAAAACTGCCTGTTAACAGGCAGTTAATTGGCACTAATCCTTTTCCTGCCTCGGGGAGGCGGCTCCCAGCACAGGTCGGGTATCCGCCTCCTTTGAAACTGGCATGGAGGCGGGTTGGGGGCGGGATGGGTTTGTGCCCCCCGATTTTGAGATTTTAACCCCCCACACACCTCCAACCCCGCCTCCACGGCCCAATGAAAATCCTGCCCGATGAAACTGAATGCACAAAACACAAGGGCACAATATTGATCTCACTCACCAACTCACTCACATGTAAGTCACTTCACAACAGAATGTAAGTACTGTAAATACATAACAAAAACCTGAAACATCAACTCGGTTTCTCTCTCCACAGATGCTGCCTGACCTGCTGAGTATTTCCAGCATTTTCAGTTTTTATTTCAGATTTCCAGCATCTGCAGTAATTTTGCTTTTGTATTAGTGTTTAATTCACTGCCACTTCTCTTCCAGGAATAACAAGAATGAGTCTGTATTACAAAAAGTTTCCCTGTAAAATGAAAAGATCCACTAGATCGCTAGAGTGCAAGCAACATTATGTACAAAGCTCTGGTACCCTAACCAAAATTCTCCCTCAGTCAACACTATCAAAAAACAGATTATCTGGTCATTCATTCAATGCTGTTTTGTGCAAATTGGCTACAATGACCCTGCATAACAATGGCTTCTGCATTTCAAAAAGCAATCTTTGTTGTAAACATTCTGTCTTATCTTGAGCATGTGATCAAATGTGTGTGTCTGGATCTTTTTAAACCAGTAATCAGTGATATATTACATTTAAGAAAGAACTTGCCTTTATATAGTGCCTTTCATATCCTCAGAATATTCCAAGTCACTTTACAACTAATTAATTACTTTTTTTTGAGTTGAGCCTAAATTATGTGCTCAAATCCTAGAGTGGGGCTTGAACCCACAACCTCCTGACTCAGAGACAAGAATGAGGGCCAAGGGTGAAATTTAAACATTTTCAGCAGAACTTTTTTTTAAAACTATCTCAAGCAGATAAAATAACACAATTCTAAGAATTAACCTAATCTTTGATAATTAACTTCTAAATATCAGCTGTGTTTTGTAATTAATCTGAAATTCCCAAGTGTCACAGTTTCTTCTTCTGACATCCTCTAACTGCAAATTCTGAGGGAACTTCTGCCTCACTCATAGGATATGTTCAACTGCTTTGCAATTCAAACTGAACCTATTTTTTATATCCTAGAAAATAGCAAGCAGGACATCCTGGTTTTTTAAGATAGCTGACCCCTTAGCTTCAAAATGGAATCTTCAGTCAAATACAAACTGAACCAATTCTAAAGTTTGGTTGCAATAAAATATTGCAAATCCCTTAAGCCTGTCATCAGGAAGAACAACAAAAAACTTCACAATATTGTGTTGGGATGGTGCAGGACTCTAGCTGTTCAAATCCCTCTGTACAATGACTGAATTTTAAAAGACAACTGCCACAATAATACTAGACAAAATAGATCAATTGTATCTCAGCTCTATATAAATACAAGCTGTTTCTTCCTTTCTAAAAACTGATGCTGTCCAGATTTGAGAACCAAAATAACGGCCCAGAAATTCGGCTCTCCACGGGTGAGTACGCACGGGGTACTCACCCGTAGGCCAAATGGAAGTGACGGTTTCCTGGATGCACTGCGCATGCGCGGGAAACCGGCACTTCCAATCCTCTGAACAGAGGTTCAGAGGTCAAACGCGCGCGCAGGAGAGGCTGCGCGTGCACTTTGAACTTAGTTTTTTTTTTACAGGTTTTCACGCGAGGTTAAGCCTGCAGGATTTAAACATTTAAAAAGCAGGCGTAAGGCCTGCTTTTTACAAGGTAAGTGGTCAATTAATTAAAATTAAAACATTTTTTCCACAGGTTTATTATTTTTAAATACTTTAAAGCAAGGTAAGTTTATTTTTAGCCCTGTTTTTTTATAAAATTATTTTTTTCAAAAATTTAAATTATTGTTTAAAAGTTATTTAATGTAATTTATAGTTTATTTAAAAAGTGTGATTTTAAAAAAAAAATTATTTAAAGGTTTACTGCTATTTTGGGGCCCATAGTATACATAAGTTTTGACAGGTCTTCCTGTCACTACTTATGAATGGGCTTTTCCCTCCTCCGATTGGCTGCCCATGGCTCACGTGATCCCAGGGGACGCATCGCACTAACTACGCCCGTGACACGCAAGCACAGCAGGCCGACAGCTGCGCCAGGCCCCGGAGCGGAATTCCACGGGGCCCTACAGCTCAACTGCCGGCGCGCAAGGTAAGTGCAGGTCGGGGGCTTGCACTCGCGGGAAGCCCCCGACCCGAATTTCTGGGCCATTATCTAAATTGAAATTGGAATAGAAAAAATTCCAAATGGCCAAAGGAATGATTCACAAAGCCAACTCTGTGGTAATAAAACTAATTGGTGACAAACAATGATACATACATTGAAAGGCTAAAAATGAGCTTTTTATACCATCCTCACTCCAAAAGTATTACAATTTTCCACCCATAAATCTGGACAATTTCCATTTTGTTCTAAAAAGCAATGGTAAAAATACTACCTCTAAAATGTTACCAAGATGTACTCACAAGTGCAGCAAAATTGAAACAGTCACCCAATGACAAGAATAGACAGACCATGGTCGTGGCATACAAAACCCTAAGGAACTGGCACAGTTTCTATTACAACAAATGTCTTATTTTTGAAAACAACAGAGGTAAACAGACAGACACCTCTTGGGGAACTTTGATGTATCTAATTGGCTCTCAGGATGGGTGAGGGATTAGAATGCACAGTGGAAAACTATATAACTATCAATTTATCCTCCAATATGGTTTTATTCCCATCTTAATTAAGTCTGACATTATCAGACAAAACATTCTGGTATAATTCTTCTCATCCCATTCTCTCTGCTGTGATGCATCCTGTTCCCCTGTTGTAGAAGCTTCGGATTTCTGATTTATTTTAAATTTCCGACAACAGCCCTAGATTGAGAATCACAGGATAACATACTACGAGGTATCTGGATAACCTTGAATCAAATTGCAGTTGGCTCTATTTAATTCCATTTTCTTAACTTTGTAACCTTTTATGGCACTATTGCCAAATCACACACCAAATGGTAGCTTTAAAAAAAAGTTTTCTCCCAATTTCAAATACAGTTCTTTTTATCCACCAAGTACAAACTGAATTTCTAAGCATGCTTACTCCAAAGCACAACTCCTCCACAATCAATCAGCATTACAAAAAAGAACTGCAATAATTATCGGATTTGGCATTTCAGAGCCCGAGTTATTCTGTACGTTGACACCTCAAAGCTTTTGCCTACTATTCTGAATGTAAGAGAGCATTACAGAGTCACCAAAAAATTATAAGACCTAATGGGAATCAATGCTCCTCAGTAAAGAAAAGCTGTAGGCAATGCATATATAGATAGTATTATTGGGATACATTGTTTGGCAAGGGGTTACATCCAAGGCAATTGCTCAAAATCCAGTGATGTTCATAGACTAACCATTTGTAATACAATTTTTAGATTCTGATTTTTTATCTATCTCTTCTGCAGCAAACAGGAGTCAAATGAGATTTCATTATAAATGGTGCGATTTAAAAAAAAGTCACAGCAGCAAGTCTAGGCTTTCTAGGGCAACAGGTGATCACACTCAACAAACCTGTTTAGAGTTCTTTGAGGAAATACAAGAGCTTGTAGTTAAAGGGAACTACACAGTGATGGGGCAGAGGACTGGCACAGACCTGCACTGCCTGTGGTTGCAAACAATCTGGATGTTGAGGGAGTGGCATCCCTTTCTGTTGAAGAGGCCAGGCTGATGATGGAAAGCACACAGGGCAATGTGAGTGCAGTCTATGACCCCTTGGACCCTGGGGAAGCCTGCAATTCTTGAGAACAAGTGCTGTCATGCCCTGCTTCGCTTGGTCCATCGGAAGGAGATACAGCTGTTCTTCCTGGAATAGAGAGCCTCGGTCACCTCCCTGATGCAGCAGGGCACAGCGAACTGGGAAATGTTGCTGATGTCACCTGCCATAGCCTGTAACAACCCCGTGAAGTAAAAATTAAGGGCAACCATGACTTTGACAGCCACAGGCAGTGCTAGCCATGCTGTGGTTTCGGGCTCCAGTTGTGGCTGCATCAGGTTACAGCACTCCATTACAGCTTCCTTGTTGAAGAGCAGGTGCCTTGCACATTGCTGCTCGGTTAAATTGAGATAGCAAAGGTGTTCCCTGAAGACCCACTGTAGGCAGGGCCTCCTGCGTAGTGCGCTCCTCCTCCCACTTCTCCTAGCTGCGCTTGCTTGCTCCAGTCTTCTTTGTTGCTGCCTACCTCTTCCAGCCCCAAAGGCAGACCTAATAGACCACCCATGAGTGACACAAAATATTTCCAAGGCAGAAAGCAGTCCAGCACTAGTTGTTCCCAGAACTCAAGTCAGCAGTTGAACAGAGAAAATATCCATAAATGGCCCAGAAGTTGACCAGCAGTCCAGCAAGGCAAACCAGCAACTAACCTGTATGGAGGAGATAAGCCCTTTAAATAACGCTTCTGCAGGATCCTTGCTGACTGTTTGCACTATGACTTGCTGGGTAAGTTTATCACGTGGCAAGTCAGGCACTGGGGCATACAAATTTCACAAAAGGGTCCTAACAACTAGCATAGAACCCCTATTTTATTATAATAAGCTTTTTCAAAACATACGTGCACGTCGTGGGCACCTACGGGGGGGCATGCCCGATCCAATATGGTGGGTGGCGCATTTCTGGTGCAGCATGGGCGCGCGTCACCCGCCATATTTGAACCTTAGGTGCCCACCTTTAAAATGGGGTGGCAAGATCCAATTACTAGACCTTGGTTTCTGGGTGAAACTAGCTTCAATGTTATTCCCACCTCCAGAATGCTCAGGACCCTGGAGGTTCAAAAAAAAAGGACTATGTTTGAAGTTTAAGTTAGACAAAATAGACATAGTACACTAGACAGAAACAAACTGAAAGGCTAGATAAAATTATAAAATGAGGAAAGGGAAGACAAGCAGGAGTTAAATTTATATTTTGATTGTATAGAGTGAATCTTATAATAATAGTTATTCCTTACATCAGTTTTGTTACTGAAATATTGTAACTTGTTTGTGTCAGAGTGTGAGCTAAACCATTAAATAAAATGCTTGGCATTTCCCTGCCCTGAAGGCAAGCCACAGGTTAAGACAAAACGCTTACTGACTCTCACTTTTAACAAATTTAGATCAAGGTTTCAACTATTTTACACCCCATCAATTAATCAATCTAGCCATCGTGACATAAGCCAGTTACAAGTAGTTCTGATAGATTCAAACATTGATTTCCACAGGAACTTACAATTAGATCAGAATCACGTCCCATGGAGATGACTGTCCTGTTTACAGTTCTCAGTAGCTTCTCCATAATTATCTGGACATGTCGCTGAGTTGGTCCCTAGGTTAGAATCAATGGAGACTGTTACAAATGACAACGAACAAAACAAGATACTGATGTTTAGCATTAAAATCCATTTTCGTTCTAAGAAATCAATTATAATTGCACTCAAGTTCAAGACAACAGAATGAACGTTCCAATGCCAAAAGCAAAGTTTGCGGGATAAAATGCAGGGGTTATTAATCGCACTTTGTTGTAAAATGATTTCTTACCAACTGCCACTTCTACAGTCAACAGCAATGAAGTAAATCATATCAAGAGAGGTGTTAAGTATACAAAAAATGTGCACCTTTTGGAAGTCATTTTGAAAACACAACTGAAATGACCCGGAAATGCAGAAATAAGGCCCGGAATTTGCAGCTGGTAATGACAGCGAACTACCAACATCATTTACGATAGCAAAATACTGCAGATACTGGAAATCCGAAATAACAACAGAAAAAGCTGGAAAAACTCAGCAGGCCAGGCAACATCCGTGGAGAGAGAAACAGAGTCAACGTTTCAGGTCGAAACCCTTTGTCATCATTTACTGCTCTGACACTGGCTGCTCTGTGGACCTCCCTGCCATAGCTGGCAATCAGTGCAAACAGTGAAACTGACGAAAACTTGGGCTTTTCTGCGGTAATATCGCTGTTAAATACATTAAATGTTAAGCCTTGTTGGAATAGGTGTCGCTGGAGTTTTAACAACATATTGACTGGTAAACAAATGTTCTGGCCCTGAAAAACTAATTTTTATATTTGTGGAGTGTAAATTTCTCAGTTATGGTAAAAATTACAATTTTAAAAAACTTAAAATTTTTTTTTTTTTTAAGTTTGTTCATGGTATTTCAGCTTCTACCTTATCCCCACGTGAGAGTCCCAAACTTTATTTCGCTCTCTAACATTTTTTTTTTTTTTTTTATAAAGTCCAGATAAAAGCAGCTTCTCATTTCCTCGTTTCCTGTCTGAGAATTCTGCAATGAGATTGGCTGCTTAGACAGCTTGTTGATGTCACAGCAGTATCGCACTAGGGATTCCCATTACAGAGCGCTGAAATCAATTGAACGTCGAAAAAGGCAAACTTCTCGTCACAGAGATCGAGAGATCTCTGTGGGCAGCTTTCTTCGGGCCAACGGCGAGCGTCTTTGCATTGCCGCTGACTGCAAATTACAGGTCAAGAATTCATAAAATCAAAACTTTGTTTGCAAATGCGGCATATCCACTTGTCAATATAGGCTATGCACTATCTCCAACTGAACAGGCATCCTGCTCCCAGGGCTCCATCAATGCACACAACATGAAGTACTCACCAGAAGGTAGTCTGGTCTGCCTGATTTTCCATCTGAAATGGAGCGCTCCATAGAAGGTGAAATGATGACATACTGATTTATTTTAAAAATAAGATTACTGGTTGTTTGTATGGTCTTCCTCATTCTTTGAACAAATTTCAACCTATACATACAACAACAACTTGCATTTATATACAGGTACAACACCGGTAATCCGGCACCCTCGGGAACAGGCTGGTGTTGGACCACTAAAAATTCCGAACCATTGAAGGTGTCGAAAGTCAACACAAACACCACCACCACCTGCTCCTCCTCTTCCTGCTGCTGCCCTCCCTGTGCCGCCGCCGACCCCGCCGCCCACGGGCTGCTCGGGCTCCATCGAGCCATCGGTGATGCTGCGCGGTCCAGGCGCTGATCCTGACCCGGCGGCGGTCCCGGGACCCGAGCCGGACCCATCCCAGGGAGGGAATGTGACAGCAGGACCTTCCTCCTGCCAGACCACTGAAGGTGCCAGACCGTCGGGTGCCGGATTACCGGTGTTGTACCTGTAGTACCTTTAAAAGAAAAATGTTGCAAGCTGCTTCACAGAGGCATAATCAAAAATTGCCTCTTTTTATCATTCCATAGAAGAATATATGGTCCAGGGGCATTGTTCTTGTAAGAACTATGTACCATATGCAGTCATCATAATCAGATGACCTTTGCCTACCCTGACAATAAATAAAGGCTACATGCTGGGTCATAGATTTAATTCTTGAGCAGAAGAGAAAGGAATGAGCTCCTGAGAGCAACTAAATATGTGAAGAAATTAAGCAGCACCAACTAGTGTGCAGTCAAAAAAAGAGAAACAAGGAATAAGATAGGTGGCAAACTTATAAACGAAGGTTGAACTTGATTCAAAAAATTAGCTTGAACTGAGTGGTGCAGTGGGTCGAACACTGGCCAGTCACCTCTGGAACTTGGGTTCAAATCTAGCCCAGTGACTGGATCAAAGTCTATTGGGTTTCAGTCCTACATAAAATGAGTTTGAGCAGTCTCAATCCAGTTTGCTGCACCCACATGTGCCACTGCCAAATCAGGCCCCCAAGATCTTTGTCCACCCCCTCCCATTCCCACTACTGAAAATACTTCTGTTTTCTTGTCCCTCTCTTCTCTCCATCCCCCAGGCAGCAGTCAGAGTTCATTTATCAGCGATGGAATGTGATGCATGCACATATAGGATCTATTGTTGTTATAGAAAAAAGTGCATTCCTTTGTGTAGTGCTGGAGCCTTATTCAAGAATTGGTCTGATAATTATAATCTTTTGCATTGCAGAAGGAGTCCTACAAAGCTCATTTCTTCACTTATATCACAGCCATCATATAGTAAGTTGTTCAAAAGGCCCAGCGGGGTGCATTGTGCTGTTTTTGAATATGGGATGGGGTGGCAGGGGTAGGGGGAAAAAGAGGAAAGTTTGTGAGTTATGTGTGAATGTTTGTGCATTTACTTTTAAGTGAATATAGAAACAGTCATGGAAACTTTGTTTTATTTGATCTCGGGATGTGGGTGATACTCGCAAGGCTACATTTATTGCCCAGCCTAGTTTCCCTAAGAATATAGTAATGGATCTCCTTGAAGCGCTGCAGTCCTTGTGGTGATGGTACTCACACAATAGTGAGAGGTTGGCGAATTCCAGGATACTGCCAGAGATGATGAAGGAACAGCGATATATATCCAAGTCAGAATTGTATGTGACTTGGAAGGGAACTTGGCTGTGATGGTGTTCACATGATGTTGCTGCTCTTGTCCTTGGTGGTAGAAGTTGCAAGGGAGTGCTGCCAAATTAACTTTGGTGAGTGCTATAGTGCATCCTATAGCCACAATGCATCAATGGTGGAAGGGGTGGATATCGAGTCCAGTGGCTGGGGCATCAATCAAGCAAGCCTCTCTGTCCTGGTCAGTGTCAAGCTTTTTGTGTGTTGGTGTTACTGCATCCATCCTGACTTGAACCTTGTAGATGATGGAGAGGGTTTGAGTGCTCAGGAGATTAGCCTGCCTCAGCGCTGTTCTTGTAGCCATGGTATTGATATAGCTGGTACAGTTGAGCTTCTGGTCAACGGTAACCCCAAATATGTTGATGGTGCAGAACTCAGTAATGGTGGTGCTGTTGAAGGCCAGCAGAGATGGATGGACTTTCTCGTGTTCAAGATGGTCATTACCAGGCACTTATTTGGCACAAATGTTATCTGCCACTTGTCAGCCCAAGCCTGGATGTTATCCAGATCCAGCTGTCAGCTGGTATGGTTTGCTTTATTATTGGAGGAGTTGTGACCGGAGCTGAACGCACTAGAATCATCAGCAAACAGCTCTACTCCTGACCTTCTGATGGAAGATGGTTGGCAGATGACACTTCCTTGAGGAACTCCTGCAGTGATGCCCTGTGATAACTGTCCTCTGAAAACCACAATCATCTTCCTTTATATCAGGTATGATTACATCCAAGGAGGGCCCTTTATTATTACTTAGCATATGCAGACTCGGCATATTATTCGAGCCATCTTGGAGCACTCGTCACTGGCATTAAAAGTGCATGGGTCAACAGATAATTTAGTTAGTGGGCATGATTCAATGACGTGGGATACGGTTTGTTTCTGTGCAAGAACATTTGTCATTATCATAAAGGCCCCATAAGTGAAGATCTGCGGTGCACTGTCCCTGTTCGAAAGCAGTTGAGAAGCACCCAACTACAACATGGCCAGTTGAATCCTGGTTTACGGTCTGTGGTTCAGAAATGATACAATTTATAGGAGCACCTGCTGTCCACTCTTCATGCCAAGGAGTTGGTATGGAAAAGACAAAGGAATCAGGAATGGTTGACCATATTGGGTTGGTGGACAGAATAAATCAGAGTGAATTGGCAACATGAATTTGTCATGAAGACTATTCACTAATTTTGCTACTGCATTTGAACAACAAAGATGTGGAGGAGCTATGTTGCAGAGGACTGGTAACCATGGGAAGGGAGTAGGGAGCAATATGCTAGACACAATTTGCATAGTAGAATGCAGTAGAGTATTCACCAGTTTAGTGTTCAATGAGCGAGCCCAAATGAGAGTGCAATATCTCACAATTAAATAGCAAATTGGAGAGCAGATGAGCGTAAAGTGAAGGCATTTGTTCCCCAGGCAGAGGTGGCAAGTTTGACGATTAGATTATTCCAGGTTTTGACTTTCTCAGCAGTTTTCAGTAAATGGTTTTTATAGGCTATTGAGCAGTTAAATGTGAAGTCCAAGTAAACATGGTGAGTACCAGGTTTAAGAAGTTGACCTTTTAGGATAATAATGAGGGCCCATTGACCTCCTCTGACCAGTTTTGCAAAGGCTCCTTGGTGCTATACTCAGTCAAATGCTGCCTTGATGTCTAGCTATTTTTGCTGAAACATCATTGGGTTTTTGTTTGTTCCAATTAGATTCTATAGAATTCTTTTTTTGGAGGAATGCAATTGGGAAGAAAGGTTGGCATAATATGATTGGCAAATAAGAAGGAAAGTAGCCAATTATAATAGAGAAAAACATTAAGCAATGAGAACAAAAAACTGACAGATTCTCTCAACAGTCACAGCATAGTCAGACTATACACAATAGACAAGAATACAGCGTACATCTATAATAATATTTTAAATAAAAACAAATTAAAATATAAATTAAAGTACTTTACTATATAAAAAGTTGCAAATCCATATACAATGTTCAATTGGAAAGTTATATTTGATAAACACAGGATGAATCTACTAACCCCATCCTTTCTGTAGAGCACTTCAAGGATGTTGCTAAGCAGATGGCAGCATGCTTCCAGTTCCTCTTGTTTCTCTAAATGATACTTCAGCTGTTCAGTCATCATTGGTAGAAGGATGTCTCTGCAGTCTAGCCATAGGGAAAAGCACCATTCAAAATAATACAAAAACTCGTTAGTTAATAGAGTTTCATTTTTCACTATTGTGTTTCTTAAACCTGAAAAACACCCATACTGCAAATGTATTTTCATCAATAAACAAATCATCCTTGCAATAAATTACTAGTTTCATATACTAACTCCTTGCAAATTGAGAATTTATATAATTTAGGATTGGAATAGTTACAGAAAAATAACTCTCTGATGTTGTCATGTTGACTTAATTTGTTGTTGTTGATAGAACTTACATTAAGCATTTGGCTTTTAATTAAGTAGGTGGTTCACAGTACAATATTTGAAGTAACAGAATTAAAATAGTGTAAAGTCAATATATATTTCACAAAATATATATCCGAAAGGTGATGCTTTTGCTGGGTCTTATGCAAGATGATTTAAGGGTTTTCCACAATGATATACAGGTAGACTATCCTTTATCCACACTTCCAAAAACCGAAAACTTCTAAAAACCGAAGTTTTTTCGTGGAGCGTAAGTCGTGCGCACGACATGACCCGAGTGGCGCCAAACATGACAGGAGTGGTCCGGGAGCTCTGCCTTTCCCTGTGAGCAGGGCAGAGGGTCACAGAGTTCCCTCCTGGGTAGGAGATTGCAGGCCGAGCCGGGCAGTGTGAAGGAGGTACCGGGAGAGTGAACCCAACAATACAGCGGCCCGTCCGATAGTCTTTTCTTCACCCCCCCCCTCCCCCGACCTGATTTGCGGACCAGCTTAGCGTAGCAGTCAGCCGATATCCGGCTTTCCCACAACTGGCGGCGGCAGTCGAGCTCCAGACCCCCGCTAACTCAAGGAATTCAGATACGGAGCAGGGGCAGCAGGAAACCTCGATCTAACGGCAGAAATCAGCAGCCGTTTTGTTAGGTTTTTATCTTCCCCTAGCATTTTTTTTTCTTCCCCTAGCATTTTTTTAAACAGTCAGGCTGTGGAAAAAGTCTCTGTAGCTTAGCAACAGCTTCAGAGACGCTTCCAAGGCAGGGCCCGAGTGTTTACAAGCTGTTGCTAAGCAACAGTGTTTGTTGCCAGATACGGAGAGGAAAACCTTCTGAAATCCGAAAAATTCCGAAAACCGAAACACAGCTGGTCCCAAGGTTTTCGGATAAAGGATAGTCTACCTGTATTGAGGTTTTCCAACATGAAATTCCTACAAGTTGAGCAGAACTAGTGAATGCTTGCATGCGCTATTTTAAGTAGCCTACATTAGTACTTAAACACATCTAGTCACTGCAGAAAACATAGGTACAAATTATATGCAACTCAGCTCAGTCACATTGCATGTAATATTTAATGCATTTATGAAAACTGCATCTCATCATAGAAACACAGAAGATAGGAGCAGGAGTAACCCATTCGGCCCCTCGAGCCTGCTCCGCCATTCAATGAGATCATGGCTGATCATCCAAATTCAGTACCCGGTCCCTGCTTTCTCCCCATACCCCTTGATCCCTTTAGCCTTAAGAAATATATCCAACTCCTTCTTGAATATATTTAATGAATTGGCCTCTACTGTCTTCTGTGGTAGAGAATTCCACAGGTTCACCACTCTCTGGGTGAAGAAATTCCTCCTAATTTCTGTCCTAAATGGCCTACCCCTTATCCTTAGACTGTGACCCCTGGTTCTGGACTCCCCGACCATCGGGAACATCCTTCCAGCATCTAGTCCTGTTAGAATTTTATAAGTTTCGATGAGATCCCCTCTCATTCTTCTAAACTCCAGCGAGTACAAGCCCAAACGATCCAATCTCTCCTCATACGGCATTCCTGCCATCCCAGGTATCAGCCTGGTGAATCTTCGCTGAACTCCTTCCATGGCAAGAACATCCTTCCTCAGATAAGGTGACCAAAACTGCACACAATACTCAAGATGTGGTCTCACCAAGGCCCTGTACAACTGCAGCAAGACATCCTTGTTCCTGTACTCAAACCCTCTCGCTACGAAGGCCAACATACCATTTGCCTTCTTAACCGCCTGCTGCACCTGCATGCTTACCTTCAGCGACTGGTGCACAAGGACACCCAGGTCTCGTTGCACTTCCCCTTCTCCCAATCTATTGCCATTCAGATAATAATCTGCCTTCCTGTTTTTGCTACCAAAGTGGATAACCTCACATTTATCCACGTTATATTGCATCTGCCATGCTTCTGCCCAATCACCCAACTTGTTCAAATCATCCTGGAGTTTCTCGGCATCCTCCTCACAGCACACACGCCCGCCCAGCTTTGTGTCGTCTGCAAATTTAGAGATATTACATCTAGTTCCCTTGTCTAGATCATTAATATATATTGTGAATAGCTGGGGTCCAAGGACCGCTCCCTGCGGTACCCCACTAGTCACTGCCTGCCACTCGGAAAAAGACCCGTTTATTCCAACTCTTTGCTTCCTGTCTGCCAACCAGTTCTCTATCCAGTCAGTACCTTGCCCCCAATCCCATGTGCCTTAACTTTACACGCTAATCTCTTATGCGGGACCTTATCGAAGGCCTTCTGAAAGTCCAAATACACCACATCCACTGGTTCTCCCTTATCTATTTTACCAGTTACATCCTCAAAAAATTCCAGTAGATTAGTCAAGCACGATTTACCCTTTGTAAATCCATGTTGACTTTGTCCGATCCTGTCACTGTTTTCCAAGTGCTCTGCTATTACATCTTATATAATAATGGACTCTAGCATTTTTCCCACTACCGATGTCAGGCTTACCGGTCTATAATTCCCCGTTTTCTCTCTACCACCTTTTTTGAATAGTGGGGTATCAAGATCGTTTTACAGAGCAACTTGCCTTAAACATAATCTTTCAACTAAACACATTTCTCTCATGTAGCCAATCATGGAAGGGATTGCTTTTGCTGTGTTTCTTTGTTATAATGTCTTTATAAAATGCCAAAAACGCTAGTTTGTATACTTTTACCCGATATAGATCCCACTCATTTTGGGTCAGTATGATGTCAAGCACAATCCTCAAGAAGCTGCAGAGAGTACTACTACCCAGAGTCAGTTCTTGTGCAAGGAGATATTAAATTGTTTTAACACCTGCAAACCTTAGCTTTATTATTTTACTGGTAATAAAGAACACTTGCTCCTTACTTTCTTTGTTCCTTATTTACTTGCAGTCAAATCAACAATACAGTATTTCAAACCAACTCATAATCCGTGTAAATTTATTGATGTTTAGTCTTGCTTTAAGAATGAATCAAGGATTTGGATTACATAGAAACAGTCCTTTCAGCCCAACCAGTCCATGCCGGCGTTTATGCGCCACTCGAGCTTCCTCCTGGCTTTCCTCATCTAAATCTATCAGCATAACCCTCTATTCCCTTTTCCTTCATATGCTTGTCTAGCCTCCCCTTCACAGAATCACAGAAACCCCACAGTGCAGATAGAGGCCATTTCGGCCCATCGAGCCTGCACCGACACATATCCCACCCGATCCCCGTAACCCCTACACCGACACATATCCCACCCTATCCCCGTAACCCCACATATTTTAATCCCCCTAACACTCAGGGTCAATTTATCATAGCCAATCAACCTAACCTGCACATCTTTGGACTGTGGGAGGAAACCGGAGCACCCGGAGAAAACCCACGCAAACACGGGGAGAATGTGCAAACTCCACACAGACAGTCACCCGAGGCCGGATTCGAACCCGGGTCCCTGGCGCTGTGAGGCAACAGTGCTAACCACTATGCCACCGTGCCGCCTTAAATGCATCTATACTATTCGCTTCAACCACTCCCTATGGTAGCGAGTTCCACATTCTCACCACTCTGGGTAAAGTTTCTTCTGAATTCCCCATTGGATTTCTTGGTGACTATCTTATATTGATGACCTCCAGTTATGCTCTTCCCCACAAGTGGAAACATTCTCTCTGTATCCACTCTATCAAAACCTTTCATAATTTTTAAAGACCTCTATTAGGTCACCCCTCAGCCTTCTTTTTTCCTTTCCTGATATGTATATCCTCGCATTTCTGGTATTATCCTTGTAAATCTTCTCTGCACCCTCTCCAGTGCCTCTATATCCTTTTTATAATATGGCGACCAGAACTGTATGCAGTACTCGAAGCGTGGTCGAACCAAGGTTCGATACAAGTTTAACATAACTTCCCTACTTTTCAATTCTATCCCTCTAGAAATAAACCCTAGTGCTTGGTTTGTGTATTTGTACTCCGAGATCCCTTTGTTCCTCTACCCCACCTAGACTCGCACCCTCCAAGTAATAAGTGACCTCCCTATTCTTCCTACCAAAATGTAATAGCTCATATTTATGTGTTGAACTTCATTTGCCAATTATATGCCTATTCTGCAAGTTTATTAATGTCCTCCTGTAATTTGTTGCAGTCCTCCTCAGTATTGACTATCCCCCCGCCCCAATTTGGTATCATCTGCAAATTTAGAAATTGTGTTTTAGAATCTCCTCCTGTCCTTTGCACCAAGTGGCAAATTATCAGTGAATACACCCTTCACCCAAACTCTCTTGTACTCCATTCTCTGCACTCCTTTTCTCACTCAACCTCACCCTGCACAACATCTCCCCCTCCCACCCCCCAACCACACCATCTCCAAGGATTCAACGACTCAATTGCTTCCTTGTTTATCCCAACCTCCATAACTCCCTGCTCGTGTCCAAACTTATTAATCAGCCTCTCCTACTGGGGGAAAAAAAAAAAATCTCCAAATCCCAATTTTCTTCTCCATCCACCACGACATCACTGTCACAGTTGCACTACTCAACAAGCTCCTTTGCTTTGGCCTTTGACTCTCTCAATCCTTCAGTCTCCCAACCCAACCATTACCCTGGTAAAATTCCTACCTCCATACCCTTCAATTCACAGCCTTGAGTGCACCTGGCATAGGAAAAGCCTGGTCATCTACAAGCAATACAGCATCTTTTACTCGATCCTCCTACTACTAAGGAATTATCCTGGAGGAAAAGAACAATTCCAAACTCCTGTGATGACTGCCTCCTCCAATGCCTTCTTTGCTTCATCCAGCTTCATCTCTAATGATGTGAGAAATTCATGGTTTTTTTCCTTTAGGATTATTCACGGCTGCCTCAAGTCTTCTCCTCCTCCTTTCCCCATGGTATTTAACACATTTGACTATTTCATCCTCCTCCAACATCTCTCCATTGTGGTCCAACTCTGTGGCACCCGCCTCACTTAATTCCATTCATATCTGTCCCAAAGAAGCCTTAATACAAGCTACAATGGCAGTTACCTTGGAGGTGCCCCAAAGGGTGCACTCCTTGGTTCCTCAACTACATGCTGTCTTCATCTATATGCTGGGGTCAGTTTACATATGTAGGTTAAATGACACCCATCTCTACCTCTCCAACACCACCCTGATTCCACCATCACCTTATGCTGTCCGAATGCTTGTCAGTATAAAGCCATGGATGATCCTGAGCTTCTTCTCCAACTCCAGCCAAGAACTTTACACCCTAGCCCCAATTCTATCCCCCTTCCTACATGCCCACTCAGCCTCTATGTCTTGTGCAATCCTGAGCTGAGCTGAGCTTCAAACCCTATGGGCTGGATTTTCATTGAGTCGTCGGGTAGGAGGCGGGACTACAACGTTTCGGGTTGTAGTCCCGCCTCCATTGATGTCTAGCCAACCCATGCGATTTTGACTTGATTGACCTTGTTGAGCCCGCCCAGCGGGCTCAGCAGGCCAATTAAGGGCCACCCGGCAACAGGTGATGTCACAGATTGAAATTTCATCTGTCAAGACCTTTTGACAGATGAAATATCAGCGTTTCACAGCTGTTTGAAGCTGTCAAACACTGACAATCTGTACTCCAGGTTAATTCCTTCCTCTCAGGATGATTTAGAGATCTCCCCGGAACAGAAAGCAGAGGCTGCATATTTTGACAGCTCGCAGCCATTCTGCTTTCTGTGCCGGTGAGATGAGGGACTCCCGAGACCTGAAGGAAGGAAGGCTGTAAAGGTAAGTAAAAGGTTAGTAGAACTTCTTTAAACACTTTACACAGACCAAACACACTTACCTCTGCACTCATGCACCCATCACTCACCTGAGCACCAGACATCTCGACCCCTCGACCCCTCCAAGCCCTTCATCCTGCTGGCCCGCCTCGCTAACTTGGCGTGGTTTGGAGCCATCGGGAATCCCACATTTCAACAATAAAAATAGGGATTAGGCTAAAAACTGCCCGTTAACTACCTGTTAACAGGCAGTTAATTGGCAATAATCCCCTTCCCGCCTCGGGGAGGCGGGTCCCAGTGCGGGGCGGGTACCCGCCTCCTTTGAAACTGGCATACAGGTGGGTTGGGGGCGGGTGTAGTAAACCCCTACATGCCTCCAATTCCGACTCCACGGCCCAATGAAAATCCAGCTCTATATATCCTCCCCCATCAAGATTGCCTATTTCCACTTCTGCCTTTACCTAACCCACGCCACTACTAAAACGGTCGTCATCCTCCTCCTCTTCAGCTTCATTGCTCCAGCACTCTCAACAACCTCCAATTCATTCAAAACTCCTCCTCCTGCATCTTGTCCCACACCAAGCCCGGTTCCCAGTTACCCCTTTCCTTGCCAATTTCCATTGGCTCCCAGTCCCCCAATGCATTGAATTTATAATCCTTGTCCACACTTACAGATCCCTCTATGGCACTGCCTCCCTTCCTCTGCAACTTCCTCCAGCCTACTTGCCAGCACACGTTCTCTGCTATTCCAACTCTAGCCTTCTTTGCATCGTCCTTCCTCTGCTCCATGTCTTCGGCCATCTTAGCCCAATATTATGGAACTTTCTCAGAACCACTCACCTTGCTCCCCCATCTCCCTACATTCAAAAACCGCCTTAAAACTGAGCTCTTCAACCATGCTTTTTGGTCACGTGCCCCATCTGTCCTCTTGCTACTACTAAGTGCCTGTTCTCGCCTCTGGGAAGCGCACGGATATTTAGAGACACTATACAAATCCAAGTTTGTCACAGCACATAACACATTTGTCATGACTTTGACTGACTGCTGGCAGGAACCAAAAAAAAATTACTCCTATTCTATATCTGGAACCCACACACCAATGACATACTCCTGCTGACAAATTTCTACAATTCGCTCTTTTGACTCACGAGCATTGCCATGGGAGATGAAGTAGTATGCAGAAGATAAATACAGCTAAGGGAGGTCATTGGGCTCCTCTTAGCTCATTCATCCTGGGGTGAAAAAAACTTACATTATCTCTCCTCAATTGTGTTATCCAACTGAATCTTGAACAAACCCAAGACTTTTTGCCTACTCTACTCTGTCCAAAGATCATTTAAATGTTGATCATTCTTTCCATGAAGTTTGTCCTGACATCCACCTTAAATTGACATTTCTCCCATTTTAGCCTATGTCGCTTGGTTCCATTTCTTCACTTGCCTTGATGTAGTCCTCCTGATTTTACTTTATCTACATAATTGTACCTTAGCCACACCATTTAGTACAAAATGCCCTCTAAATCATCCTGTTTCAACACGAAAGAAAGATGTACATTTATATAGTGCTTTTAATGCCCACAGGACATACTAAATTGCTTTGCTTTTAATGAATTACTTTTTAAGTCATTGCTGCTTTGCTACCATTTTGTGAACAGCTTGGTTCCATAAAAAGCACCGAGACAAATGACCAGTTAGTGTGTTTTTGGTGGTTAGTTGAGGGAAAAATGTTCACCACGGGAAGAACTCACTTCTGTTTTTGAAAAAGTTCATGGGACCTTTTACATTAACTGAACTAGTAGATAAGGCTTTGGTTTAATGTCTCATTCAAAATATGGCACCTTCAGCAACACAGCAGTCCCTCAGTACTACACTGGAGTATCAGCCTAAATTTTTGTGCTCAAGTCTCTGGAGTGGGACTTGAAACCACAACTTTCAGATTCAGAGGCGAAGGTGCTACCAACTGAGCCACTGGTTGATACATATGGTGTGTATGTGACTAAGCCTGGACTACTCGAGGTGCAATCTTACAAGTGCACTATTGGCCGCCCCAGTATCTTTCAGGCACCTAGGTGCCCAATAATGATCAAGACCATTGGTTCAGCTTTTATAGGACGGGTTTGATATTTTCCATTCCCTACTCTGATATGTAGAGTATGGCAATACCGTCCGATTTCATCCCCCAAGGTGCCCATCTAAAGAAGGTATTGGAGTATAAGAGCAGAGAAGCATGATTGGAAGACAAGCAGGGCACCCAGTAACCCACTGCAAACCTATGCATTGAAGGGGAACCATATCAGCTGAAACAGGGTAGAGAAGGTCTGCCCATGTGCAGATGTCAGTGCACAAGTAAATATTATAACACCCATCTCTTGGACTTTATTACTTCAGTGTCCAATAAGTTGTTACATTCTGGACAAAATTAAACAAATTCTATCAAAAGATAAATGATTTTAATATTGATTTTTTAAAATTCGTTCCAGAATGTGGGGTTGCTGGGAAGGCCAGCATTAATTGCCCATCCCTAATTGCCCTCGAGAAGTTGGTGGTGAGCCGTCTTCTTGAACCGCTGCAGTCCGAGTGGTGAAGGTACTCCCACAGTGCTGTTACGGAGTTCCAGGATTTTGACCCAGCGACGATGAAGGAACGGCAGGTCTATTTCCAAGTCAGAATGGTGTGTGACTTGGGAGGTGATGGTGTTCCCATGCGCCTGCTGCCCTTGTCCTTCTAGGCAGGAGTGGTCGCGGGTTTGGAAGGTGCTGTTGAAGCAGCCTTGGCGAGTTGGCTGCAGTGCATCTTATAGATGGTACACATTGCAGCCATGGCGCATGGTGGAGGGAGTGCCAATCAAGAGGGCTGCTTTGTCCTGGATGGTGTCGAGCTTCTTGAGTGTTGTTGGAGCTGCACTCATCCAGGCAAGTAGAAAGCATTCCATTATACTCCTGACTTGTGCCTTGAAGATGGTGGAAAGGCTTTGGGGAGTCAGGAGGTGAGACACTTGCCGCAGAATAACCAGCCTCTGACCTGCTCTTGTAGCCACTGTATTTATGTGGCTGGTCCAGTTAAGTTTCTGATCAATGGTGACCCCCAGGGGGATTCAGCGATGGTAATCCCATTGAATGTCAAAGGGAAGTGGCTAGACTCTCTCTTGTTGGAGATGGTCATTGCCTGGAACTTGTGTGGTGCAAATGTTACTTGAAACTTATCAGCCCAAGCCTGAATGTTGTCCAGGTCTTGCTGCATGTAGGCATGGACTGCTTCATTTTCTGAGGAATTGTGAATGGAATTGAACACTGTGCAATCACCAGCGAACATCCCCACTTCTGACCTTATGATGGAGGGAAGGTTACTAATGAAGCAGCTGAAGATGGTTGTGCTTAGGACACTGCCCTGAGGAGCTCCTGCAGCGATGTCCTGGGGCTGAGATGATTGGCCTCCAACAACCACAACCATCTTCCTTTGTGCTAGGTATGATTCCTGCCAGTGGAGAGCTTTCCCCCTGATTCCCATTGACTTTAATTTTACTGGGGCTCGTTGATACCACACTCTGTCAAATGCTGCCTTGATGTCAAGGGCCGTCACTCTCACCTCACCTCTGGAATTCATCTCTTTTGTCCATGTTTGAACCAAGGCTGCAATGAGGTCTGGAGCGGAGTGATCCTGGCGGACCCCAAATTGAGCATCGGTGAGCAGGTTATTGCTGAGTAAATGCTGCTTGATAGCACTAATATTAGATTTAATCAATTTATATTAATCTAATACAAGAATCTTTAAAAAACACAAACTGACAGCTTTAGCTGACATGGATAATGGTGATGGTAATTGCTGAACTATAGTGGCTGAAAATTAAATCTTCTTTCACGCTGCAAGGTCATAAAACCTTTATAAAGAGGACATCGCAGAAAAGTAGAATTCAGTTACTTCAATTATAATGGTGACAATCACACTAAATTGTCAGAGGCCGAACACTCAAACTCAGCTTTCCAACTTATGGTGTAAGTATGGCTTAAAAGATGTTGATACAAAACTATCAAAAATTATACATTCGAATCGATGGTATGAAAGCAGGCTGGAGCCAAATAGCATAAAAATATTTTCCTTTCTTCAGGCTGTGTTTAAGCAACTCTTCCAGCCCTCTGAAGAAGGAACTACTAGAAATCTGTAATGTTGTGCAGCATTTATTTGGTGGGGAACAAGGTAGATGAATTAGCTGTGGAAATAGAGGTTAATAATTATGATCTAATTGGGATTACGGAAACATGGTTGCAGGGTGAGCAGGGCTGGGAGCTTAACATACAGGGGTATTCAGTATTTAGGAAGGATCGACAAAAAAGAAAGGGAGGAGGGGTAGCATTGCTAGTAAAAGAGGGGATAAATGCAATTGAAAGGAAGGATATTAACTCAGTTAATACAGAATCTATATGGGTGGAGCTAAGAAATAGCGAGGGGCGAAAAACATTAATAGGAGTGGTATATAGGCCTCCAAATAGTAAAATAGAGGTTAGGGAGGGCATCACGAGGGAAATTAGAGAAGCGTGCAATAAGAGCACAGCTGTCATCATAGGTGACTTTAACTTACATATAGATTGGACTAGCCTAATCAGTAAAAATAATGAGGAGGAGGAATTCCTTGAGTGTTTAAGGGATGGTTATCTGGATCAATATGTCGAGGAACCAACTCGGGAACAGGCTATATTGGACTGGGTACTGTGCAATGAGAAGGGACTAATCAGTAATCTTGTTGTACGGGGACCCTTGGGTCAGAGCGATCATAACATGATCGATTTCTCACTCGAAATGGAGAGCGAAGAAATTGACTCAGAGACTAAGGTCCTGAATTTAAACAAGGGGAATTATGATGCCATGAGACGGGAACTGAGTAGGTCTGATTGGACAACGTTCCTGAGAGGACTGGAGGTAGATAAACAATGGCAAACATTTAAAGATAGAATGACAAAATTGCAAAAATTGTTTATACCAATCTGGCATAAAAGGAAATCTAAAAAGGTGACTCAACCGTGGATAACAGGGGAAATTAGAGACAGCATAAAATCCAAAGATAGGGCGTATAAAATAGCCAAAAAAAGCGCCAGAGCGGAAGATTGGGAACAGTTTAAGATAGAGCAAAGGAGGGCAAAGGGCATGATCAAGAGGGGCAAAATAGCTTACGAAAACAAGCTGGCGGAAAATATAAAAACTAACTCCAAAAGCTTTTATAAATATATCAAAAGGAAAAGACTGGTGAAAACCAAAGTTGGTCCATTGCAGTCAGATACGGGGGAATATATAATGGGAAATAAGGAAATGGCAGATCAACTAAATGCATACTTTGGGTCAGTCTTTACGAAGGAAGACACAAAAAACCTCCCTGGGATATCGGGAAAAATAGGGACATTGGCAAAGGAGGAACTGACGCAAATCAATATCTCTAAGGATATGGTGTTAAGGAAGCTAAAGGGATTGAAGGTGGACAAATCCCCAGGGCCTGATAACATGCATCCTAGGGTACTGAAGGAGGTGGCCCTAGAGATAGCGGATGCACTAAGGATGATTTTTCAGAATTCATTAGACTCGGGAACAGTGCCGATGGATTGGAGGGTAGCTAACGTTACCCCACTATTCAAAAAGGGGGGTAGGGAAAAAGCAGGTAATTACAGACCTGTAAGCCTTACATCAGTTGTGGGCAAAATGCTGGAGTCCATCATTAAGGATGAAATAGCGGAGCACTTAGCAAATGGGGACAGGATAGGACAGAGTCAACATGGATTTACAAAGGGTAAATCGTGCTTGACTAATCTATTGGAATTTTTTGAGGGAGTAACTGGTAGAATAGATGGGGGAGAGCCAGTAGATGTGGTGTACCTGGACTTCCAAAAGGCCTTCGATAAGGTCCCACATAAAAGATTAGCATGGAAAATTGAGGCTCATGGGATAAAGGGGAAAGTTTTGGCGTGGATAGGGAACTGGCTGTCAGATAGAAAACAGAGAGTTGGAATAAACGGCTCATTTTCTGAATGGCAGGCAGTAACAAGTGGGGTACCACAGGGATCTGTCCTGGGCCCCCAGCTATTCACAATTTACATTAATGACCTGGATCAGGGAGTCGGATGCAGCACTTCCAAATTTGCAGACGACACTAAACTAGGAGGTGGGGTGGGCTCAGAGGAAGAGACCAGGAAGCTCCAGAGCGATTTGGACAGACTGGGCGATTGGGCGGATAAATGGCAGATGCACTATAATGTGGACAAGTGCGAAGTTATCCACCTTGGGTGCAGGAACGGGAGGGCAAATTATTATTTAAATGGCAATAGATTGGGAGAGGGGGAAGTACAGAGAGACCTGGGTGTTCTTGTACACCAGTCACTGAAGGCGAGCATGCAGGTGCAACAGGCGGTCAAGAAGGCAAACGGTATGCTGGCCTTCATAGCAAAAGGGTTAGAATACAGGAACAGGGATACCTTGCTGCAGCTGTACAGGGCACTGGTGAGACCACACCTCGAGTACTGTGTACAGTTTTGGTCGCCTCATCTGAGGAAGGATGTTCTTGCCATGGAGGGGGTGCAGCGGCGATTCACCAGGCTGATACCAGGAATGGCGGGAATGACCTATGAGGAGAGACTATGTAGTTTAGGGATGTACACACTGGAGTTTAGAAGATTGAGAGGGGACCTCATAGAAGTGTATAAAATTCTGACAGGTCTAGACAGACTGGATGCAGAAGGAATGTTTCCCTTGGCGGGTGAGAACAGAACTAGAGGACATAATTTAAGGATAAGGGCTAAACCATTTAGGACAGAGATGAGGGGGAATTTCTTCACTCAGAGAGTGGTGAACCTGTGGAACTCATTGCCACAGAGGGCAGTGTACGCCAGCTCATTAAATATGTTTAAGAGGGAATTAGATATATTTCTACGGGCAAAAGGGGTTAAGGGTTACGGAGAGAAGGCGGGGACGGGATACTGAATTAAAGGATCAGCCATGATCTCATTAAATGGCGGAGCAGGCACGAAGGGCCGAATGGCCTACTCCTGCTCCTATCTTCTATGTATGTATCTATGTATCATCAATCTTTCCATCATTCAAGACAAGATATGTTTTCTTGGTGATTTCTCTGCAAGAATTAATTGGTACCGTTTTTTTTAATTTAAGGGAAGAGTGATTAAACAGTTTATAGGTTTTACACATTCCCTTTAGAAATCATAATTTATTTAGCTCTGCTGATTAAATGTCTTCACTGACAGGGAAATCTACTGCTCCAGTTTTTTTGGAAAGCAAGTGCTGGTAATGGTTCTGCTGTTGCCATTTACAGCTCCTCTAGACCCATCTTTTGTTCCTTTACTTGTCCTGGTACCATGCTCTTTTGCCTTGCATCATCATCTGAAGCATTTTTTGTTTCAGATTTCCAGCATCTTAGTATTTTGCTTTTGCTTTTCCAATAGGACCAAGTGGTTTAGTTCAATGCCCTTTTACCTCTGAATCTTGGGTTCAAGTCCAGCCTAGGCTGATTGAAAGGAAATCTACACTCTGTGCTTGTTGTAAAAGCCATAAGGGAAATGACTTAGGGCCTGCTCAACCCAGATGCTATTGTGCGTGTCACAAACATAAAATTGCCCATAACTCACCAGAAACTGACATTCTTGGTCAGAAAAACTAGCTGGTGTGGGATATAGAAGAAAACAAACTGGTACACAGTTCAAATAATCTTTGAAGACTGGGATTAGAATGTATTGTTACAGCAAAACAAAAAATGTTTTACTTAGTATTTGATTGACACTGGGCACCCACAGTGGGGAAAAAAATTTACAGGCAAAAATTATAAATCAAACAAAGAAGAAAAAAATAAAATCCTTAGAATTGAAATAAAAATCAGGCAAAATGCAAGTTTATTTATTTGTGAACCATTTGTTACTCCTGAGCTTTAATGTCAACCTAGAGAGTTAGCTTTATTAAGCATGTGGTAATTATACTCTAATCCTGCTTTAAACATTTACCTGTCAGACTATTATTTGCTTCCAGACTTATAACTTGTGTAATTCAATCAAACAATACAGCAGTGTGAATAGGTATCTACTCTATCGTTTGCATATTACACAAGAAAACAGTGAGGAAAAGGATACAAGAAAGAAGAACATATGACGGATTTGAATTAGCTGTCTGTATAGACTGCGGTGAAGCCCTAAACTACCCAAGACCAGTTAAAAATTGTATTTAGATTTGAATTTAGTTGCTGCTGGGAGTGTGTAAACCAAACAGCAAGTAACTAATTCCACTTCAGATTGTATGTAATAGTTTACATCTTGGCTGGATTCATTTATTTTGTAATACGAATACCTTAAAAGAGCTTTGGTATGGAATTTAATAGAACTGGGACATATGAAAAAATGGATATTAGTTGTCACCATGGTTTGTGATATAGGGAGATCTGGAGTTAAGACTGCATTGTATCCTTCAGACAACCTGATTAGATATGCTTCTCTTCTCTGGGCCTCATTGGTATTATTCCCACATTTACTCCACTTGGCAGACTTGTTTTTTCTTGTGCCCTGCTGACTGCTCAGTGGTAATACTTAATCAATCTTGGTCCAAAAATGGAACTGTTTTACAACTAACAAAGGCCAGCTTGAACACTGCCCCTAATTAAACTCTCCCCTTAAGGGCCTAACTGGAAAGGATCATAGGCTCTGCCTATGATTTTTATGTCTCTAGTGTTACTTTAACCTAGTCCCCAACCAAGTTGCTCCAAAAAAGACAGCGACAAACTTTTCTGACAGAAAGCCTACAATTCTCAGCCACATGGAACAGCACAGGACCATACCCTTGGCAATCCTGGTTTAATGCATCTGTAGCCAATGCTGTACTAGCTCTGTCATCTGCTAACGTCCACATTAGCAAACATTTTATATTTTTTTGATAATATAGCAGCAGCCAAATCATTCTGGGTAGAATCTGGTTTGTGCATAAATTTCACCATATGGCACAAGAGAGGTCGTATACATCTGGAGCATTATCTGTGAATTAAACCTCCTCTGGAGGGACTGCTGTTTTCTCCAGAATAAAGGACTTGCCTTTTTTTTTAACCTATATCCGGAATATGGCTGATGTGTCACTGAGCTGCAATGCGGAAAAAAGTGTCTTGAGAAATCATGTGGATATGACTGGCCTTTCACTGAAATTAGAACTTAGCATATAAATAACTAGAAGTATGTATAATCAATTAAGACAACCCTACTTGTACTAAGAAGTTCTTATGGCTATAACTGATGGCATTATACTTTAATATGATCAGCATCGTCTCCTGTTGAAGCCTAAAGAAATGTCTGATATGGAAGCCATTCCCCATGTTCTCCCTCCTCCAAAATATCCAATTTTTTTCTCCTACTAAGTAATCACCTTACTCCATGTCTCAGTCAAGGCCACGGGCCCTCGTACCCCAGAGATCAAAGTTACCTTGGTTTCTACCTATAGATGCACTAGCATTGGGGCAAAAGTCCCAAGAGGATGCCCCACTGTCAGCATCATGGTCTATGAGGGGCAGCAAAGCTGGCCATGTTGTGAAAGATTTTCAATGGCTGAGGACATGATACCATGAGTCCTCAAGAGTTAGAATCATAGAACGGTTACAGCAGAGGAGGGGGTCATTCGGCCCGTGCCAACTCTCTGCAAGAACACTACAGCTAGTCTCACTCCCCCACCCTTTCCCCATAGCCCTGCAATTTTTTTTCCTTCAGGTACTTATCCAATTCCCGTTTGAAAGCCATGATTGAATCTGCCTCCACCACCCTTTCAGGCAGTGCATTCCAGATCTGTCTAGACACCTCATGATTTTGAACACCTCTATCAAATCTCCTCTCAACCTTCTCTACTCTAAGGGGAACAACCCCAGCTTTTCCAGTCTATCCACGTAACTGAAGTCCCTCATCCCTGGAACTATTCTTGTAAATCTTTTCTTCACCCTCTCGAAGGCATTCACATCCTTCCTAAAGTATGGTGCCCAGAATTGGACACAATACTCCAGTTGTGGCCGAACCAGTGTTTTATAAAGGTTCATCATAACTTCCTTGCTTTTGTACTCTATGCTTCTATTTATGAAGCCCAGGATCCCGTATGCATGTTTTAACCACTTTCTCAACCTGCTCTGCCACCTTCAACGATTTGTGCGCATATATCTCCAGGTCTCTCTGCTCGTGCACCCCCTTTAGAATTGTACCCTTAAGTTTATATTGCCTCTCTTCGTTCTTCCTACCAAAATGTATCACTTCGCACTTTTCTGCGTTAAATTTCATCTGCCCATATGTCCACCCATTCCACCAGCCTGTGTCCTCTTGAAGTCTATCACCATCCTCCTCACTGTTCGCTATACTTCCAAGTTTTGTGTCAATCTGAGTTGAACCCTTAATAATTTTTTTTTTTTTTTTTTAAACTCATTCAATAAAATATTGGTTTAGCTTTGTTATCTAGGCCAACTGGAGCCCAGTGCTGTACTAAACATAGACTGACATCTACTTTGGATCAAAGGTGACTAATTTAAGCAACAAAATCAACAACTTAAATGCTCCACACACTTCACATCTGAGATTGGATCAGTAGTCATACAAAAAAGGTTTAGTCTGTTTGTGACCAATGTGGAAGAGGTTGTGTGGGGAGTCCAGAGACCGTTACTCATTCATGCCTGATTCTCTATCTGATTTGGGAGTGGATGAGTACTTCTGGAGCAGAGGTCTCTCTGTACCAAGACCCAAGCTTCAAAATTTTTGTAATCAGAGCCACATTTCAAATCATGAGTCAATACTGTTAAACCATTGTGCTGAATCCAAAGCAGGTTTCACACTTCAAAGTTGCAGTGACAAAAGACAAATGTTGTGCAAGTTAGTCACTGAAAGTAAACTTTAAACCTCAGAGTTGCCATCAGTCTTGTGTCACAGTAGCTGTTGAGTGGGGACATACCAAACAGAGGCAGTCACAGCATACCACAAAACAAAATGTCATTAATCTGGCGGGGGGGAATGATAAAAGAACTTTTCAAAATTTGGACATAAAAATAACTGAAAGAAGCTTATAAACTATGAAGACGACCTCATTCTCACTAACCCAAAAGCTCACAAAACATCAGTTGAACTGGTCAATAATGACAAATGGCATTTCAAACCTTTACCGCTGTGGGAATTAACAGGGAGGTCTGTTACTGCTGAAAGGACAGAGAATAATACACATTTTCCCAAAAAATGTTTTTTGCACAGTGAGGCAAAATATTGTGCCCACCTAACAACTTGCATTTCTATAGCATTCTTCATATGCAGCAATGTTTCAAGTGGTTCAAAATGAGTAGACACAGAGCAGGAGAGGGAGGGGGAGAAAGTGCACATGGGACTAAAGCACAGTCAAAGAGCCTGAAGACTAGGTTTGACGATGTAGATACAAGTAACAAGGCAGAGGAGCAGGAGTAAAAAAAGTTTCAGAGGATAGGGACATGGCGGCCGAAGGAGAAGCCCACAATGGTGAAGACACAAAGAGTAAGCCAGTGTTGAAGGTGCAGGGTGTTTTATGCAAGGATGCAGAGCTAGAAGGGATCATGGAGGTAGGTTGGGCCAGGCCATGAAAGGATCTGACAACTGAACAAGGACCTTTAAGCCAATTAAATAGGGAATAGGAAGCCAGTGTAGCTGATTGTGGGTGGCAAGGCAGGGGGAAGGGGGGTAAAGAGAGAGAAAGAGAGAGAGAAAGAGAAAGAGAGAGAGAGAGAGAGAGAGAGAGAGAGAGAGGAGTGAAGGCCTTGGTCTGGATGAGAACGCAGGCTACAATGTTTTGGCTATTAAGTGCCTTAAAAGACAGTGACTAAAGTAATATTGCTCCATGAGATGCTGGCAATATCCCACACCGATGTGGAACTTGAACAAATGAGGAAGAATTAATAATTCTAAGCACAGATGCCCTGTACTTCAACCTTCATCATTTTGCCTGCTACATGCAATGAACTAACATTGATCTTACAATGACCTTGATAAATCAATAGTCTAACAATATTTTGTGTTCCAAAAAATCTTTCCAGATAACTGATTCTTGGCAATGTTATCAGTTCGTAAATATGATGCATGATGATGCCAAATAACAGTGATTTGATATCTGTTCATTCCATTTTGCACTGACACAAACTTGAATGATTAATATCATGGCATTATGCATTCGCAAAGTTTTATTATCTTTATAAAAGAACATGAGTCAACAAAGTTACATATGTTGACCATTGGTGCATGAATAACAAAGAAAGTAATCTAAGTAGATCTATAAAGTGCCGTAATCTACAGGTCTACGGACCAAGAGCTGTACAGTGGGATTAGGCTGGACAGCTCTCTTTCAGCTCGCACAGACACGATGGGCCGAATGGCCTCCTTCTGTGCTGTAAACTTTTATGATTCTATGACAGCCAAATTTAATTTGGCTTCAAAAAGGCATAATGTGCCAAGTGGAAAAAAAAGTGACTTCACATCATACAAATTTTCATGTGGAGTGGAATTTTGTTCATATGCAATAGTTCAAGAGAATTTTGCATGCAACAAGGCTGATCACGAAACGACTGACTGCGTAAGCCACAGAATTGAGACTTGGTAATAATTAATCTATATTAATGCCACAAATTTGGTTATTTATATTGTAGCACACATTTTGTTACATCAGGCATGTAAATGTAACTATTACAGCATTAACAGCACAAAATTAAAGACAAGCTCTCCATACATACACTTTAAAATAGTTACACTTGTGAGTTAATAGACAAAATTGTTAAAACTTCCGCAGCATTTGCTACAGTAACAACAGATGATAGATACATTTTTACTACAAAAACACAATGCAGTTTAGACATCATGGAAAATTAAATATTTTTCATACACTCAAGCATTAACTTCATATTCTTGTTCTGAATTTAGCATGGACCCCAAAACTGTCATAATTTATATTTTAATCAATTTTTCATGTTAATTCGAAGTCCATTAAGACTGGATGAAACAATGCAACAGCAGTAACATGCAGTTAGTTTACTCATTACCTCTGGAGTTTCTTTACGTAAAGCTTCTGGGACTCAGAAGTTTATTGGCACAATAGCATTTTCCTTGATAACTAAAGTAGAAGCTGTAATAAAGGATATTGCTGCTCTCGTGGAGTTAATCTAATTGGCTCAAACCCCTACTACTTTCATAGTAGAAACATAGATCAAAGCCTGGCAGAAGCCCTATCAATATAAAAAGTGTCACTTTAATTACTAGAAAATCTTACTCACCATGCTGTGTGAAGAGGTCACTGTGCACTATTTCTATCAAACAGTACAGCTTCTGACGCACGAGTCTGCCCGGTGGAACATTGTGGATAAAGTCTGTAAACAGTTTGCTGTACAGAAAGGCAATTAGACAAGCCATGAGTAAATGATGATCTAATTAGGGCCTTAAATATATCAAAAAATCACTTTATATTCAAAGTTCTCTCTTAATGAGGTTCACCACAAGGAGCACAGACCCCTACTTAATTGCAATTCCCCATGAGATTCTGCAGACAGAAATACAATTTTCAATTTTGTGGTTTGGTAAGATGTTACTGAATGGATTATAGATTATTATAACTCAATATTTTAAACTTTGTTGGCTAAATTGTTTTCCAGCATGTACAAATAAAGGATTCTTCAGGATATTTAATCTGGCTATTTGAGGTTTATACATACACACACACATACATACACACCTTTGCAGTCTGTATGTCAAACAAACATGCCAATCAGGAAGTATTTAAATAGCATACACTTCTTCACAAAACTTCCGAGCTTGACAATCACTTTCTTCTCCTTATAATAGATTAGCAATTACTATTTCAACCAACAAGTAGCATCATGCACATCTCCTCACTGGAAAAGATAGATTCCATGCAGGACTATATACAAATGCAGTATCTTCCGTTTGACTACTGGTACTACAACAACGAGTAATGTTCCTTACTCCTTTAGATACAGTTTGTACAGGTGAACAGACACACACAGCTACTTAATTTAGGAAAGATCTGCCACCAATCAAAACAAAAAAGGGTTTAAAAACTGCCAAATCCACAACAATGGATAGATCAGAAGACTTTTGAAGATCAGTAGAATGTGTAGCAATGAAAAGACACATCATTAATTAAGGAACTATCAGTCAGAGACTCCCACCACAAAAAGAACAATTTATCTTGGTGTACATCATTGACAAAGAATCTCAGTGCAAAACCAGAAAAGACATGGGGGCCGATTTTCCCGCAGGTGCGGGGAATTGTCGGGTTCCCCGAATGTCGGGGCTCCCACACGAGTCTAATTGGGTCTGCCACATCGATGCAATTTTCCCTCAATTGGCCAATTCATTTCCAGCGTGTGGGAACCCTTGCTAATTGACTATTACAGTCAGAAAGCCCCACAGTATGATGTCATCATTCGTGGTGCTTTCAAGGTCCACAGCAAGCACTGCATCCTCTGAAGGCTTCCAAACGAACCATTCAGGATGGCCGAGGAGCCTGCAGCAGCTGTGGCCAGTGCCAGACCCCGAGCTGCCTCCAAATTCGACGAGGCTTCACTGCAGGCATTATTAGATGGGGTTAGGGCCCACAGGGAGGTCCTCTTCCCTAGGTCAGGGAGGAAGAGGCCTCCCACTGAGACCAAGGCTGCATGGATGCAGGTGTCAGCAGATGTCAACTCGCTGGGAGTCACCAGAAGAACCTTGGCATTACATCTCTAACTCCTTCCTTTACTCCCCCACAGTACCATCCAGAGCCCCCCTCCCCACTGTGGATGATGAAGAGGCTGTGCAGCCAGACTCCTCAGAGGAAGCTCCAACCTCTGAGGGCGCAGCGTCAGCAGAAGTAAGCACACCCAGCACCAGCGCAGACACTCACACCTTGCGGGGACCTTTGGGATATAGAGTAGTGTTTGTTACCTGGTGTGTCACAGCTCACAAGTGAGCATCAGCAGATTGTGGAGACCGGGACAGCAGTGGAGAGTCCTCGTCAGAGGGCGCAGGACTCTGCCAGCTCAGCTCAGCTGCATGTCGACCCTCTGCCTCTGGGTCCATCCGTAAGATCAGAGGTGATGGAACTCCATGCACAGATGCAGGAGTCTCTGGCAGGTTTTGTCTCTAGGGTCGCTGCGAGTGTGGAGTGAATGGAGGAGTCCATAGCGAAGATGAGCTGAGCCTTTGCGTAGTCATTGGCGCATGAACGCATCACCATGTAAAGGTTGGCACCCTCCAGGGAGGAGATAAGTCGCCAGGGTATGGAAAACATGGTGAGTGTTCATAATAGAGTGACATCTCTTGAGGAGCGATGGGCATCTATTGAACAGAGAAACCAGACCTTCATGGAAGTCCTTCTGAGTAGGACTGCCAGTGCAGATACAGGTCCCCATGGCCTCCTGATGCGCAGCAAGGTGCTCTCAAGCCACATCCAAGCGCTGGCCCCTTCTGGCCTGTGCAGCTTCAGGTGAGTGAGCAGCAGCCTGGCGCTCCTGCTGATGATGCTGCTGTTCCTGGTTCTGCTGCTGATGCCTCTGCTGCTGGAGATCCTCTAATGGCATGAAGGGAAGGGAAAAAAGGCCTCCCATACTTCTGGTAGATGCCTCCGTTGAGGAAGCGCTGAGTGAGGGTGCCGAGCGGTGCTTCCCAGGAGCTCACACTGGAGAAGTGTGTGAGGCTCCAACCTTCCACAGCTGTGCCTAAGCCTTGAACAAGTTGCCCCAAGCCTGAAACAACAAGGTCCTGCAACCTACAAATGCTGTCTGATTAAATCTCTTCTTTCCAGATTGACCTGCAGCTGAAAGTAAGCGAGCTGATATTGTTCACGCCAGGTTTCATCAGCGGTGTTCCCACCAGGCATGTTTAGCATGGGAAAAGGCTGAAAGTAGCAAGGGCCCCTTAAAATGGCATTATAGATGCCAATTATTGGTGATTAGGGTGCCTAAAGACCAGTCCCACCTGCTGCGGGCGGGACTGATTCGGGTCGGATTGAAACGCCGGGGTGAAAGTTGGACGGGGCGGGGAATCAGGCCGGGGGTGGGTCGCAACCCCCTAATTTTGTGATTCTCCCCCCCCCCCCCCCCCCCACATGCCTGAAACCCCGCCTGACGGCTCCAGGAAAATCGACCCCATGATCTCCAATTTTATGATGCTGGCAAAATCTGTACTGCATCCACCCACAGTGCATACGGCTTTCCTCGCAAATCTAATAAGCTGCCCGTTTTCTATGTGCAGGAAGATTGGCCAGCAGCCTGATAGGCTTAGGGATAGAAAATCAGGTCAGGCAGCAGCTCTAAAAGAGCTTTTTAGTCCATAAAAAAAAAAATCACTTTTCTGATAAGGACAATGGGGGCAAAGGGGAAACCAGAATAAGCTCACATTATTTTAGGATTGCACCTTGTAAGTCCCTACTGCAAGAAGTACAGCAAAGGAGGGGCAGTCCTGTTTTGAGACCTCTGTGGCACACACAGTAATTCAATATCTGGGCCAGCCAGGTCCACAGTGCTCCAGGGCGCTGTTAATAAATGATCAGCCAAGCTTGTTGACTAATGGAACCTGGATGGGTAAACCCTAACTGACAATCCCAAATAGCCACATTTTATATTGCACTCAATAAAGGAAAAATACTTTAAAAACTACACTGGGACAACCCATTCCTTACCTAAGTTCCTTGGGATCAAACACCAGCTTTACATCATTGACAATTGTTGGTAGGTATTTCAAAGCTGCCCCCTGTAAACAGCATAAATAAGCTCAAGTCCGAAGAGAAATTGGTACCTTTCAAATACACTGCATTAAAAAGAACTTAACATTTTGATAAACAATAATCAAGTAGCATATTAACTTCTTTGTCAATTTGAAACTTTTTTATACAAGGCATAATGGCACAGAATTTGCGGTTGGGTTGACGACGAACTGGTAGCGTTCGCCATCATTCCACCTTTGAAACTAACCACAACTTCAGGATTTGGCGCAGGCGCAGGCAGAAATCCCAAAGCTGCGGTCAGTCATTGACAGCTCCGAAACTGGCTGCAATGTGACCCCACCACACAGAGCTGGCAATATGTGTTATCAGCCAACTCATTGAAACAGACGAAAACTTTGGCTCTTCCACAGTAATTACACTGTTAAATTCCCCACTAAAAGTTAGACCCAAAGGGATTAGGTGTAACTGGTTTTTTTTTAGCATTATTACTGCTAAACAAATGTTAAGGGTCTGGAAAACAAATTTTAATTTTGCACAATGTGAATTTTGTCCAATTTAATAAAAATTTAAATTAAGAAACTTTTCCCCCCAAAAATTTGTAATTTAAAAAAAAAGTTTGCCCATCTTCATTTCAGGTTTGCCTTTTCCCCCCAATGCGAGAGCCCCAATCTTTGTTTTGCTCTCCCTAATATTTTTTAAAAGTTAGAATTTTAAGAGCTTACCCACTTCCTTGTTTGTTACCGGTGAGAATTCTGTGTTTTGATTGGCTGCTTAGACAGCCTGTTGATGTCTCAGCAGTTCGCACAAGGGAATCCCCACTAACTTCCATTGATTTGAATTGAAGATCAGAAAACCCGAAGTTCTTGACGCAGGGATCGCGAGATCCTTGCGTGAAGCGTACTTCGGGGCCAGCAGCAAACGGACCGCAAATTCCGGGCCAATTAACCTGAATGTTCTCATTAGAAAAATGGATTGTAGCAAATTTAACAATGTCAAAGAACGGTCACTGGCTTATTAACAAATCTGTGCAGTACCTCGTTACTTCACATTAATTTCACCCCAATTTATCAACTCCTCTATTGTTGCAAAAGCTCACATTCTTCCTTAGTGACAAGACAGACAAATTACCACATGAAATCCCGATAGCTGCTGATGCCACTCTTACTCAATAAAAAGCCCTTTTAGTAGGTGAGAAAAATGAAGGTTTTTTTTTTTTTAAATCGGAGTAATTTTCTACTCACGGTACAGCCGAGAACTGAAACAAAACCTTATCCTGTGTCATTGTTGGGACTCAAACTATGATGTGAATTGAATGTATGAACCCTCCACTGGGCTACTTGGGATTTGGAAAATACTTTTTTGAAAAAGCAATTTGAACATTTAACCTTTATTTTTTTTAAATTCGATCAAAATTCTGGAAAATTTACAGCTACATGTTCTCTCGGTATTCTTTTGGAGCAAAAAAGACTAATGAGAGGCAAAAAAATCCATCAGCACTAAAAAAAAGTCATCTAAGAGAAAGGATTGCCCACTGAGAATAAAGTATCGATGCAATATAGGCCTAAATATCTGAAACATTGAACTTTACTAGAGTTCAATGGATGAGAGCAGAATCTCACCGTTGTTAACAAGAGAACCAGAACAGAAGTTGTTAGAGATGCAGCGAGAGTCAAAAGAGGGGTTGGGGGAGGATCTTTTAGGCACAAATATTTGTTTTCCTTAAGCTTCCTCACATTTAAAGCCATGCTTAGTCAGGATCCCTCCCCTTAACAGACAAATTGTCTGGAAGAGTTTAAAAACAGTGAAGTAATAGACTTGCTTTCTGAAATTGATTGACTTGACTTATTCCACATGTAGATCAAGAGGGTTTGTGCCGATTTCTCAAACAATCCTTTCCAATGCCCTTTCACTACTTTCTCATAACCGAAATAATACTAAAGGAAAAAAATACTTGTGGGTTGATTTGGCATAATGATTGCACAAAATCAGTTTTATATATATATATATATATATATATATATATATATAGATAGTCGTTGTATATGTGTATATACATATATATAAATAAATGCACGTGGATATTAATGTATATAAATATACGTATATAGAAAATATATAAATAAATATATACAATTAAGTTAAAGTACTTTACAGTTGTTGTTCACTCTGCATGAGTTTTCAGAAACAATCTTAAGCTTGTTAAGTAATGCACACCCATAAGCAAACTTAGCTTAAATAAATGAAGTAGCCTTCACTATCTTAAATTTGCAAGCAAAACATACCTTAACTATTACTGTCTGATCTGAAGTGCTGCTCATCATGTCATTGATTGACCTGAACAGCTCCCTCAAGGAATCCATAAAGTCAGTTTCTCCCTTATCTTCATACAATCTTAAAAGAAAACAGAAACAAATCTGATCAATGCCTTACAATTCAGTTAAAATTTGGAAAGAAAAAAACAGCAACTATAGGTGATGAATTAATTTGTCTCCTAATTATAAATATTATTCAATGATGAATTCATCAAAGCTTCTGGATATATTATATAAATGCATAAAGCAAGTAGCTACAAACTATTAAAATAAAGTCTACAAAAATGAATACTGGAATGTTATCTATTCTAACTCCTGTCCCTTTCTAGTACCAATGGCAAAGGATTACATACACATGACCATGTAAGATGAACAGACCAGCTAAAGCTTGTACGACTTGCTGGAATTGATATCTGTGGCTAAGGTACAGTATTTTTGGTATAGAAATTTGAATAGAAATTTTTGTTACGTGTTCTGCATATATAAGAATTGTAAACTGAAGTACTCCATCAAGGAATCTTGGCTTTTGATGGCAAAGTCTATAGGCTGCTGATGTAAAGATTTATTGAAAGAAACTTCGTTGTACTATAAAAAAAATGAAAGAATATAATCCGTTCGATTAACTTAAGACCAATGTACAGATAATTGTGAATTAATGGTGTATTTTTAAATTGAAGATTGAATGAAGCATTAAAAATGATGAGCCTTTACAAAAAACTCAACCTTAACCCTGCTATAGATTGTTCAATAAAATTTGGGTTTCACTGATTGCTTGAGTAATAGCAGATCATTTATCCTCCACTTCCTATTTGTAAATGGCAATTATTAATACAAAATCTGGGACGTCTTGTATGTTAGCATCCAACTGGCGTTTTTTGAAGAACATTGTAATTTACATATGAGAATGAAATGATAACAGACAGTAGGTTCCCTTCATAAATGAGGTAAATGCTTATTCTTTTTGCTTTGCTTTATGTTCAAGCTAAGAAATGTAATTGCCAGGGAAAGAGAGAGCAATTAGCACCAAATTATGAGTGCTTCTGTGCTGTGAATTCATGTCCTCTAGAAAATGGACTTAGTCTGCTGAAACTCGTATCTCTTAGCACCTTTGCAGTCCTCAGAGGCTAATAGCCATTGTTTCACTTGAAAGGGTGGAGAGGTCTGAAGCCTGGTGCTGGGAGAGCATGGGAGACCTGCAATGGAGCAGATAGATAACATGATAGCAAGTAGAGCTAACAGTGAATCAGAGGATTCACAATTTTATAAAAATTGGGATGTTTATACCGCATTGGGAACAACATCAGTGCCATTAATTTACAGTGACCGAGTAAGTAAAATTCCATTTTTATTAAATGGCATTCTGGAAATTTTGCTTGATGTTTTAGGGATTGAATACCACAACATTCTCCGTTATTCTGTGTAAACTGCGTTAATGGCATATTATTTCCTTTACCTATAAGTATTTAGATTTTATCCCTCATCAACTTTAAAACTGAGAATTCACAGCAAGTTGGTATACAAGATGCACCAACTAGAGGTAGATATCTGGTATTTCATATAAAAGGAGCAGGCAATGGCAAATTAAATTAACAGAGAAATATAAAGTGCTATACATAGAAAGAATTTCTCTGTGAAGTTAACTTATAGAAGTACATAAAGTAGTAAATTGTGTTGAAAAGATAAATCCAGAAAACTACGTTAAATGAAATTCAAAGAGAAGGACAAGGGGACCATGGAATCATTTAAGAACTACTTTAGGATCATTTTGGATGGATGAACGAAGATGGACCAAATGGCCTTCCTCATCCATAATTATCTTGTGATCTAGCAGTAGCATTTTCTAAATGGCGAAAAGCTAGGAACTATGAAGGAGCAAAGAGATTTAGGAATCCAAGTACAGAAATCACTAAAAGCTAGTGGGCAGGCAATGTTCCCTTTATGCTGCACGGCCGCACAGCTCTCTGGCGGTATTTTGCATGGGCCGCGCAGCCCCTTAAAGGGGCCACGCATCCAAAAAAAAATAACGGGAACATTGTGGACAGGTACAAAAAATAATTTAAAAGGCTATTGGAATGTTGGCCTTTATCTCATGGGGTTGGAATACAAAGAGTTGGAAGTTATGTTACAGTTATATAAAACTCTGGTTAGACCCTATTCAGAGTACTGCATTCAATTCTGGGCACCATATCTCAGGAAGCATATATTGGCCTTGGAGGGGGTACAGCGCAGATTCATCAGAATGATATCTGGGCTTAAAGAGTTAAATTATAATAAAAGGTTGCATAGAGTAGGCTTGTATTCCATTAAATATAGAAAATAAAGGGGTGATCCAATTGAGGTGTTTAAGATGATTGAAGGATTTGATAGGGTCGAGAGAAACTATTTCCTCTGGTTGGGGGGGGAGTCCAGACAAGGGCCACAACCTTAAAATTAGAGCTAGGCAGTTCAGGGGTGATATCAGGAAGCCCACAAAGGGTAGAGGAAATCTGAAACACTTTCCCCCCCGCCCTTCCCCCCCCCCCACCGCCCCCCTTCTCCCCCCCCAAAAAAAGCTGTTGAGACTAGGTCAATTGAAAATTTCGAAACTGAGATTGATGGATTTTTGTTAGGCAAGGTTATTAAGCTTTACGGAACCAAGGCAGGTAGGTGGAGTTAAGCTACAGATCACCCATGATCTAAATGAATGGCGGAACAGGCTCGAGGGGGTGAATGGCCTACTCCTGTTCCGATGTTCCTTCCAATGGTCCTATGATTACTGGCACAGATATCAAGCTTAGCAGACAGCAAATATATAACACAGCACAGAATAGTTAGTGTCTTACACTCAAGTATTCAAACATTGGAGGCAGGGAGGCTGCAATGCGGTCGGGAAATCCAGGGGAACTGGTTTCCTGCAGGCCACCCGAATTTAATGGCAGGACCCAAATAGCATTTACAATCACTGTTTCCTGCTGGCTGGTGGTCGGGTGAGTAGGCCTGCGGCACCAGGCCGCAGAGAGAAGGGAGGGAGGGAAGGAGGGATTGGGTAGGGGGAGGATTAGATCAGAGGCCGGAGGGGGATTGAGGGCCGGAGGGGGGGAAGGTCGTAAAGGTGAATGGGAGCCGGAGGTGGGAGGTCGGAAGGCCGGAGGGGTGATCAGGGGGCAGAGGGGGAGTTCCCCACCAAGACATCTAAAATTCCACCCTCCCATTATCTCTGAACTCCTGTTCCTATTTTCCTTCTTATGTACTGGGAGGGGAATGGTGTTTAGCTGCACTTGGGGCAGTCTTATGCTTTGGTAGAAATTTGGGTCAGCCTGGGTTCTGGTAACAGTGGGGGGGTGGTCCATTGATCTGGGATCCCTGTACAGGGAAACCTAGGATTTGACATAACTATGGAAGGTAAAGCGGAGGTTTGGTACAACTAGAGGTGGAATGTGAGGTTTGGTTCTCTAGTGCATTCCTGGTGTTCGTCAGCAACTAGGAGAGAGATAGGGCAACACTGGGAGGGGGAGCCTTGTTCGACAGCACTGGTTTGTGATTTTCTACGGGATGTATATAAATCATGAATTTGGTCTTTTGTGATTGATTCTTAGACACGTACCTCTGTGCTTCTCTGTATGTGTCTCCCACACATGCAAAGGTGAACAAGAGTGATCATTTTAAAAATTAGCTCAAATTAAAATGAGGGAAGATATTCTGTCCCTCGCTCTCTGTCTCACAGATGTCACGAGTTAGAACTTTAACATTTTCTGTTGACATAACTGGTGATAATCAGGTGAAAATTAGAGGCTGTTTGCTTCAAAATTTAAAATGTTTTTTGCTTTAAAAATGTACTCAAATTAGGGTGAGGAAAGACACTCAGATTAATGCATTTCTGAAGTTTACAGAACACAAAACAAAGGTGACAACAGGTGTCTAATCAGTATGCTCTATTTCTCTGTTTAAAAACTACTTAATATGAACTTTTGACGAAAGGTCATCAACCTGAAACGTGAACTTTGTTTTTCTCTCCATAGATGCTGCCTGACCTGCTCAGTATTTCCAGAATTTTCTGTTTTTATTTCAGATTTCCAGCATCCACAGTATTTTGCTTTTGTAGTATGAACTTTAGCTGAATAAAGTTTTTGAAATGTATTCTCTTAATTTTTATAATTAAAACAATACTGATCAGAAACTGCCAGAAACTAAGGAAAAATAAACAGCAGCTCAACGACTGAATTGTAGTAATGATCCCAAGAAACTAGGTACACTTCATGTCCTCAGACTGCACAATTTAGATTCAGCTAACATCAGAGCTCTGAGCAAAAATATGAAGCTCAAGCTTAGGGGAGGCTGATGTTTTCAAGGATAAACTTTAACAAAAGCAGTGAAAGATACAAAAGACAATTCACAAATATAATAATGTTATTGTGAATTGTATAATTATTTTAATGTTTTTATTTGTTAAAATCCTCTTTCCAAATTCTTTCAGGACCGGTGTGCACCCGTGCTCCATTTCCACATCGTAGCATTCCCTCCTCCGCAAGAAACATCATAGCCTCTGATTCCCAATATGATATCTTCTGGTAAATTTAGATTTACATACAATTACTGTTTGAAATTTACAAAACAGTACAATATGCACTTCAATAAACAAATCTGCAGGAAACCTTTATAAAACATAGTTTGCAAATTGTACCTTCAGGAAGATTTCTGTCTTCAAATTATAGGAATGCGGTCTATATACCAATGCAACTTGCCAGCTTTTAACCAAAATGGTAATAAAATAGGAAATATAATATACTGATATGGATTATGCATTAGATATTATGGCATTTAAAATGCATAGTGGGATGGCACTATCAAACATTAAAGTATTATACTGTAGCAAGAGAGTATAAGCTGTCATTATGAATGTACTTAAATGCATTGAAACAAGGAGGGGAAAAAAGTTTCTTTAGTGTAAATCACTGTCAGCTTGACTTGTAAGAAAATTACACATGCAAACTTGTTATAATTGATAAAATACAAAACAGAACCTCAAACAATATGATGGATATAGTTCAATCAATATAAAACTTTTGGTAATCGTCATCCCTAATCCAAACAATAAATATATTATACATCAATTGTACTCCCGAAGCTTAAAAAAAACAGTGCATGCACTTCCTTAAATGCATTTTAGAAATTATGATGTTGGTAGCATTCCAGAAGATTACATCCATTGCAATTAAAATCTACACTTTGAGTTCCCTTGATGCCTCAATGGACAAATGTACCAGCTGGTATGATACCGAGTCATACTAAGAAGGTCTCAGATCTGATGTATCTGATCTCACCCAGAGTGACAGTAGAGATACAACAATTAACTTAAGCAGCCATGGGGTGGTCAGCAATAAAAAAAAAGCCAGAACTCCTCATCCTAATGTAGCTGGAAAGTGTGCATGCGTGGACAGCAGTTGAGGAGAGGACTGGACTCGGCTGTGACGTATCTGATTGGTTAAGTAGCATACCATCACTCTCTGTCTAGACTCATGAGTGGGATGAATGATCAATTGCAGCAAGTGATTTATTACTCAATCTGTTAAGAAACTAGTATTTTCAATGTTGCCAGGATTTCTTGTGCGGAATTGTGGTACTTGGACAGCAAATTGTACTAAAGCAGCATTTGTAGCAAGTGCCAAGTCATTTGCCCTTCATATGAAGAATAGCCACTTGGATGACATGCTGGGAAGCTACTGGTATCCATGGAACTGCACCCCAGCCTGAGTCAATGCCTTAAGAGGAGTGAACATTGGAAGGGCGAGAAAGGTGGAACTGGAAAACAAATCCATATTGAAAATAAGGGACTTTAAACAAAAAATAAATAAACCCTACCAATGTATATGAAGTAGACATAGATCCCCTAATAAACATACCAGGAACATGTTAAAGTACAAGGCCCAAAATAAGTCACATACATAATACAATAAAGATTTATTCCAGAAATGTAATTTCCAAATGTTTTGTTACTCAGACAAGAAATATACAATTTATAAAATAACCTTACTTGGTTCTCAAAAATATAATCCAGATAGTTTTACATTCTAAATTTAACTTCTAATTCTTTACCATGAGACAAAATTGTATCCAATAATCTTGACAATCACATACTAAGAATGTAGCAAACGTACGTTATGCAGTGACAGCAGCCTTTTACACTTGTATACAAAAAGACAGCACTCAGCTGATAGAAATAATGTAGAAAACATCGAAGAGCAATTAATTTTACTTTGTTTCATTCTGGTTGACTGCCAATCAGTTACACTATCTTGTGAATTAGTTGTATGTCTATCCCAAAGAGCAACAATCAAAATGCAGACATTCAATTAGAACAAGAACATAACTCTAGACCTGAACATCATGAATTTGACCTGGATAGAAATACAGACTGTTGAATTAGGTTTCTGTGCTTCTATGGATTACATCAAACATTAGCAAGCCAACTAAATGAGTTATGAAAAACAACCAATGGGTCAAATTGACAAAAGTAATTATTGGAGATATGCACCATACTGCTCCAGTCAAAGTCACCAAGAACATTCTTCTTTGGTGACCATGGCTATGGCAGTCAGTGGGATATTTTTCCATTTCCCACACCATCAATTCTTGCCATTTCTAGGTAATATTGTCAATTATTATTGAATTAAGGAGAATTTTATGCTGTGGGCCCATGCCCACTAGGAGCTGGATTAAGACTGTCCAAGCTTATTTCATGTAGGACCCTTATACCAGAAAGAGAGTAGAGAGGAGATTTGTGAGGGGTGATGATCATTATGAGGGAGTCACTCAACACTGGGGATCGACACAAAACTGCAGGCCCATTAGTCTTAATTCAATTCTGGGTAAATTAATGGAATCAATTATCAGAAGTAAAGTTCAGGATTATCTATACAATATAACAACAGAAAATGCTGGAAAAACTCAGGTCAGGCAACATCCGCGGAGAGAAATTTGAGTTGACGTTTCAGGTCGAACCCTTCTTGAAAACTGGAAAGAAAAGAAACTAGATCGAAGGCAGGGCTGCGATCGGACAAAAGAATAAAAGAAACAAAAGAAGTAAAAGAGATTAGAAGCTAGACGAGATGGTAATAGGCTGAGATTAGGTGTAAAGTGTAAAATTATCGATACAATAATCACTTAAAACAGCAGTCAACATGGATTCAGGAGGCGGGGGGGGGGGAGATCCTGCCCAACAAGCCTCTGTAAAAATATCCCTAAGTGGGCATAACAATGTCAGCTGAAATTTAATGCAGACAAATGTAAATTACTGCAGATTGGAAGAAAGGTGTTAAAATGGCTGATGAGAATATTCACAGAATCACAGAATCTACAGTGCAGATAGAGGCCATTTCGACCCATCGAGCCTGCACCGACACATATCCCACCCTATCCCCGTAACCCCACGTATTTAATCCCCTAACACTAAGGGTCAATTTATCATAGCCAAATCAACCTAACCTGCACATCTTTGGACTGTGGGAGGAAACCGGAGCACCCGGAGGAAACCCACACAGACACAGGGAGAATGTGCAAACTCCACACAGACAGTCGCCCGAGGCCAGATTTGAACCCGGGTCCCTGGCGCTGTGAGGCAACAGTGCTAACCACTATGCCACTGTGCCCCCCTATTGAAAGAGACTTAGCCGTCTCTGTAGACGCGACACTCAACAGGTCCAACTAATGCTGAAAAGCAATTAACAAAGTCAACAGACTGATATGTAGCCAAAACAGAAGACCATGCGCAGGATTTTCATTCAGGAGTCGGGTTGGAGGCGAGACTAAAACTTTCGGGGTTGTAGTCCCGCCTCCATCGAGATGCGGCCAATCCACGCGATTTTAACTTGATTGACCTTGTTAGGCCAATTAAGGGCCACCCGGCAACAGGTGATGTCACAGACTGAAATTTAATCTGTCAAGACGTTTTGACAGATGAAATATCAGCGTTTCACAGCTGTTTAAAGCTGTCAAACACTGACAGTCTTACTTCTAACATGAGTCCTTCTCCACAGACTCAGTTAGAAATCTCTCCTGCACAGAAAGCTGCAGGCTGTCACTTTTGACAGTTCACAGCCATTCTGCTTTCTGTGCCGGTGAGATGAGGGACTCCCCGAACCTAAAGGAAGGAAGGCTGAAAAGAAAAGGTAATTTACACTTCTTTAATCACTTTAGACACACCAAACACACTTACCTTTGCACTCATGCACCCATCACTCACCTGAACACTGACATCTCGACCCCTCCAAGCCCTTCAACCCGACGGCCCGACTCCTCCAACTTGGCGTAGTTTGGAGCCGTCGGGATTCCCACAGTTCAAGCTTAAAAATAGGGATTAGGCTAAAAACTGCCTGTTAATTACCTGCTAGCAGGCAGTTAATTGGCACTAATCCCTTCCCGCCTCGGGTGGGCGGGTTCCAGTGCGGGGCGGGTACCCACCTCCTTTGAAACTGGCATGGAGGCGGGTTGGGGGCGGGATGGGGTCGGGGCCCCCGATTTCGGGATTTTAACCCCCCACACGTCTCCAATCCCAACTCCACGGCATAATGAAAATCGAGCCCTATAAGTCAGAGGAAGTCATGATCAAACTACATACCGCTCTGGTCACACCATACCTTGAATAAACAAACGCCTCATGACTCTACGACTCACCCTGGCCCGGAACCAGTGCACTATGGTCATCAGTGTGTACGCCCCAACACTGGAAGCCACAGACGAGACCAAAGAGGAATTCTACTCCAGCCTCGAACAATCCCTGTCTCCTGTCCCAACGGGCAACAAGCTGATCCTCCTTGGCGACTTCAATGCCAGAGTTGGAAAGGACACAGAACTCTGTGGAGGTGTGATCGGCAGAGAGGGGGTAGGGAAAGCCAACTCCAACGGTACCCTCCTCCTGACGAAATGCTTAGAACATGGCCTTGTCATAACCAACACCTTGTTCCGTCAGAGAGACAAGTACAAGGCTTCATGGCAACACCCTCACTCCAAGCACTAGCATCTGCTGGACTACGTCATTGTCCGAGCGAGGGACCGCAAGGACATCCGCATCACCCGCGCCATGACAGGAGCGGTCGACTGCTGGACAGACCACCGCCTAATCCGCTCTGTCATCTCCATCAACGTAGTCCCAAAGCAACGGCGGCAACAGAAGCAATGCCGCAGGTAAATCAACTCTGAAGCACTCAAAGACCCTGCTAAGAAAGCCCTATTTAGCCTGCACCTCACAACCAACCTGACGACTCCAGTGATTCAGAGGCACACAGAGGGGTCGATTTTAATTTGGGTGCGGGAAATTGTCAGGTTCCCCGAATTTGGTGTTTCCCACACGAATCTAAATGGGTGTGTGAGATTGATGCAATTTTAACTCAATTGGCCAATTGATTTCCAACGTGTGGGAACCCTTTGCAAATGAGTATTTCCAGTCAGAAAGTTGCATAATATGACGTCATTATTGCTACTGCATTTAGGGTCTGCAACAAGCCTTGCTTCTTTTGCAGGCTGCCAATCTTTTGGCATTTGCTGATACACTGAGCTGGAAGCAGAATGGCAAGAGAAAGACCGAGGTCTGCACCCCGTTTTGACGAAGTTGCCCTGCAGGCTTTAGTGGAGGGAGCAAGAGCTCACAAGGAGGTGCTCTTCCCTTCATCAGGGAGGAAGATGCCTCCCCAGCAGACAAAGGCTGCGTGGCTGCAAGTGGCAGAGGAGGTCAACTCCTTATCGGCTACCCGCAGAACCTGGATACAGTGCAGGAAGAGATTTCATGACCTTCAGCACACTGGAATAGTGAGTATGAAGTTCCCATCACTGTCAATCTGATCTCCATTGCCTCTCCTCACCAGCACTCAGCTTTATCAATCTCTTCCTCCACATCCCACTTGACACTGACATCCATGCACCCTTAACCATTCCCTCTTTCTCTATGCTCACATTCACCTAACTATTCAACTATACAGCCCTCACACTCCCCGTCACTCTGATGCTATGAAAACAACTGACAACACACAGGGAGGGCCCTTGGTCTTGCCACCTCACTCCATCTTTGTCTCCTTCTAAGCATCTATGCTATGGATTCTCTACACTCACCTTCATTCTCACTCAAACTCCACTTGTCTCCCTCATTGCAGGAAAAGAGAGCTCACAATAAAAGAGAACGAGCGAGGACAGGAGAAGGGCCACCATCAGTAGCCCACCTCACCCCGGGAGGAGGCGGTCCTGGAGATCGTAGGACTGGAGGATGAGGCGCAAGTGGGGGACGGACAGATGGGTGCATCACAGCAAGCTGGTGACAGAATAGTTTTCCATCTCTCTCAGTGACATTGCATGAGTCGCTGATAATGATTCTGAAGCTATAACAGATGGACCTATGATCATCTGCAATATGCAATGTGCATGTAACCTTGACCTCACATCTCTAACTCTTTCCTTTACTCCCCCACAGGACCATCAAGAGCCCCCGTCCCCACTGTCCAGGAGGCAAAGCCTGAGCTCCCAGACTCCTCAGAGGAATCTGCAACCTCTGAGGGCGCAGCGTCAGCAGAATTCACCGCACCCAGCACCAGCGCAGACACTCACACCTCGGTGGGACCTTCGGGACATAGAATAGTGTCACCTGGTGTTTCACAGCTCACAAGTGAGCATCAGCAGATTGTGGAGACAGGGACAGCAGTGGAGAGTGCTAGTCGGAGGACGCAGGACTCTGCCAGCTCGGCACAGCTGCATGTCGACCCTCTGCCTCTGGGTCCATCCATAAGATCAATGGGGTTGGAACTCCATGCACAGATGCAGGAATCTCTGGCAGGTTTTGTCTCCAGGGTCAATGTGAGTGTGGAGCGAATGGAGGAGTCCTGCCACCTGCAAATGATGACTGATCAAATCTCCTTTTTAATGGTTGACCTGCAACTGATAGTCAGCAAGCCAATAGTGCTCACGCCAGGTTTCACAGGAGTGATCCCCACCAGGCGTGTTTTACGTGGGAAAAGGGTTAAACAGGCAAGGGCCTGTTAAAATGGGATTATAAAGGCCAATTAGTGCTGTTTAAGGGCACTAAAGACCAGTCCCGCCTGTTGCAGGCAGGACTGATTCGGGACCATCAGGCACGCCTGGGTTAAAATGGCTAGGTGTCGGGAACCAGGCGGGGGGGTCCCGACCCCCAGTTTTTGCGATTTTAACCCCCCACACGCCTCAAAGCCCGCCTCACGGTTGAGTTAAAATCGACTCGAGTGTCCACAAGCACCTGTGAAGAGATGCTCGGTCACTCGACCAGGAAACACCAAGACTGGTTCAACGAGAACGACCAGGAGATCCAGGAGCTAATAAGCCGCAAGCGCAAGGCATTCCTGATCTGGAAACAGCAACAGAACTCGAGAGCAAGAAAGCAGCTCTACAGACGCCTGAAGGCCGAGGTCCAACAAAAAACTCGCAACCTGAAGAACAGATGGTGGGTGGAGAAAGCACAGGAGATCCAGCAGCTAGCCGACAACCACGACGTGCATGGATTCTTCAGCACAGTCAAGGCCACCTATGGCCCAAGCACCCAAGGTCCTACCCCACTGCGGGCCAAGAACGGAGAAGTACTCATCAAGGACAGAGAGGCAGTCAGTGCCCGCTGGAAGGAGCACTTCGAAGATCTCCTTAACCGAGACTCTGTCTTCGACGCAAGTATCCTCAACTCCATCCCGCAGCATGCTACCCACCACCACCTCAGCACAACCCCAGCCAAATGAGGTTGAAAAGGCCAACCGACAACTGAAGAACAACAAGGCCTCAGGAGCAGATGGAATCCTCGCCAAGACGCTAAAACATGACAGAGAAGCACTATTGGCGCGAATACATGAACTAATTTCTCTTATTTGGAAGGAGAACATGCCAGGGAATCTCAGACGCCGTAATCGTGACCATCTTCAAGAAAGATGACAAGTCCGATTGTGGTAATTACAGAGGAGTCCCCCTGCTGTCTGCCACAGTTCAATTTCAATTCAATTCAATTTCAATTTCAATTACAATTTCATTTGTCACAAAACCAAATACAACAAGTGAAATCCAGTCAGTGAAATGCTTTTTTCTTAACGAGCCGAGCGCAGCAAAGGACACTTAGCTGCCTGGTATGCACGGAGCCCGCAAGGACGGCAGCCATCTTCATCGGCGCCATCACAATAGGGTCCGCTCTCGCCTCGCTCCGCCTTTCCCGCACTCCTGCCCGAACAGTTTCCCGTTTGTTCTGTAGATTAGCATCACTCCAGCGGGGAGTTTACTGAGGGTGAGATGGAGCATTGCAACCAGGAAGATCGAGAAGAACGTCGGTGCAATGACACAGCCTTGCTTGACCCCGGTCCGTACGTGAATTGGGTCTGTGGTGGATCCATTGGTCAGGCTCATGGCTTGCATGTCGTCGTCAACACTCCTGATGAAGTGAAAGTCATCACAAGAATCCTCCTCAATCGCCTTCTCCCAGTGGCTGAAGAGCTCCTCCCAGAGCCGCAATGCTGATTCTGCTCACTAAGGGGCACAATGGACATGATCTTCACCGGGATTATGGAGTGTCCTCCTCAAATTCGGCTGCCCTCAAAAGGTTTGTCACCGTCCTCCGCCAGCTTCACGATGACATGCAAGCCGTGAGCCTGACCAATGGATCCACCACAGACCCAATTCACATACGGACCGGGGTCAAGCAAGGCTGTGTCATCGCACCGACGTTCTTCTCGATCTTCCTGGTTGCAATGCTCCATCTCACCCTCAGTAAACTCCCCGCTGGAGTGGTGCTAATCTACAGAACAAACGGGAAACTGTTCAACCTCCGGCACCTCCAATCCAGATCCAAAGTCGTCCCATCCTCCGTCATCGAATTACAGTATGCAGACGATGCTTGCGTCTGCGCACACTCCAAGGGCAAACTCCAAACCATCGTCAACACCTTCACCGAAGCGTACGAGAGCATGGGCCTTAAACTAAACATCTGGAAGACAAAGGTCCTTTACCAACCTGCCCCCGCCACACAGTACTGCTCCCCGATTATCTAAATCCATGACGGGGCCTTGGACAACGTTGACCACTTTCCATACCTCGGGAGCCTACTGTCAACAAGGGCAAACGTAGATGACGAAGTCCAACACCGCCTTCAGTGTGCCAGTGCAGCCTTCGGTCACCTGAAGAAGAGTGTTTGTAGACCAGGACCTCAAACCCAGCACCAAGCTCATGGTCTACAGAGCAGTAGTGACACCCACCCTCCTGTATGCTTCAGAGACATGGACCATGTACAGCAGGCACCTCAAAGCACTGGAGAGGTACCACCAACACTGCCTCCGCAAGATCCTGCAAATCCATTGGCAGGATAGGTCCACCAACATCAGTGTTCTCGCTCAGGCCAACATCCCCAGCATCGAAGCTTTGACCATGCTCGAACAGCTCCGATGGACGGGCCACATCGTCCGCATGCCCAATACAAGACTCCCAAAACAAGCACTCTACTCGGAGCTCCGACACAGCAAGAGAGCCCCAAGTGGGCAGAGGAAACGCTTCAAGGACACCCTCAAAGCCTCCTTGAAAAAGTGTAACATCCCCACCGATACCTGGGAATCCCTGGCCCAAGACCGCATATCCAAGGCCAAGCGCAAACAGCGGAAGGAACGGACGTCAACCCAAGTACCCAACCACCCACCCCTTCAACCACCGTCTGCCCCACCTGTGACAGAGAATGTCGGTCCCGCATTGGACTCATCAGTCACGTGAGAACTCATGTTTAATGTGGAAGCAAGTCATCCTCGGTTCCGAGGGACTGCCTAAGAAGAAGAGAAGACCTTGAGTATTGTCTCCAGTTCTGGGCACTAAAACACAAAGGAGATATATATACACAGAAGGCAGGAGAGAGACAGAGAAAGAAAGGAAGAAAGAATGAGGAGAGAGTGAAAGAAAAAGAGAAGGAAACTAACATGCATTTTTATAGTGCCTTCACAAGCTCAGGACATCCCAAAGCACTTTACAGCAAATGAAGTACTTATGAAGTGTACTTACTGTTGTAATGTAGGAAACGTAGCAGCCAATTTACGTACAGCAAGGTTCCACAAACAGCAAAGTAATAATAACCAAATAATCTGTTTTAGTCATGTTGGTAGAAGGTTAAATATTGGCCAGGACATGGGAGATAACTCTCCTGATCTTTTTCGAATAGCACCATGGGATTTTTTACGTCCATCTGAGAGAACAATTTAACGTCTCATCAGAAAAACAGCACCTCCAACAGTGCAGCACTCCCTTAGTACTGCACTGAGCGGTCAGCCTGGATTATGTGTTCACGTCTTTGGACTGGGACTTGCGCTCACAACCATCTGACTCAGAGATGAGAGTGCTACTACTGAGGTAAAGCTGACACCAATGTTCCCTATAAGCTGTGCTTTGTTCTGCGTGGCCTGTTTAGTTTAAATTTCTGTGCATGTGCAGTATTTACAATGTAAAGCCGGTAGCGGCTTGCACGGGGCCTTTCAGATTACTGCGCGGCCGCATGCGCATGCACCTTCGTGGGAATATTGGCTGACACCTGAGAAGAGCCACAGCTGACACCTGAGAAAAATCACAAGGCCAATCCCTAGTGTTAGAGGTCAGAGTTTATGAGCAGATATGGAGAATTTGGGTTTTTCATTCTAGAAAACAGACACCCAAGAGGTGAATTTATAAAGGTACATACAAGATAGTAAAAGATACAGAAAAGATAAGTACATAAAATGATTTTAAATTGTGAAATTAGGACATAGGTTCTAGCAAAAGACAAATTCAAAACTATCAAGAAATTCTTCTTCATACAAAGAATGATCAATGGACTTCCAGATAGAGTATGAGAAGTTAAAACGCTGGAATCATTTACAAAACAATTGGATGCCTCAATCGGGGGACTTTAGGGTCTTTCGAGATAGATGAAAGAAGATGGACCAAATAACCTTCCTCATCTCTAACCCAAGCGCTTGATATGAAAGGCCTGTGTTTAATTTACTGATAAAAGTAGTAGTGTGTTTCCGGCAGGGTAGAAAGTGAGAGGGGTTGAAAAGAAACAGATTATAAAAACATACAATACAAATAGCATTCTGAAACAACAATTTCCAAATCAACAAAAATTGATTTATTTCATTTTACTTTTTTCTCATCAACCTCAAATACCAACAAGTTGCCATTATATAGCACCTTTAACATAGGAAAATGCCCAAGGCACTTCATAGGAACATAATAGGACAAAGAGCCAAAGAGGTATTAAGACAAGTGACTAAAAGCTTGGTCAAAGAGGTAAGTTTTAAGGACGGACTTAAAGGAGGAGAGACAGGGAGGTTTAGGGAGGGAAGTCCAGAGCTTAGGGCCTAGATGGCTAAAGGCATGCCCGCATATGGGGGAGTGGGCGAAGGGTGTGAGGGATGCACAAAAGGCAAGAGTTGAAGGATCGCAGAGTTGACGGAGGGTCGTAGGAGGTTACAGAGATGGGGGTGTGGGGGGCAAGACCACAGGAGCCAATGTAGGTCAGCAAGCACGGTGGTGATGGGCGAGCAGGAGTTTTGGATGAGCTCAAGTTTATGAAATGTGGAAGAGGGGAGGTCAGCCAGGGGAGCAGTGAAATAGTCAAGTCTAGAGGGTATATTTCTTCTTTGTGTCTTAAAGTTTCAAGTTTCAACTCAGTGAACCATCTGTCCTGCACATCAGGCGCAGCATTTTTACAAAAGTTTGCAATCAGGGAAGCTTCTCAATTTTTGATGTGACTTATACTTTGACATAAAAATGCATTGAAAGAAACAGATAATACAAACCAGGTCTGTGTGGGATTTTTTTAAACACAAAAAAAAAATTGGAATTAAAGTTGCGCCTGAAAATCTGAACACAATCACAGAATCACAGAATCTACAGTGCAGATAGAGGCCATTTCGGCCCATCGAGCCTGCACCGACACATATCCCACCCTATCCCCATAACCCCACGTATTTAATCCCCTAACACTAAGGGTCAATTTATCATAGCCAAATCAACCTAACCTGCACATCTTTGGACTGTGGGAGGAAACCAGAGCACCCGGAGGAAACCCACGCAGACACAGGGAGAATGTGCAAACTCCACACAGACAGTCGCCCAAGGCCAGATTTGAACCCGGGTCCCTGGCGCTGTGAGGCAACAGTGCTAACCACTATGCCACCGTGCCCCCCACACAATGTTGAAACTCCCGAACAAGCGCAATTGGAGGATGCACATTTGAAAGTCGGGGGTGCGGGCGGCCAGTTTTCTGGGCGGAGGTTCATTTGGACAGAAGGTTTTATGGACGGACATAAAAGATTGCAGAGACTTGGACATGTTTGAGTTACGCGTGTAACACACTTACACCCATAATTCTGCAATCTTTTAAGCCATGTAATCTGGGCGCAAATGCGGAGGCCTACGAGTTTCCTCGAATAAAATTAGGTAGCTTAAGAGACCTTCTGTTCAGAAAATGTAATTAATTAGTCAGCAACATCTTTAAATATATTTTGAAACATTTTGCTATGGGTTCATGAGTACATTAGCAAGAAAAGTCGCGACAACAAACTTAATACTTACTGATTGAAGAGTATTCTCGAACGAACAATGAATTTGAAGACATATTCTAAGGATTTCATTGCTTTGAAGAGTTGGTCTGTCACATTAGGCTTCTCTGAGTTGTCCACATAGTTTTTCAATACTGTGGTAAGTTTCCTGATTAAAAATGAAGACTGAATCAGTTCAAAGCATATCACTTCTACCTACTGTGCTGTTTTTAGAGAATTAAACCAAACATTTCACTATATATAAAATCTACAAGAAGCCTGACTGCAGACTCTTCCCACCAACCCTCTCCTCAAAACAAATTTTCTACTGCTGTTAGTCCCCTAGGATATGCAGCTCCTGTGTTAAATGGTGGCCCTCTCCCAGGCTCGTACCAAGAGATGTGCAAGTGAAGTCCATTGCAATTTTCTCCCCATCATTTCACAGCAGACTGGCAACTCCGTGCCCCTCTGCTTCAGGACATCTCTTTTGAGCAAAAGTATTGCCCACAATCGAAATAATCAAGTATGTTACAGCATTCAAATATTTTCTAGTGAATTTTTGCGAAGGATGTCACCATTGGAGAATGAAACATTTATGACTTTTTATATCCAGCTTCAGCAGCAAGCACTCAAGTCTGCTGCAGAGAACAGGTTCATTTACTTTGTCGAATCAATTTATCTCAACACTAATCTCAGAGTTCTGGTCTCAATATTATAGTAAGGATATAGAGGCACTGGAGTAGGCGTAAAAAAGATTTACTAGATACCAGAACTGAGAGGTTATACCGATCAGGAAAGATTGAACAAGCTGGGGAAGACAAAACTGAGCAGAGATCTGATAGACGTCTTTAAGATTATAAAAGGGTTTGATGGGGTAAATGTAGAGAAGATGTTTCCACTTGTGGCCGAGACCAAAACTAGGGGCCATAAATATAAGATAGTCACTAATAAATCCAATAGGGAATTAAAGAGAAACTTCTTTACCCAGAGAGTGGTTAGAATGTGGAACTTGCTACCACAAGGAGTAGTTGAGGCGACTATCTTAGATGCATTTAACGGAAGCTGGATAAGCATGAGGGAGAAAGGAATAGAAGGATATGTTGCTGGGGTTAGATGAAGACGGGTGGGAGGAGGCTCGTGTGGAGCATAAACACTGGCATGGACCTGATGTGCCAAATGGCCTGTTTCTTTGCTGTATATACTATGTAATAGCACATGTGCTGCAATGGTGTAGCATTTTAATTTCTCATACCAGGCATCCATTTTGACTCTTTAAGGAAGACAATTAATTTTAGACTAAACCTGGAAACTGCCTGAATTCATTTCACTTAGACTCCTCACACCTAGCAGAAGAGAGAAAATTTAATTCCATCTGTTTGAGCTATATTGCCTAGACCCCAGCAATAAAAGGATTATGGTCTTCAAAAATCTTTGAAAGTAGTTCAACTTTCATAAATACTCCATCACAGAATCCAACCGCTCTCTGCACAACCTCAACAGTATGGCCAAGATGACGAACTTGCCATATAAAGAATCAAATCCAAATCTACATTCTAGCAGTCTGTAACACTGTACATTGGAGTATTTACATACCAGACTGCTTTATTAATAATAAACTTTATATGATCCATCATAGCATTTTCTTTGTTAGGATTTGTAAGCAAGCTGGGCCTTTCCAACATGCCAAGAGTATTTTTTTAATTCGTTTTATGGGATTTGGGCGTCGCTGGCAAGGCCAGCATTTATTGCCCATCCCCTAATTGACCTTGAGGTGGTGGTGGTGAGCTGCCTTCTTGAACTGCTGCAGTCCGCGGGGTGAAGGTACTCCCACAGTGCTGTTAAAGGAGGGAGTTCCAGGATTTTGACCCAGCGACTATGAAGGCTCGGTGATATACTTCTAAGTCAGGATGGAGTGTGACTTGGAGGGGAACTTGGAGGTGGTGGTGTTCACGGGTGCCTACTCCCATTGTCCTTCTAGGTGAAAGAGATCGCGGGTTTGGGAGGTGCTGCCGAAGAAGTCTTGGCGAGTTGCTGCAGTGCATCTTGTAGATGGTACACACTGCAGCCACGGTACACCAGTGGTGGAGGGAGTGAATGTTTAAGGTGGTGGATGGGGTGCCAATCAAGCAGGATGCTTTTCCTCAATGGTGTCAAGCTTCTTGAGTGTTGTTGGAGCTGCACTCATCCAGGCAAGTAGAGAGTATTCCATCACACTCCTTATTTGTGCCTTGTAGATGGTGGAAAGGCTTTGGGGAGTGAGGAGGTGAGACACTTGCCGTAGAATACCTAGCCTCTGACCTGCTCTTGTTGACACAGTATGTGTGTGGCTGGTCCAGTTAAGTTCCTAGTCAATGGTGGCCCCCCCAGGATGTTGACGGTGGAGGATTCGGCAATGGTAATGCCGTTGAATGTCAAGGGGCGCTGGTTAGACTCTCGCTTGTTGGAGATAGTCATTGCCCGGCACGAATGTTACCTGCCACTTATCAGCCCAAGCCTGAATGTCGTCCAGGTCATGTTCAATGTGGGCATGGACTGCTTCATTATCTGAGGAGTTGTGAATGGCACTGAACACTGTGCAGTCATCAGCGAACATCCCCATTTCTGACCTCATGTTGGTGGGAAGGTCATTGATGAAGCAGCTGAAGATGGTTGGGCCTAGGATACTGCCCTGAGGAACTCCTGCAGCGATGTCCTGGGGCTGTGATGATTGACCTTCAACCACACAACCATCTTCCTTTGTGCTAGGTATAACTCCAGCCAGTGGAGAGTTTTCCCCCCCGATTCCCAATGACTTCAGTTTTACTAGGGCTCCTTGATGCCACACTCAGTCAAATGCTGCCTTTATGTGTAGGGCAGTCACTCTTACCTCACCTCTTCTATTATTGTCATAGAAGAAAGAAAGCTATGTTCAGTAAGGCTAGTCCTCTTAAGAGCCATGACATCAAGTCTGTGAATCAAAAATACAATTTTTATTTTGGTCAACAAGGTGTCTGACACACATGGAAACCTATCTCAATGTTTAAGAGTCTCCAGATCAAGCTACTGTGAAATCTAGTAGGATATATGTCCAAGTTAAAATGGCATGTGACTTGGAGAGAAACCTGAAAGTAATGGCGATCCCACAACATTGCTGCTGTTGTCCTCATGGATGGCAGAGGTCATGAGGTAGAAGGTGCAGAATGAAAGTGCAGGGAGCTAAATGTGTGCGACAGAATTTCCAGGGAAGTAGTAGCTCTTAAAAGAATGCTACTTGCACTTAAAAGGGAGCTGTATTGACTATCTGCCAAATTCAGAATCTTCTTGAACAATGGCGGGCAGAAAACAGAGAAGCAGGCTAGCTCAATTTGAAGTGCTGCCATGTGGTGCGACTCCAGCCAAAAAGCTTCACTCCCTTGGGAGTGGAGGGGCATTGAGACATGCTTGGGTGGAGGGTGCAGGACAAGTGAAAAACTACAAGAACCTCTCCAAAGCTATATAAGACAAACTGCATCATATTTATCATGCCATCCTTTGTTAATTACTCTTCTTCCCCCAGTACATAAGCACACAATAATTTGCCAAGCAAACTCTATTTGAAGGGGTGTATTACTGAAACATTCGAACAGGTTTCTATTGATGTCCGGGAAGAACTGACCCAGAGGTCTCGCCAGCACTTCGCAGCAACTTACATCACTCAATCCAACAGTAGCAAGCACCAGTACAGATATATCAACTCCAGAGAGTTCAGTTAATGAGTTGCAGGATGGAGCACTAGATGAATTATAAAGCACAAATTAAGAGGAACAATTGGTGACTGCAGTGGGGATTAGCCAACAGAGTGCTCGAGAACTCCTTCAGCTGCAGAGGCCAGTAATGGGAACTTCATCAAGGCCATTGGATGATGATAGGAGTCCAGATGGCCACATGCTTGACATCTATAACACCCTGTACTTTGGGGAAACTTGCCAAACAGAAAATAAGCAATGTTGTCTTGTGAGGCTGGTAGCTTTCAATGGGGGGAGTGAAAGAAGTATTGTACTATGACAAACAAGACATCTGTCACCTCCGGTATGCATTTATGCACTGCAGATTGACTGGTTTGGCACATATACTCACAGGTAGCTTGAAATCATCTAGTTGCATTACAAAATCAAGGCTGTGGTCATCTTCACAACACAGAAAGAGCCATTCAGCTCAAGAATGCAACATATCCTTTATAATTACTTTCCTCGTGAATCACAGATGGTGAAGGCAGATCTCTTATGCAGCCAAGTTTCTGTTCCTTAGTCCATAGACTTAGTTGGTTGAGTAAAGGCAGGTAACTCCAAACCATTGTCAACACCTTCACCGAAGCGTATGAGAGCATGGGCCTTACATTAAACATCCGTAAGACAAAGGTCCTCTACCAACCTGCCCCCGCCACACAGTACTGCCCCCCGATTATCAAAATCCACGACAAGGCCTTGGACAACGTGGACCACTTTCCATACCTCGGGATCCTATTGTCAACAAGGGCAGACGTTGACGACGAAGTCCAACATCGCCTTCAGTGTGCCAATGCAGCCTTCGGTCGCCTGAGGAAGAGAGTGTTTGAAGACCAGGACCTCAAACCCGGCACTAAGCTCGTGGTCTACAGAGCAGCAGTGATATCCGCCCTGCTGTATGCCTCAGAGACATGGACCATGTACAGTAGGCACCTCAAAGCACTGGCGAGGTACCACCAACGCTGCCTCCACAAGATCCTGCAAATCCATTGGCAGGATAGGCGCACCAACGTCAGTGTTCTTGCTCAGGCTAACATCCCCAGCATCGAAGCTTTGACCACGCTCAATCAGCTCCGATGGACGGGTCACATTGTCCACATGCCCGATACGAGACTCCCAAAACAAGCTCTATACTCGGAACTCCGATACGGCAAGAGAGCCCCAGGTGGGCAGAGGAAACGCTTCAAGGACACCCTCAAAGCCTCCTTGAAACAGTGTAACATCCCCACCGACACCTGGGAATCCCTGGCCCAAGACCGCACAAAGTGGAGGAGAAGCATCCGGGAAGGCACCGAACACCGAGTCTCTTCGCTGGGAGCAAGCGGAAGCCAAGCACAGGCAACGCAAGGAGCGCACGTCAACCCAAGCACCCCACCCACCCACCCCTTCAACCACCATCTGCCCCACCTGTGACAAGAGACTGTCGGTCCCGCATTGGACTCATCAGTCACCTGAGAACTCATTTTTAATGTGGAAGCAAGTCATCCTCAGTTCCAAGGGACTGCCCAAGAAGAAAAGAGAAATCTACCTCATGTATAAATGGATCTGCCTCTTCTAATTCCTCTAAAACAAGTAGATTATTAAGAAGAATCCATAGGGGAATTCCCAGCTCCAGAATTTGGTTGCTGCAACTGAAATTGCAGCGCACAAAAAGCCATAAATGGAAAATACTGAGGCCAAAATTTAATAGAAATAAAAAAACTATGGCAGAATTCAAGCTAACAACAAATGTAAGGGGGGGAAAATGAAAATAAATTCAAAAATCAAAACAATAATTAAAACATTGTTAATCTTATTTATGAGTACAGGAAACTTTGTGCTATCCGGCACCCACGGGACCGAGCTGCTGCCGTTGCCTCAAAACTTCCGGATAGACCAGCATCAATGTTATCAGATACGGAGCTTTTCATCTCCGTATCTGACAACAAAGACTGTTGCTTAGCAACAGCTTGTCAACACTCGGTCCGTACCTTGGAAGCGTCTCTGAAGCTGTTGCTAAGCTACAAAGACGCTTTCCAGAGCCTGGCTGTTAAAAAAAAAGCTAGGGGAAGAAAAAAAAACTAACAAAAACGGCTGCTGATTTCTGCTGTTAGCTCAAAGTTGCCGGACATTCAACCTCCGGATAGCACAAAGTTTCCTGTACAAGCTTTACAATAGCAGAACATGCCTCACCAGAAGCACCAGTATTAAGTCTGCACTGAAAGCATTATGTGGATTCCCAGCAAGAAAACTGGCAATAAGTACCACCAGGTAATTTACTTATCATTTGGGCATTTTTGTATGAGAGGCTTCAACACTAACAATTTTCCAATGCTGGGAAATCAAAGATGGAAGGACTACTCATCCAATTTTCAGACCCCATTAGTGTGGTCCTCACCAACACAGCCGGCTACAACAACTGGAAGATCTGGCAGGAATTGAGCTGGGGAATTCCGGTCAGGAATTCAGTGACCAGTGACCAGCAGGATAGCTTCAAGTGAATCAACAAACCCTTTTGTTGAGCATGAAACAAAGTAAGAAGACAAGCACGTACTGTGGATACCTGTCACTGGAGAAAGATGCATAACATTTTATACAAATCTTGAAGCCATACGCTAACTAAAGACAGAAATGAGCCAACTAATCAGAATGTACTAACTTAATGCAGATTTTAAAGAACAGATCTCTTGAAACACTCACGTGTAAGCCAAGGTTGCGCTAAAGTGCTTTTTGATATAGGTTTCAAGAACAGGGTTGAAATGCTGGAATTTTCTATCAGCAATCAGTCCAATAATAAATACCTGTGTTTTGGAAAAAAATTGGGTTGAAACAAATAGCATTCACTCATTGAGACCAAAGCTTGAACAAGTCTGTATCTAGTTCTTCAACATGTCATGGTGGGCAGATTCTACTGCACTGAATGAATACAACAATAAACTTGTAACTCCAAATACTGCAATTGATCTTAAATTAATGTTGCTATAGTTTCAACATTATTTTGCTGGCAAAGACTGACAAAAGATTCTGCTGCTTAAGATAAATGCGAAACAGAAAAACACTACAGTAAATAACCATATACAACAACTTGCATTTATATAGCACCTTTTAATGTAGTAAAATGTCCCAAGGAGCATTATCGAACAAAATTTGATACAGAGCTACAAAAGGAGATATTAGGACAGATTACCAAAAGTTTGGTCAAAGAGCTAGGTTTTAAGGAGTGTCTTAAAGGAGGAGAGTGAGCTGGAGAGGTGGAGAGGTTTAGGGAGGGAATTTCAAAGCTTAGGGCCTAGGCAGCTGAAGGCACAAGCGCCAATGGTGGAGTGATTAAAATCGGAGATGAGCAAGAGGCCAGAATTGGAGGAGCGCAGAGACTTCGGAGGGTTGTTGGGCTGGTGGAGATTACAGAGCTAGGGAGAGGCGAGGCTATGGAGGGATTTGAAAACAAGGATGAGAATTTTAAAATTGATGCGTTGCCGGACCGGGAGCCAATGTAGGTCAGCGAGTACAGGGGTGATGAGTGAACAGGACTTGGTGCAAGTTAGGATACAGGCAGCAGAGTTTTGGATGAGCTCAAGTTTATTGAGTGAGAAATGGGAGGCTGGCCAAGAGATCATTGAAGTGGTCAAGTCTAGAGGTAACAAAGGCATGGATGAGATACAGTGTAAGGAAGATCAGTGCAATAGTGGAGCAATGGAAATCAGAGGTGCAATGATAGTTTAGGTATTTTGTAGGGTCTTCCTTATTCTTGAAATTCAAACACTGTATGTGGTTCTGGGGAAATTAGATGCTTAGCGCACAAATAAAAATGCCATGATTTTGAACGTGGCTTTGTCCCAACCTCCTACAAAGCACCATTACTCCAGCTCATCTTGAAGTTAAACTGAAACTGACCATCAAACTCCCAACACCAAAAACCGATATCCCTGCCTAACTTGGGGGGTTGTATGGGTGGGATTACAGAGTGTAGAATATGCCTTCATTAGAAGAATTATCTTCCAAAGTCTATCATTCTTCATGCAAGTATCCTTCACACACAGTTGGAGCATACCAAAATGGTGCCATTCAGGAGGGTGCAGGCCACTGTCGATAATACATGACAAGATCTGCTAATGATGTCAAAAGTGTAATAGTCGAATCCAGACACTAATGCACAGCAAACCATGTGAATGATTTCTTGTGGCAGCCATGCAAATACTATCACTGGAACCTACAGAGATGCCAGAAGCAATCATGGATCAATTGGGATCAATTGGGCTTCTTTCTTGCAAAGTGGCAACAATTCAGAATGCAGTGTGTAGGTAAACACTGATTACTGCAGCATAGGAAACAAATAACTTGAGACTTGCAAACTTGCTTTGAGCAAAGCAATATTAACTTTAGGCTCAATGATCATGCACAGATACAAAACTCCACCTACAACTGGTGTGATGACACAATTTAAATATGAAAAAAATAAGGATTAGAAAAAGACCATTTGACCCACCAAGCTCATCTCTGGAGTATTCCAGTTCACCCATCCTAGCATCCAATTGCAATTTGAATGCCTCTAATATCGGATACCACTGTCTTACTTGGTAGATTAGTCCAAATGTTTATCATTCTTTGAACATAGAATTTTTGTTTCTAAAGATTTTTTAAAAATAGGTTTGACTTACTTTTAATTCTGGGTTGATATCTTACTTAATACCAGACCTTCCACTGAGTACAAATAGGCTGGAGTATGATTGTGATGTTTAGCTGCTAACATGGCATGTTCTTTTAACACCATTGCTCCAGTACATCCTGTGGGGAACTGGCAGATCAAGGTAATTGTAGCTGTTTGTAAAAGCTTGAGCTGATCACTGGGCATTTGTAACTGCTTGTAAATTTCTGGCTCCAGGTCAAAAGCACCCATAATAAAACAGCTAGCTTCTTTTCTCTTTTTTTGTGTGAAGAACAACCACTTGAATGAATCAATGCCTTCAGGCAAGGCAAGAAGACGACTGGAATTTCAAAGGTATTTTCAAATAATTAAAAAAATGTTATTAATGCTCTTCTTTTGCATCTAACAAAAGGTGACAGATTTGCATTAGCTATTAAATCTAACATCAATATAAAAATCCTACATCTGTGCGCACTTCCAGTATACAAAGCCTTACTTATCATGTTTTTGCGAAAACCTTTTCCCCATTATAAATACCTTTGTTCACATTATAATGGAATTAGCTATGTATACTTGTACCGGTCTTATGCCAATGGTAGTGCTATAATCCCTCATCATCTCTGTACTCCAACTAATTCTACATCAGTGTATTCCAAATTCCTGTAAGTTTTGCAATTTAACTATAAGTAAGAATGGCCCAGATTTTGCGGTCACTGGGGAAGTGACAGCGCTCACTGTTGACCTTGAAGAAAGCTTCCCACAAAGATCTAGTGATCTCTGTGGTATCGATTTCACCTTTCCCAGCGTTAATTTCGTTCAGGCGCTAACTATAGGGGATCTCCAGTGTCCAGTAACAGTGATGGCATCAAGCAGGCTAAGCAGCCAATCACATTAAAGAATTCTCAGACAGCAAACCAGGAAGTAAAAAGCACTGATTATCGTTCACTTTTTATAAATTTTACAGAGAGCAAAATAAAGATTGGGACATACACATAGGATTATGGTAGAAGCTAAAATATCAAACAAACTTATAAAAAAATCACTTCTAATATATTAAAAACCTATGGAATTCTTATCACAATAGAAAAATTTGACATTCCACAAATATAAAATTATTTTTTCAGGACCATTTTAGTTTGTTTTTTTAACTCTACAAGTCATTCCTGCTACCTGAACCCCTAAGCATGCTCCCAACCTCATTCTTTCTCTAGCTGCAACGTTTTCTTCATCAAAGTAAAATAGTAGGAAATCAGAACTGAACTGAAGAGTTAGGGAAACCACCAAGACACTAGGACTTAGGAAAACAACCAATGAATGGTCAATCAGGAGAATCTACCAATAATGAAAAAAAATACAAAAAAGGTGAAACAGCTGAATCACTCAAAACATTTTTTTCTCAGTGAATAAAAGTTTTGCCAAAAGCCTTGATTCTGTTAGCTGAAGGCAGTTCCTACTGTCTAAATGTGTGTAGTGTGCACAATTTCTCAGCGTGCATCAGGAGCATCAGCACAACTGCTTATACTGTTTTGTCTTCAGTTTCCAGCAGTACCTGTTGGCTACTGTTCAAAACTGATTTAAGGTAAAGCTAGGGGACAAATTTCAAATGCTTTTTTCCAGGTCAAGTTTATTGATTGTCTTTAAAAAAAGGTGAGTGAGTAATTCACATAATTTTAGAATAAGGTTGTAATAAAGCTTACAGCATCTTTTATAATAAAAATGTAAAATGCAAATCATAGAAATCACTAATGTAAATTAATTTTTAAAAACTCCCAACACAAAAATCTGTAAATTGATTCAAGAGACAGAGACTAGGGCCTTAATTGCCTTAATTCAAATTAATGTTTACAAATCGTCTCGGTTTGTTCCAAAATCCTCCATTTGTTCATGACAAGTGGCAACAGGAGAATTAAGTGAAAATTCTAAACTCTATACTGTATCCTAGAAAAGTGCTAATGAAGTGGGAACGAGACAGGTTCCATTCAAAAAAACTTGCATATTTATACTCTCAGTTTAGGAAACAATAAAAACATCATCACTTTAGCCCTCAAAGTAGTAAGCCAAAACAATCTTCAATACACAGCGTCATCCAATAGTCTACAATAGACGGGGAGGAAAAGAGTGGTTAACATTAGTGAAATTACAGCAAAGTGTACCTTTATCAATCAACTAAGGATATTATTCAGAGATTAACAATTAAAACACGAGCCAATTCATAACTATCAGAAGTTCTGATTTCGCTCAACAGGATTAGGGTTAAAAGGAAATGACAATAGCTCCAAAAAATGGAACTTACCAGAGAATCAAAAACTAATGTGTCAAAAGTGTCGCTGTCAGAATTCTCCATCATGATGTTAAAAAGTGCATCAAGTGTATCTTGCAAAAACTGAAAGAAAAAAAGGTTTAGATTTGAACATACACAAACCAATATAATATTAAGTGCTTATTGTTCATTTTTTTCTTTTATATTCAGAGAATATCTTGTGACAAAGAACCCAAATGTTTTTTGGTAGAACATCACTTATGCTAGGAAAAAAAAACTGATGCTCTGTATATTTTTTCATTGCTCTTATAAAATCATAGACATTTCAACACAGGAGGAAGCCACTTGGACCATCGTGACTAGGCTGGTGCTCATTCTACTCTATTCCCATTTCCCTGCTCTTTCCTAGTATCCTTTAGTAAATTTTGAATCAAATTCCCTCTTGCATGTCACAATTGATTTGGCTTCAATAACCACTTGGGGCAATACATTCCATATTCCAATAACTCTTTGCATGAAAAAATTATTCTAACTCCTCCTTTATGTTTCCAGCAATAACCCAAAATTTTTGCATTCTTGTTACTGATTAAACAACTAAAAGAAAATAATCGCTCACGATTTGCCATTTAAACCACTTACATAATTTTGAGCATTTCGGTTAGATTGGCACTTACTTCTCTGCTCAAGTGAATAGCTGCTAGATTTTTCAATTCTACCGTAATGTTATTCTCTTATCCCTGCTATCCTTCTGCTGATTCTATATTGTGCCTTTCCTTCCTATAATGAGTGCCTAAAACAGCAGGCGGTGCTCTGACTATTGCCCAATCAATGTTGATTTATCACTTCCTTGCTTTTGTATTCAATTCCCCTAGATACAATATTCAAAATACCATTTGCCTTTTTGTGGCTTTTTCCACCTGCAATCGTCCTTTCAAAGATCTAGGTATCTGCACTCCCAGATAACGAATAGAGATGTATTTTATTATACAATCAAATCTTCCAAAACATCACTAACAGTTATAATCAGAGGGGGCAATGTTTTATGAAGGATAGGAACGTGATACAATGTAAGCACAATGTATTATTTTGCTGTTAAAATGTAGTCATGTGGTTCTTTAAGGCCTCAAGGAGAAATTGTTCTGCATTCTTGAAATGAATGGGTAAATTATGGGTCAGGTTATAAATCATAACCAATTTTTTTAAGATCACAAGTCCAAAGTGTGTTCGGTCTGCTCCAGCCCCATGTCTGCCACTTTGTGCCTGACCCTCAAGTCTTGCTGGGCCGCCCAATCCATGTCATCCCCATCCCAACTCTACTACAATGCAACCTGCGCTACCTCCATTTCTACCGCCACACAATGTCCGCTGCTGTGTCTCATGACTGATATTTTATTCCCCACCTGTCTAGTGCATCCACCCCATCCCCTATTTAAAAATAATTAAGCCACCAGTTCCTGGATATGGGATTCACGGCAGAGGGAAGAGAAAAGTGTCTTCTGGAGCGTGGTGCCCAGAATTGGACACAAATATGGGAGATCAGACCCAGGGATGGGAGAACTGGCAAAGGCGGACACATGTGGCAGGGATGGGAAGGTGAACTTTGGATATAGCAGCATTGGGGAGCTGCTGGAAGCTGTGGAATGACTGGGAGCGAAATCCTCAGGGTAGGCGAGAATGATGAGGCAGATTGTAAAGTGCTCTTGACAAAAATGTGATGACAGGGATTTTCTCGGGGTGGGTCGGTAGTCGGGAAGGTGGCGTGGGAACAGCAAGGAGGGAATGTTCAGGTACTCGGGATGGGAAGAATTGTAGCACAGAGAGGTTGCTGCAGGGAGCAGGGGAAATGCTTGGTACTTGGTGTGGGGCAGGAGCGACAAGAGACAGCAGATTGTGGAAACTTATATTACTTAAAATAGATACTGCTTGGTATATATTTTAAATAGAGGCATCCCTAACATTTTGAGCAAGCCTCTATTATTTAAAACGCATACACTTTTCCTTATCGCGGGAAAAGCTGCATCCCTCGCCATTGCCAGTTTCTAGTTTTTTAAACACTTACTGCACTATTATAAAAGCACAGAAGATGCTTAATAAACTTTAAACCAGAGCCTGATAACAGCAGGAATGTAGTAGGCAACACTGTGAAGTCCATTTCTAAAGTCTCAGGACAGGGTGGGAGACAGAAGAATGTGGGTGTGGGGGTATGGCAAATAATAGGAGGCGTTAGGCTACAGGCCTGATTTTAGAAGCTGTACTGTATGTGATGCCACAGCACTACCTACGTGAAAGGTGGAGCTGGGAAGTCTCAGGCTATATTGGCACCTACACTGGAGATCAAGATTGGAGGACTAGGAGGTTAACAAAATGAATAGTAACTATAATCGTGACAGAAAAAGTGACTGCGTTACAGAAATGACATGGTGGAAATAGTGTGACAGAAAGTGTTACAGAAGTAAATGTGACAATGGAAGTGCATGCTATATGAGTTTTAATACATTAGAAGTAAATTGCCGATAGCGTTGCCCAGTCAGTTGCAGAATATAATATTTTTTAATATACAAGGTGGCAATTGGATTCGGAGACTTTAGAAATTTACTCCACTGCATCACCTACTGGCCAGTTTCTGCAACTATGCCATTACAGGCAACTATTTCCATAATTATGTTTACAAAGGGAGTTTCAATGTTAAATGTTGACATAAAAGCATGACCAAGAATCATGACAAGAATGCACGCAAATGCAAATGTTCCTCCAGGCTCCCTCTTGCCCTAAGCCCAAACCAACGTCATTTCATGCATGCAGGTGCAGCAGGCGGTTAAGAAGGCAAATGGTATGTTGGCCTTCGTAGCGAGAGGGTTTGAGTACAGGAACAAGGATGTCTTGCTGCAGTTGTAGAGGGCCTTGGTGAGACCACATCTGGAGTATTGTGTGCAGTTTTGGTCGCCTTATCTGAGGAAGGATGTTCTTGCCATGGAAGGAGTTCAGCGAAGATTCACCAGGCTGATACCTGGGATGGCAGGAATGACGTATGAGGAGAGATTGGGTCGATTGGGTTTGTACTCACTGGAGTTTAGAAGAATGAGAGGGGATCTCATGGAAACTTATAAAATTGTGACAGGACTGGACAGACTAGATGCAAGAAGGATGTTCCCGATGGCCGGGGAGTCCAGAACCAGGGGTCACAGTCTAAGGATAAGGGGTAAGCCATTTAGGACAGAAATGAGGAGGAATTTCTTCACCCAGAGAGTGGTGAACCTGTGGAATTCTCTACCACAGAAGGCAGTAGAGGCCAATTCATTAAATATATTCAAGGAGGAGTTGGATATATTTCTTAAGTCTAAAGGGATCAAGGGGTATGGGGAGAAAGCAGGGACCGGGTACTGAATTTGGATGATCAGCCATGATTGCATTGAATGGCGGAGCAGGCTCGAGGGGCCGAATGGTCTACTCCTGCTCCTATCTTCTATGTTTCTATGTTTCTCCAGAAAAGTGCATTCTAAAAATAGTCTTTTAATCTCTCTTATGAACAACTTTTTTTTATTTGTTTATGGGATGTGGGCGTCGCTGGCAAGGCCAGCATTTATTGCCCATCGCTAATTGCCCTTGAGAAGGTGGTGGTGAGCTGCCTTCTTGAACCGCTGCAGTCCATGTGGTGAAGGTACTCCCACAGTGCTGTTAGGGAGGGAGTTCCAGGATTTTGACCCAGCGACGATGAAGGATCAGCGATATACTTCTAAGTCAGAATGCTGTGTGACTTGGAGGGGAACTTGGAGGTGGTGGTGTTCCCTTGGCGCCTGCTGCCCTTGTCCTTCTAGGTGGAAGAGGCCGCGGGTTTGGGAGGTGCTGCCGAAGGAGCCTTGGCGAGATGCTGCAGTGCATCTTATAGATGGTACACACTGCAGCCACGGTACGCTGGTGGTGGAGGGAGTGAATGTTTAAGGTGGTGGATGGGGTGCCAATCAAGTGGGCTGTTTTGTCCTGGATGATGTCGAGCTTTTTGAGTGTTGTTGGAGCTGCACTCATCCAGGCAAGTGGAGAGTATTCCATCACACTCCTTACTTGTGCCGTGTAGATGGTGGAAAGGCTTTGGGGAGTCAGGAGGTGAGACACTCGCCGCAGAATACCTAGCCTCTGACCTGCTCTTGTTGCCACAGTATTTATGTGGCTGGTCCAGTAAGTTTCTGGTCAATGGTGACCCCAGGATGTTGATGGTGAGGGATTCGGCAATGGTAATGCCGTTGAATGTCAAGGAGCGGTGGTTAGACTCTCGCTTGTTGGAGATGGTCATTTCCTGGTGTGTGGCATGAATGTTACCTGCCACTTATCAGCCCAAGCTTGAACGTTGTCCAGGTCTTGTTCAATGTGGGCATGGACTGCTTCATTATCTGAGGAGTTGTGAATGGCACTGAACACTGTGCAGTCATCAGCGAACATCCCCATTCCTGACCTTATGTTGGAAGGAAAGTCACTGATGAAGCAGCTAAAGATGGTTGGGCCGAGAACACTGCCCTGAGGAACTCCTGCAGCAATGTCCTGGGGCTGTGAGGATTGACCTTCAACCATCACAACCATCTTCCTTTGTGCTAGGTATGACTCCACCAGTGGAGAGTTTTCCCCCCCGATTCCCATTGACTTCAGTTTTGCTAGGGTTCCTTGATGCCACACTCGGGTCACATGCTGCCTTGATGTCTAGGGCAGTCACTCTCACCTCAGCTCTAGAATTCAGCTCCTTTGTCCACGTTTGGACCAAGGCTGTAATGAGTTCGGGAGCTGAGTGGCTTTGGCGGAACCCAAACTGGGCATCAGTGAGCAGATTATTGGTGAGTAAGTGCTGCTTGATATCACTGTCAATAACACCTTCCATCACTTTGCTGATGATTGAGATTAGACTGATGGGGCGGTAATTGGCTGGATTGGATTTGTCCTGCTTTTTGTGGACAGGACATACCTGGGCCGTTTTCCACATTGTCGGATAGATGCCAGTGTTGTAGCTGTACTGGAACAGATTGGCTAGAGGCGCGGCTAGTTCTGGAGCACAAGTCTTCAGCACAATAGCCGGAATGTTGTTGGGGCCCATAGCCTTTGCTGTATCCAGTGCGCTCAGCCATTTCTTGATATCACATGGAGTGAATCAAATTGGCTGAAGACTGGCTTCTGTGATGGTGGGGACCTCAGCAGATGACCGATATGGATCATCCACTCAGCACTTCTGGCTGAAGATGGTTGCAAACGCTTCAGCCTTGTCTTTTGCACTCACGTGCTGGGCTGCACCATCATTGAAGATGGGGATATTCATGGAGTCTCCTCCTCCCGTTAGTTGTTTAATGGTCCACCACTATTCACGACTGGGTGTGGCAGGACTGCAGAGTTTTGATCTGGTCTGTTGATTGTGGGATCGCTTAGCCCTGTCTATAGCATGTCATTTTAACGTCATTCATTTTCATTCAGTGCTTATTTTCATTATTGACTTTTGTTTATTAATTAACCTCAAAATAAATCTAATAGTTTTAGCCTGGATGTATTGGTCTGATGGCCTGGTATTTTTCACCTTTTGGGAGACTGGAGAACCCAGTGGGCATCACATATCATCTCCAGTGAACTACATCCCATACTTAAGAGGTTAACTGTTAAATCTGAGCATATTAACTCATACATGGTGCAGGTTCAGATCATGGGTGATCAAGTTTCATTGTCGTGAACAAGACTAAAGTGTTGAGAAAAAGCCTGACCCATAACAACCCCTTCCTGATCATATGAATCAATGGAGCACACTGATTAACTGGTACAATTTTTTTTAGCAATCTCTCCTGAAGGCACTTGACCTTGAACTCGAGAATTCCTTCTTGGAAGGCCAGGGCTCAAGGTTTGTTATGGAAGGTTCACGTTCAAACATTTTATCAGTGTGACACCTTTCAAGTGAATCATGATGAGCACTTGATGAGTTTGGACCAGGTGCAATGCCTCTGAAAGTTATACAATAGCAGAAGAAATACAAAGCAGATACTGTGAATATCTATAAAAAGAAAAATTGCAAAAACTGGAAATCTGATGCAGCAACTGAAATTTAATGTAGAGAAGTGTGAAGTGATGGATTTTGTAAGGAAGAATGAGGCGAGGCAATATAAACTAAATTATACAATCTTAAAGGGGATGCAGGAACAGAGAGACATGGGGATTTACATACACAAATCTTTGAAGGTGGGAAAACAAGTTGATACGGCTGTTAAAAAAAGATAAGGGATCCTGGGCTTTATAAATAGAGGCATAGGGTATAAAAGCAAGGAAGTTATGCTAAACCTTTATAAATCACTGGTCAGGCCTCAGCTGGAGTGTTGTGTCTAATTCTGGGCACCACACCTCAGGAAGGATGTCAAGGCCTTGGAGAGGGTGCAGAGATTTACTGGAATGGCGCCAGGGATGATGGTCTTCAGTTATGTGGAGAGATTAGAGAAGCTGGGATTGTTCTCCTGAGAGCAGAGAAGGTTATGGGGAGATTTAATAGGAGTGTTAAAAATTCTGAAAAGTTTTGATAGAGTAGATAGGGAGAAACTGTTTCCACTGGCAGGAGGGTTGATAACCAGAAGACACAGATTTAAGATGTACCATTATGTAAATGAAAAGGAGCCAAAACTACAACTGAAATGAGTGAGAGTAGGATATATGCTTTATAGTCCAGCATTTCCATTTAGAAAATTATTAAACACCAAGAAAGACTGGGCTAGGGGTAGATCATTTATGGACCATACTGTTATCAGGTTATGGGAAAAACATGCTAGAGAAAAAATAACAGGTAGCTCAGATAAAGTTGCTGAGAATATTCTATATGAGGAATTTTAACACAGGCAATAAAACACCTAGAATAGGTAACAGAAGAAAATAGCTTACAGAAAGCAGGTAAGGAGGGAGATGGGGTGTGCAGGCCTTACATCAGCAAGAATATTAGCTGAAATGAAAGAAATCAGAGGAATGAGTAGCAAATGGAAAATAATAAATAACAAGAAACTAGCAGATTTTTCATGCTGGAGATGTATTTTCTCAGCTGCAAATACTCTCATCTTCATTTTATTTATATGACAGCTGATCAATTTACCATGGTTTCAGTAGATACAAACATTAGCTACAATATTTTGCCAGACTGTACATGTAATGAAATGTAACTCCTCTATTAATCAAGGAGTGATAGATCTTTGTGGTTAGCAACGGATCAGATGAGGAAAACTGAAAACTGGAAGAAAATTTGTTAGAAAAATACTTCTATGCTCTGAAGGCAATGTTGGCCCGGAAATTGCAGTCAGCGGCAAAGCAAAGGCGTTCGCCGCTGGCCCCGAAGTAAGCTTCGCTCAAAGTTCACGCGATCCCTGTGTCGAGAAGTTCGGGTTTTCTGACGCGTAATTCAAATCAACGTAGTATAGTGGAAATCTCATAGTGCGAGCTACTGTGATGTCAACAAGCTGCCTACGCAGCCAATCTAAATGCAGAATTCTCACAAGACAGCAAACCAGGAAAGGGTAAGCTCTTAAAATTCAAACTTTTTAAAAAATGTTAGAGAGCAAAACAAAGATGGGGCTCTCACATGGGGAAAAAGTAAACCTGAAATAAAGATAAGTTTCTTTAAAATTTTAATTATTAAAATTGATAAATTTGACACTGCACAAAATTAAAATTAGTTTTTCAGGGCCATAACCTTTGTTTAGCAGTCAATAGGCTGTTAAAACCCCAGTTACACCATACCACTTTGGGTTTAACTGTTAATGGGGTATTTAACAGCATAATTACTGCAGAAGTTTTCATCAGTTTTCATGATTTGAGAGATTTCACTGATTGCCAGCTCTGTGGGGGGCGGGGGGCACAGCGCTGCCTGTGGAGGAACAGCGAATGACAGGCCGCAACTTCAGGATTTCCACATCAGGCTGCGCATGCGCTAAATCTTCAAGTCGCGGTCAGTTTCAAAGGCGGAATGACGGCGTACACTGCCAGTCTGCTGTCATCAGGACCGCAAATTCCAAGCCATTATTATCTTTGTATAAGTAGGTACACGTGTATTACTTAAGTACAAGTGCAAAAGTCATCATTTTACAAATAACCAAAAAAAATGCTTAAGGTAAATAATGCAATGAGGGAATGATGTTAACAGGTCCCTTTAAAAAAGTGGTCTTGTTGTTATTATATTGCACCAATCTTGAATGTGGCTTTTTTCTGAACAGAGGCAAAATTCTCTGAAGTATAGTAAGCAAATTGCAAGATCTCATTTCTTTCATGACACATAAGAGGCACAGAAAATTATTCCAGCTAAGGTGCAACTGAAACCATAGCACAGGATACACAAAATAATGTAGTGTCTGAAGATGCATGTCATTTACAATTATAAGATACACTACCTTTTCTAAAAAAAAGTATTGCCTGTATTTAAATCAATCTGCAAAAAAACATTAATACAGGAGAAATAGCTATCCTCTACACATTAGTCCTTCAGTAAGAACCACAGGGTACTGAGAGAAGAGGCTTTCAATACTAAAATATGAGGACATTTATAACCTAGAGATCAATCTGGGCGATGAGTAGTTGGATGTAACACAAATAATTTTCAAAAAGATCATAATAATCATCCCTAAAAGTAGGCAAACCATCTTTTTCATTTATTGCACTCCATATGGGTAATGATCCTATTAACCACATAGGGAAGGGGAAAACCTGTTTGACTAGGATCTGGGCACAGTTCAACACAGCTGAACACCTAACAGTCATATCAAGGCAATATTAAATGAATGGGCCAGTAATTCCTGTCCCAACGCGTGAGTACGGTCGGGGTACTCACGCGTCTGGCCGGAGGAAATACCGGTTTTCAGCATGCACAGCGCATGCGGGGAAAACCGGCATTTCCTGTCCTCTGAACGAAGGGGTTCAGAGGCAGAACGCGCGCGACTGCACAGGCAGCGCGTGTGCAGTAAAATTCCTTTTTTTCCCCACAAAGTTGCGCGCGTGTAAAGGCCTCCGGTCTTTACGCGTGGAAAAACAAGACGTAAGTATTTAGTTTTTCAGGTAAGTGGGCTTTTAGTACAATGTAGAAATTTTTTTTCCACAGGTTTGTTATTTTTAAAGAATTTACAGGATGGTAAGTTTAGTTTTAGACCCTATTTTTTAAAAATTTATTTTTTTCAAAAAATTGATTAATTGTTTAAAACATTTTTTAAAACTTATTTATAGTTATTATAATCAGTGGGATGTTTTTTAAAATTTTATTTAAAGTTAAAGTAGTGTTTTGGCAGCCCATACTTTTCATGAGTTTGACAGCTCTTACTGTCAAACTCATGAATGAGTTTCCCCTCCCCTGATTGGCTGCACAGTGCTCACCTGATCCCAGCCGGCACATCGCACTAACTACGCCGCTGGATCAGGTTAGCACAGCGCGCCGACAGCTGAACCGGGCATGTGACAGGAAATGCAAGCAGGCCCGGGCTTCAGATGGCGCGCAGGGTGAGGGCACATCGGGGGCTTGCACGCGCGGCAAGCCCCCGATCTAATTTTAGGGCCATTGTATGCTCAAGCAGACTACCCATAATTCAATTTGGGGAGGCACAGGAATAAATGGATCATCTTTGGACTTCAGCATGCCCTTTATTGAGGCTCTCAGTAATAAGGCAGCATAAATTAACTACTATTGTATGCAAGTACTCATATTAGTTATTTTCTACAAACCCCTTACAGTACAGGAAACTTTGGTTTATCCGGAGGTTAACTGTCCGAAATGCTCGATCCACCGGCAAAAATCAGGAGCCGTTTCGTTAGGTTTTTTTCTTTTTGTTGCTTTTTTTCCCCCACCAGTCAGGCTCTGCAAGGTCTCGCTGAAGCTGTTGCTAAGCTACAGAGACGCTTGCAAGGTACGGCCGACTGTTTAGAAGCTGAGCAACAGGGTTTGTTGCCAGATACGGCTCCGTATGTTTCAACATTAGCGCTGGTTTGTCCGGCAGTTTTGATGGGACGGCAACAGCTCGGTCCCGTCGGTGCCGGATATCACAAAGTTTCCTGTACTACATAAAAAGTGGAAACAGTTGCTACATATATCCTCATGAAACAAAGATTTAAATCTATTCAACAACTCCAGAACTGAATCTCCTTCACACGAAACAAGGTATTGGCCACTACTTAGGCACTTAGGCATAATCCATGTACCATGCAGTTCTGTAGATTTTGCCTGGAATCATTGTTGAATCAGTCTGCAGTGATAATGTTCAGAAAATCTAGTCCCTCCTAATAACCAGGCTGTCCAGCACAAGCTTACTCAGACCAGTATCAGAAATTTTCAACTCAATGCACACAGAAACTTCCTGACCAGATAGAGAAGGCAATCATCTATTGTCAAAGCACAATTTTATATCCTGCATTCTAGGTCAGAGTCGAATCGATTGCTCAGTTGTCAAATTATAAAGACCATTTCTTGTACAATGTCCACTCAGAGGCAAATCAAGTAAAATTCCAGATGTTTCTCTGAACCTTACATCTCATGCTTACAACTTTGACCACCTCATTCCAAAGCCACTCATCCATGGTCCCAGCAGCACATGAGCTATCTCTCTCCAGAGTTCTTGATCATTTACATCAATCCTTATAATATTCAATCCAGCTCCTAAGCTACATAAATTGACAGAGCAGGAATCAAATTTGCCAGGAATCACTTTCCCTATCTACACTTCCGGTGGAGGGGCGGGGAGCAGAAAGAGAACAATAAATAACAAATTCTAGAGAGTAAACCACCGGGTGAGGGATAACTCGGAGCAGCTCTTTATATTCTGTAGTTTTCTAAATAGTGACAATGGCTGCCTTTTAAATATTTATAGTCAGAACTCAAAAATAATAATTGCTCATATAAACAAATGACAAGTTCTGGAGGGACTGTTGCATTATTTAAGCATGAAGGGAAATTCTGAAAGTTATTTAAACATGCATGTTTAAGTACAATATCTTGGAAACATACAGTTTCAGAGATATATGGTACTGGAGAAAATCTCCAATGTAGTTGAATCTTTACAGTTTTATATATTTCTTGCCATTTGCAATAAAAGGCCACATCTTAAACAGTAGGATAGAGATTTATTGTATTTTTTTTGAAGCTTATAGTGGATAAAAACCATGTATTTCCCAGGAACCAATTAAAAACAACTGCTTCATTGTCTATGGAGAGATAGCTTATAAACTTCTTTCTAAATTATTTCACTGAAATATACACCCTCGCATCCCACTCTCTTTGCAACAGCATGATTCAGGATGAGCAACATCATGGAAGGTCCGAGAGCTTTATATGAAAAACAGTTCCCATATACTAAACTATTCCATCAAGACTATGCCACACACCATTATGTAGATTCACTGTAGTGCTCATACTGTAGTACTCCCTCAGTACTGCACTGAAGTGTCAGCCTGAATTATGTGCTTAAGTCTCTAGAGTGGGGCTCTACCTTCTGATTGAGAGAGTGCTACCACTGAGCCAAGTTTGACACCTTAGTTAAATCCTTCTGAAAGTGTAGTGGATAAGCTTAGCAATATTTGAAATAGCTTCCTGTTATCTTAAATTATTTTCACAGATCCGAGTGTGTCTTTTTCAGGCATGCACAAGTTTGGGCAAATTGATATACAAGATATCTTACTTCAGTATGAAAAAGGAAGCTAATTACCTTAACAACCTCTTCTCCATCCACCTTCATCAGCTGTCTCAAGTTCTGCTGTAGCAAATTTGTGTTCGACCGCCATTTCAAAAGTCCCAGGAGGTCCACTGTAAACAGACCAGACATATATAACTTCTTTATTGAACAACAATGTTAAGTAAAAAGCCAACCTAGTCACAAAGTATAAAACAGCACAAAGGGAGTTGTATGCAGCTACATCTTCATTTTACTACTACATTTCATGTGGTTGTTACGAGTAATTTGCTTCGGGCACAATGGTCTATTGTAGACAAAATCTATGCAATTTAAATTGTCAATTTTTTTTCACACAGAATAATTAAAAGATTTACTTTTTCTGGGTTTTAAATGAATACTAAGCTTAAGCCATTACAACAAAATAACCTTCAGTTAGTGGGCTCAGGAATATATTTACCTATTGGCCCAGTAATTCCGGGCACAACGCGTGAGTACGGACGGGGTACTCACGCGTGTGCCCGGAGGAATTGCCGGTTTTCAGCATGCACAGCGCATGCGCTGAAAACCGGCATTTCCTGTCCTCTAACCCAAGAGGCGGAACGCGTACGGATTGACAAGTGGTCTTTAACTTAAAATTATTACATTTTTTCCACAGCTTTATTGTTTTTAAGGACTTTACACTAAGGTAAGTGTAGTTTTAGACCCGATTTATTAAAAAATTATTTAGTTCAAAATTAATTGTTTAAAATAGTTTTTTAAAGTTATTCATAGTTAATTTAATTATTGGGATGTTTTTTTAAATTTTATTTAAAGTTTAAGTAGTGTTTTGGGGTGCAGTACTTTTCATGAGTTTGACAGTTCTTACTCTCAAACTTATGAATGAAGTTTCCCCTCCCCTGATTGGCTGAACAGTGCTCACCTGATCCCAGCCGGCACATCGCACTAACTACGCCGCTGGGTCAGGTTAGCACAGCGCGCCGACATCAGAACCGGGCCACTGACAGGAAATCCACTGCGGGCCAGGTTTCAGATGTTGGCGCGCCGGGTAAGTGCACATCGGGGGCTTGCACGCGCGGCAAGCCCCCGACACCAAGTTCTGGGCCATTGTGAAATAAAACAGAGTTAGCAAGTAGTCCAGTTTCCTTTTAGATTTCCAAGGAAAGTTTCATTTGAACCATCTGCTAATGAGTGTTTTGAGACATTTGGGGTTGAAAGGTTAAAATGGGATTCTGAACATATCTTTACTTCGATAGCAAAATACTGCAGATGTTGGAAATCCGAAATAACAACAGAAAATGCTGGAAAAACTCAGCAAGTCAGGCAACATCCGTGGAGAGAAATTTGAGTTGACGTTTCGGGTTTGACCCTTCTTCAAAACTGGAGAGAAAAGGAACTAGATCGAAGGCAGGGCTGCGATCGGACAAAAGAATAAAAGAACCAAAAGAAGTAAAAGAGATTAGAAGCTAGACGAGATGGTAATAGGCTGTGATTAGGTGTAAAGTGTACTGGCAGGGTAAAAGATAGCTGCCAGGTGTGAGAGAGAAACAAAAGGAAAGGGGGGGGGGAAGGAAAGGAGTTGAAAAATATAAGTGAAAATGAAATAGGGGCCGAGGTTATGATCTGAAATTGTTGAACTCAATATTGAGACCGGAAGGCTGCAGAGTGCCTAATCGGAAGATGAGGTGCTGTTCCTCGAAACGTCAACTCAAATTTCTCTCCACGGATGTTGCCTGACTTGCTGAGTTTTTCCAGCATTTTCTGTTGTTATATCTTTACTTCAGTTGATGAAAGCACAGTTCAACAATTAAATGGGAAAACCATAACAAACGTTGAAAGAATGTGTACTTAGTGTGAGGTTGAGACCTTATAAGTAGATCTGAAGTGAATTCTGTCACCTGTATAGACCTCCAGTGTCTGTTCAAAGAAACAATTATCTTGCTAATTTCCATTTCCTGAGGGTTCTCGGAGTGGCATTGCTAATTTTGTCCCAATTAGAGTTAGTTTTGTGCTGTAAGCCCACTAGACACTGAATTGAGATCAGCAAACTCATTTAACAAAGGACTATTGCAGCCAGCAGAGAGGAGACCTTTATCCATCAATCTGAACTTAATTTTAACTCTGGTCCCAGAAGTGAAAGGGCAATGTCTATCAAAGCCACCCACTCACTAATATAGAACAAAGCAATCCTGAGATGACCAAACCCGATAAACAAACCGGTTCTACGTCTCAATTTCTTTCATCACATATTTATTAACACGTTTTCCATCCTCATCTATTCCATAAAACAGGTTTATTCTGTGCATCCATATATTAGATTGCCATATTGTTCAGATTTGTAATTCCCAAAGCACTTAACAATAGATTTAAAAATGAAGAAATCTTTGTGTTGTGTGGTACAACAAAGGAAACACTCCAAAAGAGTCACTACATTGCTTATAACACAAAACAGATATCTCAACATTACTTTGAAGTTTTCCACGGTAGAAAAGGACTATGCATAGAGAGGGCTGTTATACTATCAAATTCAATTTGTATCAGTACTTCGGACATGTATCCACACAGAAGTTAACAGACTATTAGAACTTGTGTTACTTCTGAACCACATCATTAGAGGAGATGGGTTTTCTTCATACATCAACTCAGATAAATATCTTCACTTAAGATAGGTTCCACGATTCTGCAAACTTGTCTACTTTCACATTGAAATATCAAAAAGCTGATTTTTTTTCTCCCTTTTCTTTCTTCATCTCCTGAAGGTGTCCTTGTTGTTCCACAAGTGCCATCCAAATGGTTACTGCATCTATGAGCCCAGGCAAGAAATGTTGGCAGGCTCGTCAACCATTAGGGTTGCGGCAGGTTGAGAAGAGAAATCACAGATAATAAGGAAAAGAAACCCTATCTAACCTGGGAATGCTGAGATAATTATACTAGCAATCATTGCAAGTGCCCACTCAATGTAAGCTTGTTGACAAGACAAATTTGACAACTTTTAATTAAAAGCTGAAACGGGCCATTTTAACACCACATAACTTACTGGTGAGCCCACATTTACAATGTTGTGAGCAATTTCCTCAACTTCCAAGTACAGTTACATTGGCTGGGATTTTGAGGGGGGGCAGCGGGCGTGATCGGTGGTCAGCCAGGTGGGAAAGTGTTTTTTTTTCCCACAGCGGGTCGGGAACCCACTGCCATGCACCTTTCCCAATGTCGGGTCCGTCAGCGCTGAGCAGACCCGACATTCAGTGGCGGGGGACCCAATTCAGGTAATTAGTGGCTTGTTTGGCGCCACTTAAGAATGATTTTCAGCTTACCTTTTGTATTCGACAGCTCACCCACAGGATTCACGCTGTTCGTGAACCACGTCTGTCAAGCTGAGGCAGGAGTTCAGTAGCTATTGAATTAGCTGTTGAGGTGACAGCTCCAAATATAAAGTAAAAGCTCCCACCTTACAGAGATATCTTTCCTCAGCCACAAGCTCTTCCTCACTGCATTTTCACAACAGATTCACCATGCTGCAAGTCTTTACACAAGTCTTCATCCAGTCTGACCTCATTACTTCTCTCACCATTGGCAGATCGCTTCTGTAATCTCTATTTCACCTGCCATCTATTCCATTGGCATGGGGGCCCTTTATACTCTCTCACCTTGGACCTCAGAATCCCACCATGATCAGCCCCAACACCAGCAGCACTAACAACACCAACCTTCTCCGTAATCACCTGATGCTACACAGGACAGGGCGCACCAGCACCCGACCACATTGCTGCCTGCCAGGCTAGGGATGGCCTCACCAGGGCCAGATTTACTTCACTTGACGCTGTACACCCAGCCGCCACATGATGCGCCAGATTGGCACTACCCCACACCAACACCATAAAGCATCCCTACAATGCCCAAGCCATTCCTTTCACACTCATCACCATTGTGGGGGGTACCATATGCCTCACCATTCACCGCAGCTCACTAAGCCACTTCCAAAAGGTGCACACAAATCTGTCCAAGAACGCAAAATGTTCAAAATAAAAGTTTCAATGTTTGACACCACATTAACAGAAACTTTACATGGACGTTGCATAAAACACCCAAGTGCCTACCCTTGTGTGTTGTTAGTTGTTTTGATTGCACTAGGGTGAGTGTGAGGGGTGGCTAGTGAGATGGGGATGTGATAATATACACAGAGAGGGATGGATGGATGTCCAAGGTAAGCTGGTGTGAATAAGGATGTGCAGGAGTAGGGTAGGGAAGGCAGAGTGGTGGGGATGTGATGAGAAGCACAGCAGGATGAGGTTGAGTGTGACTTTGTACTAACGTTTTGTGATCTACTGAGATCACTGAAACATTTGTGGCACTGCCCCCAGGTCCTCCTGACCACATCCCTGCTTGTGCACTCCTCTGCAATGTGCAACCAGGCTGTGTTGATCTCCTGGGGAGGTCTCTTTCACCCATGGGAAGGGACGAGGACCTCCCTGTGTGCTGTGACTCCCTCCATAAGCATATGGAGTGAGTCATGGGAGAGCCTGGGTGCAGCCCTGTGCCTTTATGCAGTCATCATCAGTGTTTGCAGCACGTCAATGCTGCAGAACACTAACAGCACAAATGTAAAAATAAAGTTGGCCATGGTCCCTTTAAGGAAATCGGCTGATGACATGTCATGAAATACCATCAGACCCGCTTCCTCTAATTGGCCGGGAAACGCGCTGGACGGGATTAACAAGCCCAATCAAGGGAAATTTATTTTACAGAGCGAGATAGAGCCAGCAGTGGAGTCAGGACCTGCTGAGGTCAGCAAAATCGTAGCCATTGAGAGGGTTCTAAACCAAATAGCGGTAACTCAAACTTAGGACCATAAGTTAAAAAGACTCAGAACTCAGTTTTTAGACTGAAAAGAAAAGAAACAGTATACTATAATTTTCCCTCTCCTCCAACCCAACCAAATCGACTCAACAAAACCATATGTTGACTAACTCCTTTAAAATAAGGAGCTGGGTAAACACCTAGCAAGGAACTTAATTGGAGCTTATAATTTATAAGCATCTTTGTCTCAATCGATAAATGGATAATAAAATCTCCCAGAACAATAATTTTGTTATTCCTCCTCATTTCTCTAATCTGACTTCCATTTCCTTCCTACAATTGGAGGCCTGTAATATACCCCTACAAATGTAAGAAGCCCTTTTTTATCTTTGAGATCCAACCATACTGTCTGTACCAATTCCTTGTCTACATCAACCCTCTCTATAGCATGTGTTCCCTCTTTAACCAATATTGCTGTTGCCCCTCCTTTCTTGCTGTTTCTATCCCTCTTAAATATATTATATCCTGATATAATTATCTTTCATTTTTGTCCAGTTTGCAACGAGGTTTCTGTTAATGCTAATAAGTCTAGATCTTCCTGTAAAATAACTGTTTCCAGTTCCCCTAGTTTATTTCCCACACCCTGTGCATAACAATATATGCATTTTAATCTTTGTATGCTTTTTTTTATAAAGACACTACTCGTTTTCTCATGATTTTATTTGTCTAAGTCATTCCCTACCTCTACCATCAATTATTTTCTTCTTCAGGTATGATAGTTACTCTTCATGGCAGATGTAGAATTAGGACACTAAACACACTAATTAGTCAATTTATTAAGATTGCCCAAATCACCTTGAGATAAAAACCACTGAACAATCATTAAAAAGCAGTTAAGGGAGCTGGGTGGCACACTGATTTACAGACTGGCCCTTCACCTCTTGGATCTGGGTTGGAATCCAGCCTAGATTGATCAAGTGAAAGGCTCCAAAGATCCTACCTTAAATGATTTGGACAATCTTAACCCAACTCCGAGTGGATATAAGTGGTTATAAATTGCTTCTAATTTGACAGTAACTGGCAGTTTCGCTCACAGAGGTGAAAAGATGTAGAAAATGAAAATGTTACACTGGTACAAGTAGTGGTTCTCTTCTGAGGCTGAGCTAAGATATGCAACATTGAGGGAGCCTTCTAACTATACTATATCTAACTGGCGTGCTTGAGACAGACATTGGGTGCCTGAAAAGAAAAAGCATTTACCTTGATAAGAAAAAATAGATGTTATGTAGAATCTACAATATGCGCACTTACGCACCAGCGTCTATCTTCTGGCAGCTAGCTAGGTATTTAAGGGCAATATCACCAAATGAGTCAATGGGAGGAGACAAAAGCTCAATGCCCAATGGAATCTGTACTGAGGGAGATATCAGACTTAATCTTGATTTAAGATGCCACAGCAAAGTCTCAGGACACAACAAACTGTTTTATCTACTTGCCTGTACAGGAAGAAAAAAACCATGCAGCTGTTAAACAGATATATGTATCCATTAGAAGGTCAAAGGTTACACAAAGAATCCGAGTCTTCTATGACAATAGTCAGTATCAGCCTTGCAGATTGGGCTGTCTTATTGACATGCTCTAGATACTAAGGGGGAAAATTTCGGTTGCTTTGTGCCTCCCGTTAGTGCCCTCTTCCGCAAAGCAACTAGCGCCCAAGCTTGGCACCGCCAACGCCTCACGCGAAATTCAGCTGGAGGTTAGTGACAGCAGTAACCATTAGCGCCCCACGGCGTTGCACTGCTGGCGATGATGTCATCGGCGTGCGCAGCGTCCTGGCCACGATCTTCGGTAGCGCCCACTGACTTACCGCCGGACGCCATGTCAGACGGGGTCAGGGGGGCCTACCTGCAGCCGGGACGGCGCGAATTAAAGGCGAGGTGCTGGGCGGCCATTTTTGTTGCTGGCCGCCTGCCAGCACCTGCCCCCGTTGCCGTCCCCAGCCTCCTCTTCAGCCCCCCTGCGGAGTGCCGGCTGATCTCCGTGAGCCCGGCACTTCTCGAGTGCCGGGCTCTTTTGCCGGCACGCCGATCCCTGCTGGTCCAGCTGGGCCCCGGGTCGTGCTGTGCAAGGCCCCTCCCCTTTAAGAAGGGGAGGAAGGCCTGCAGTACCGCGGCGCGACATGCTGCAGCGCCACGTAGTGCCGCAATATTCCCTCACAGCGTCCCAAGAGGGAGGCTGGGCGCTTCCAGTAGCGCCCCGCTTCCCTCTAGGGGCGCTACTGGTGAATTTTGGCCGCGATGGTGCTAATATTTTCGGGGCACTAAAAGTAGCGCCCCAGCGAGGTTAGCGCGACTCAATTTTTCCCCCTAACTGTTTCAGCAAATTTCTGAAGAAGCTGTCTTTTAGCTACAAAATGGAATTCAAATACAAGTTCACCTAGCATAACTTCTCCCAACACCTCCGAGTTAGAAGTTTGTGGATTCGAGCTTCAACTCGAGGAATTGAGCACATAATCTAGGTTGATACTTCAATAAAACACTGAGGGATTGCTGCATTAATGGAGCTCCTTTCTTTCAGATGAGATGTTAAACTGAGGGTCCATCCACGGCACGCATAAAAGATCCTGGCATTATCGGAAGAGGAGCAGAAAGCCCAGCCAATGTTCCTCCCTTAAGCTCGATCACCACCACCGCTTATTTGCTGTCTGAGACCTTGCTGTGCTCAAATTGGCTGCTGCATTTGCCTACACAAATAAGAACATAAGAAATAGGAGCAGGAGTAGGCCAATCGGCCCCTCGAGCCTGCTCCGCCATTCAATAAGATCATGGCTGATCTGATCCTAACAGCCAATCTACTATCACTGAGCCATCTCCTGAATCTAACAGAATTAGACACACGAAATAGGAGCAGGATCAGGCTACATGGCCCCTGGGCCCGCTCCGCTACCCACAGGGCCATGACCGATCCGAACCTAGACTCATGTCCAAATTCCTGCCCGCTCCCCGTAACCCTTAATTCCCTTTACTTCTAGGAAACTGTCTATTTCTGTTTTAAATTTATGTAATGATGTAGCTTCTACAGCTTTTTGGGGCAGCATATTCCATGGACCTACCACCCTCTGAGTGAAGTAGTTCCTCCTCATCTCAGTTTTGAAAGAGCAGCCCCTTATTCTAAGACTATGCCCCCTAGTTCTAGTTTCACCCACCATCGGGAACATCCTCCCCGCATCCACCCGATCCAACCCCTTCACAATCTTATATGTTTCAATAAGATCGCCTCTTATTCTTCTGAACTCCAATGAGTAGAGTCCCAATCTACTCAACCTCTCCTCATATGTCCATCCCCTCATCCCCGGGATTAACCGAGTGAACCTTCTTTGTACTGACTCGAGAGCAAGTATGTCCTTTCTTAAGTATGGACACCAAAACTGTACGCAGTATTCCAGGTGCGGTCTCACCAATACCTTGTACAACTGAAGCAATACCTCCCTATTTTTATATTCTATCCCCCTAGCAATGAAAGCCAACATTCCATTGGCCTTCTTAATCACTTGCTGCACCTGCATACTAACCTTTTGAGTTTCGTGCACCAGGACCCCCAGATCTCTTTGTACTTCAGTACTTTCCAGTTTCTTGCCATTAAGATAATAACTTGCTCTACGATTTTTCCTGCCAAAGTGCATAACCTCACACTTTCCAGTATTGTATTCCATCTGCCAAATCTCTGCCCACTTACTTAGCCTGTCTATGTCCCCTTGCAGTTTTTTTATGTTCTCCTCACTCACTACTTTCCCTCCCATCTTAGTATCATCTGCAAACTTTGATATGTTACACTCGGTCCCCTCCTCCAAATCGTTAATATAGATTGTAAAGAGTTGGGGACCCAGCACTGATCCGTGGAACACCACTCGTTACTGATTGCCAGTCCGAGAATGAACCATTTATCCCAACCCTCTGCCTTCTGTTAGATAGCCAATCCTCTATCCATGCCAGAATATTACCCCCAATCCCGTGATTTTTTATCTTAAGCAATAACCTTTTGTGTGGCACCTTGTCAAATGCCTTTTGGAAGTCTAAATACACTACGTCCACTGGTTCCCCTTTATCCACCCTATATGTTACTTCCTCAAAGAACTCCAGCAAATTTGTCAAACATGACTTCCCCTTCATAAAACCATGCTGACTTTGTCCTATTAAATTATGATTATCCAAATGTCCTGTGACTGTCTCCTTAATAATGGACTCCAATATTTTACCTACCACAGATGTTAGGCTAACCAGTCTATAGTTTCCAGCCTTCTGTCTACTGCCCTTTTTAAATAAGGGCATTACATTAGCAGTTTTCCAGTCTGCCGGGACCTTTGGAAAATTATTACCAATGCATCCACAATCCCTACCGCCACTTCCCTCAAGACCCTAGGATGTAAGCCATCAGGTCCAGGTGATTTATCCACCTTGAGTCCCATTATTTTACCGAGTACCACTTCCTTAGTGATTTTGATCGTATTTAGCTCCTCCCCCCCAAAAACCCCCCTGTTTGTCCAGTGTTGGGATATTCTTAGTGTCCTCTACTGTAAAGACTGATACAAAATATTTATTCAGTGTTTTTGCCATCTCCATATTTCCCACCATTAATTTCCCGGTCTCATCCTCTAAGGGACCAACATTTACTTTAGCCACCCTTTTTCTTTTTATATAACTATAAAAACTCTTACTATCTGTTTTTATATTTTTTGCTAATTTACTTTCATAATCTATCTTCCCTTTCTTAATCAATCTTTTTGTTACTTTTTGCTGTCTTTTAAAGTTTTCCCAATCCTCTATCCTCCCACTAGATTTGGCTACCTTATATGCCCTTGTTTTTAGTCGAATACTATCCTTAATTTCTTTACTTAGCCACGGATGGCTGTCTTTTCTTTTACACCCTTTTCTTCTCAGTGGAATATATATTTTTTGGAAGTTGTAAAATAACTCCTTAAATGTACACCACTGATCATGTATCGTCTTACCCTTTAATCTATTTTCCCAATCCACTCTACTCAATTCCGCTCTCATACCTTCATAGTCTCCTTTATTCAAGCTTAGCACGCTTGTTTGAGATCCAACCTTCTCACCCTCTAATTGAATATGGAATTCAACCATGTTATGGTCACTCATTCCAAGGGGATCCTTTACTAGGACATTTTTAATTAATCCTGTCTCATTACACAGGACCAGATCTAAGGTTGCTTGCCCCCTGGTCGGTTCAGTTACATACTGCTCAAGAAACCCATCCCTAATACACTCAATGAACTCATCCTCAAGGCAGCCCTGCCCAATTTGATTTGTCCAATTAATATGATAGTTAAAATCCCCCATAATTATAGATGTTCCCTTATTACAAGCCTCAACTATTTCCTGATTGATACTCCGTCCAACAGAGTTACAACTGTTCGGAGGCCTATAGACTACGCCCACTAGTGTTTTTTTCCCCTTATTATTCCTTACCTCCACCCAAACTGTTTCATTATCCTGATCTTTTGACCCAATATCATTTCTCTGCATTAGTGATTCCTTCCTTTATTAACATAGCCACCCCACCTCCCCTTCCTTCCTGCCTGTCCTTCCTGATCGTTAAATAACCTGGTATGTTTAATTCCCAGGCATTGTCACCCTGCAGCCATGTTTCTGTAATGGCCACAAGATCATACCCATATGTCTCTCCCTCCAATGTATTGGATGTCTCTTAATGTTGTGTAGATCAGGGAGGAAATAATTTAGAACAAACTATTTTTAAAAATCTCTTACAATAAACGATGACAAATTCAGCAGTAAAAGCAAAATAATACAAGCCTAACTTTGACCCAAATATAAAATTGCAATGTACCAAATTACTTTCAAATTACACATTATATGAAATTTTCTCAATCAACATCACCTGTTCCAATCATTTATGTCATTGTTGCTCAGGGAGCAGTGACATTGTTACAAATTAGCTATAAAGTGGTTTATCAATATCCAAATGTAATCATAGGATATCCTGGTAAAGGAGTTACCTTTTTGAATATAAATACTTTGCACTTCAGCGTAACAGCTAAATTCTTTTCCCCCAATATTAACCCTCCGAGAAGTGAATTCCTTTAAAACTGTCAAAACATATCTCACAAACAAATAATATTATTTATTGCTCTTACAGGGATTGTGGGCTGATGAATAAATATTAAAGTGTTCAGATAGCTAGAAGAGGCTGCAAATTTTAAATTTCTAGCTGGCAAATTATCAGTAAAATGCTTTTTTAAAAACTGAACATCCCCTCATCATGGACCTGCCCCAGCCAAGTCAAAAATATAAAAGTGTTCCATCAGCACTGTTCTATTGGCAGCTTCTACAAAGTGACTGGCAACATCCGATAGCTGCCATTTCGATTTTTCTTCCCCCTCTATGGGGAAGCACTATTGTCTCCACTCAGTGCTTCCACACAACATTGTTACAATGAAGAACTCAGCATGTGGTCAATTCTTGACACAAAGCTCATTTTACCATTCTATGGTACAATACTCTGCAGTGTTAACATGCTGCCCAATTATGCAGTATTTCTTAATTCATATCATTCTCATCATTTTTTTTAAATTCTCATTTTAGATCAAAAAATCCTGTTTTCAAATAGTTCATGGGCTATTGTTGAACCCCGGTAACACACATTTTTTTCCTGTGCTAAAATCATAAAATTGAACGGTTTGGTTTATTCATAGAAAATTAAATCAAACCAGGAAAGCATCAGCAGGGCCCGGAAATATGTCTCCAATCTCAGTGGAGTTTAAAAAAAAAAAAATCTTGGTTCTGTGCATTTCCACATTCTACACTCACAACATTCATCAACAATCCCAATGATTTACTTTTGTAGAAAAATGTTGAGGCAATATAACCAAAAGTTTTAGATGTTAAAAAAATGTTCGTGGAAGAAAGTCAATATGCTGAAAACTAACAATAAGTATGATCTATTTTGAAATCACCACTTTCTAAACTGAACAGCACAATTAACGCGCAAGTCATTTTTTTCTCCTCAATATCTCACCATTCTGTGTGAGTTTTGTCGAACAGACCAAAGTGGAAATCTGAAATGAGTCCTTGCTGATGGCAAAGTTTCCAAAATTGTGCATATTTTTCCCAGTCATTGTGTAGCCTTTCTCTTCAAGCGCCTGTTTAGTTGCTGGCAGATTTAAGTATAGTGATGCATCTTCCAGTTTTTTGGCATCCCACTGTTCAGAAAAAAAACTTTTAAGACTCCATAATAATGTTTTATATTTCAACATACATATTAAAAGCACAACTCTATTAGATTATCCAGCTTTTAAGCTTCTTCAGTGGTGCCAATGTGTGTACATAAACCATCATACCTTGTATACAATTAGGTCATGTTCTCCATCTCTTAGAGTTGTTCCATCATACCTCATTAGCTTCACAAATGCCAATGCAAATATCTTCTCAGATTTGTCTTTAGCTGAACACAGAAGAAAGCACAGAATTTAAAATGATCCCTGTTATATGCAAATACCTTTTTTAAACAAAAACTAAACAGTTAACACCCAGGACTACATTCAACACAATATAAATTTTACAACTAAAGAAAGAACTGCCATGTGCTAAGCACAGTCCTTATCTTTATGTATTGGATTAGTACCACAGAAAAAGAGGCAACTAATTGCCCATGTAAAACACAGAGAACATGTGATCTGCATTTGATGGAGGAATCTCTCTAATCCCAAAGGCAACATTTTTCTTCTTTTGGAAAAATAAATGTCCAAACTGGGTTTCTAATTTTATTATCTTGCATTTATATTTGAAACATATTCAGAACCGTTAGCAAATTGTAGCAATTCTTGCTTTCAACAACAAGTACTTATGAAGCGCCTTTAACATAATAAAACGTTCCACGGCACTTCACAGGAGTGTTACAAGGCAAAAATTTGACACCGAGCCACATTAGAATAAATTAGGGCAGATGATCTAAAGCTTGGTCAAAGAGGTAGGTTTTAAGGAGTGTCTTAAAGGAGGAAAGAGAGGTAGCGAGGCGGAGAGGTTTAGGGAGGGAGTTCCAGAGCTTAGGGCCTAGGCAGCTGAAGGCACGGCCAGCAAAGTTTGAGCGATTATAATCAGGGATGCTCAAGAGGGCAGAATTTGAGGAGCACAGATATCTCGGGGGATTGTGGGGCTGAAGGAGATTACAGAGATAGGGAGGGGCAAGGCCATGGAGGGATTTGAAAACAAGGATGAGAATTTTGAAATCGTGACGTTGCTTAACCGGGAGCCAATGGCAGTCGGGAGTTGGTGTGAGTTCGGACACGGGCAGCCAAGTTTTAGATGACCTCAAGTTTACGAGGGTAGAATTTGGGAGGCCAGCCAGATAGTCAAGTCTAGAAGTAACAAAGGCATGGATGAGGGTTTCAGCAGCAGATGAGCTGAGGCAGGAGCGGAGACAGGCAAAGTTACAGAGGTGAAAATAGGCAGTCTTAGTTATGCCACGGATATGTGGTCGGAAGTTCATTTCGGGGTCAAATATGACACCAAGGTCGCGAACAGTGTGGTTCAGCCTCAGACAGATGTTAGGGAAAGGGATGGAGTCGGTGGCTCGCGAACGGAGTTTGTGGCGGGGACTGAAAACAATGGCTTTGGTCTCCCCAATATTTAATTGGAGAAAATTTTTACTCATCCAGAACTGGATGTCGGACAAGCAGTCTGACAATTTAGAGACGACGGAGGGGTCGAGAGAAGTGGTGGTGAAGTAGAACTGGGTGTCGTCCGCGTACATGTGGAAACTGACGCCGTGTTTTCAGATGTTTCCCGGCCAATTGAAGGAAGCGGGTCTGATGACGTCACTTGATGACGTGTCATCAGCTGGTTTCCTTAAAGGGACCATGCGCAAATTCATTTTGATAGTTGTGCTGTCAGTGTTCTACAGCATTGAGTTACTGACAATGACTGCACAGAGGTGCACGGCTGCACCCAGACCCTCCCATGACTCCCTCCATATGCTTATGAAGGGAGTCACAGCACGCAGGGCAGTCCGCTTCCCTTCCCATGGGCAGAAGAGACCTCCCCAGAGATCAACGCTGCCAAGTTGTACATTGCACAGGATGACAAGCAGGGATGTCGTTAGGAGGACCAGGCTGCAGTGGCGCAAACCTTTCAATGTTCTCAGTGGATCACGAAACTTTACCGCAAAGCCACACTCAACCTCATCCTGCTGTGCCACTCATCACATTCCCATCACTCTGCCTTCCCTACCCTACTCCTGCACATCCTTACTCACATCAACTTACCTTGGACCTCCACCCATCCCTCTCTATCTACATTATCACTTCCCCATCTCACTAACCACCCCTCACACTCACCCTCATCCTAGTCCAATCATACCAACTAACAACACACAAGGGTAGGCACTTTGGGTGTTTTAGCCAATGTTCATGTGACGTTTCTGTTAATGTACTGTTAAAACACTTAAATCTTTATTTTCAACACTTTGCATTCTTGGACAGGTGTGTCTGCACCTTTGGAAGTGGCTTAGTGAGTTGCAGTGAATGGTGAGACAGAATGGACCCCCGCAATGCTGATGAGTATGAAAGGAATCGTTTGGACATTGTAGGGATGCTTTATGGTGTTGGTGTGGGGTGGTGCCAACCTAGCGCATCATGTGGCAGCCAGGGTGTACAGCATCAAGCGGCAGCCAGAGTGTACAGCATCAAGTGAAGTAAATCTGGCCATGGTGAGGCCATCGCTGGCCAGCAATGTGCTTGGGTGCTGATGCCCTGTGTCCTGTGTAGCATCAGTTGATTTTCCCACCTGACCTGCCACCAAACGCACCCACTGACCCCCCTGAAAAATTCCCCCAGTTTTGCAGAAGGTGCTTGGGTTGGGCCACTTTGCAGTGCATGAGATATCAGGAGTTCTTAAAAGGGCACTTCAGACACATTTCTCTTAGGTGAGTGTGGTGCACCAATCTTCCTGGCTGTATTGGTGCTTCTGCAGCGATGTGCTCTTGGTCATGGTCTGTGTCCTGCTCTGGCCTTGCTTGCGCATTGGCCTCCTCCTCTGTTATGATTAGGGTTCTTTATATCACAAAGTGGTGGAACATGCAGTAGATGATGATGATGATGATCTTGGAGACAATGACATGGTCTGTCAAGATATCTGAGTGTTTCACAATGCCAATGATGCTCGATAATTATCATGGTTGCTGCAAGGGCCTCATCATATCTGTAATCGTTTTCTGTCCATGACTGCAAGACTATCCTCCGGCCATTGAATTGTATAATATGATTTTGGTGAACCCTGACTAGCTACAAAATGATGCAGTAAAACAATTTCTGTTCAGAGACTAGCATTGTGCCTAGGGGCCTGGATGCTCACAAAGGTGGCATCAATGATCCTGTAGTTTGGTGAGATTGGGTAGCACTGTCATGCTGTCATTGAGTGAGGATCCTTTCCAACAGACGAGAACCTGTTTAGCTTCTAATGGCCATGTGTAATGGGTAAGCTAAGTGCAGTATTTGTGTTGTTGAAGAGTCGTGGAGCAGGCAGAAATTCAGCAACTTCCTGAAATAATTTTCTGGTGCTCACTTCAACACTTTCAACTGGCAGGAATTTGGAGGTCATATTCCCATTTTGGCTGTTCAAACCAAATGCTTGTTATACAACAATTTCATATTCAATTGTTCTAAAAATATTTCTCTTGAGCAAAATGGCTGTGAGATCTATCTGTTCCAGATCAGAATAATATGGTACATCTTTTTTAAATTTGTAGCTTTCCAGTATGTAACAATTTTAAAATCTTCTTCTGTGTCTACTTTTGAGAGAGCTGCGAGAAATACGCCCAAGTCAAATTAGTTTTATTTCTTAAGCAAACATATATGTAACAGGACAAAGCTAGTCATATTGCCCAGCAAGTAGTAGTCGTAAAGAACATCCAGGCTATAAAAATAATTAACATTGATCACTGGGTTATCAATTGCCTGGTGTCAAATTGCAGACAATCTTATCTGTACTGGAGACCAAATAGGGAGGCAGAGCAGGGGAGGAGTGACTTTCACCCAATGTGAGAGTGTTGCTTTGTTCTAGAGGTATGAAAATTGAATCAAAAAACCTGAAAGGCAGTCTTTGAATTCTTTTAATTGACAGTTCTGATTAATAAGTTCTTTTTCTGAATCTTCCTTTTGTCCCAGCCTGGAGCAAAAAGATATATATATAAATAATAGAAACTAGAATCTTTGCTTGCCAGAGCCTTTCTTGAAGTATTGCTATAGGAGCCAGATGCTATAGCGAACTCTGTCAAGTGTCTTACACATTAAAGCTTTTCATCAAATGTGTGTGGTCCAAATAACAAATATTTATTGCAGAATGCTGCTAGTAATTCTCAACATTTGTTTTGGAACAGATACTGTTAAGTGGAATACTGTAACTTATCTAAATCCACTAGTGTATTAATTTACATCTGTGCTGTTTTTGTCTCCTAATAAACATTCTTTAGTAAACTTTCAGCCTGAACCATATGATCTGTCAGCATGCTATTTTCTGCCAATTTTGGAGAGACTTTGGGGGGGATTTTAACTCAGCTGTGGGCTATTGGCGTGTTCCCCGAATTTCATGTTTCCCACACGAATCTAAATGGATGTGGGAGATTGATGCAATTTTAACTTACGGGGCCAATTGATTTCCAACGTGTGGGAAGCCTTTGCAAATGGGTTTCTCATGACTGAAAGTCCGCTCCGATGACGTCATCATTGCTGCTACATTTAAGGTCCACAGCAAGCCTTGCTTCTTCTGCAGACTGCCAAGCTCCTTGACTGTGCAGTGTGAGGGAGCTGCAGCAAACATGACCAGTGGGAGGGCAAGAGCAGCTCCTCGCTTTGACGAGGCGGCACTGCAGGTATTGGTGGATGGGGCTAGGGCCAACAGGGAGGTCCTGTTCCCTTCATCAGGGAGGAAGAGGCCTCCCACTCAGACCAAGGCTGTGTGGATGCAGGTGGCTGAGGAGGTCAACTCCTTGGGAGTCACCCGCAGAACCTGGATGCTCTGCAGGAAAAGATTTCATGACCTTCAGCGCACTGGAAAAGTGAGTATGAATTTCCCATCACCCTCAATCTGATCCCCATTGCCTTTCCTCACCAGCACTCAGCTTTAGCAATCCCTTCCTCCACATCCCATTTGACACTGACATCCATGCACCCTTACCCATTCCCTCTCTCTCTATGCTCACATTCACATTACTATTCGACCATGCAGCCCTCACACTCCCTATCACTCTGATGCTTTGAACACAACTGACAACACACAGGGAGGGCCCTTGGTCTTGCAACCTCACTCCATCTTTGTCTCCTTCTAAGTATCTATGCTATGCAATCTCTACACTCACTCCTTCATTCTCACTCAACCTCCACTTGTCTGCCTCATTGCAGGAAAAGGGAGCCCACAACAAAAGAGAGCGAGCCAGGACAGGAGGAGGGCCACCCTCAATAACCCACCTGACCCCCTGGGAGGAGGCCGCACTGGAAATCATCGGCATCGAGAATGATTCGCGCGTGGGGGACGGACAGACGGGTGCAACACAGCAAGCTGGTGACAGAAAAGTTTCCCATCTCTCTCTTCGACATTGCATGAGTCGCTGATAATGATTGTGAAGCTGTAACAGATGCACTTATGAGCATCTGCAAAAAGCTATGTGCATGTAGCCTTTGCATCACATCTCTGACTCTCTTCTTTACTCCCTCACAGGACAGGACCATCACAAGCATCCGTCCCCCCTTGCTAGGAAGAAGAGGCTGAGCAGCCAGACTCCTCAGAGGAAGCTGCAACCTCTAAGGGCGCAGCGTCAGCAGAATTCAGCGCACCCAGCACCAGCGCAGACACTCACACCTCGGTGGGACCTTCGGGACATAGAATAGTGTTGTCACCTGGTGTATCACAGCTCACAAGTGAGCATCAGCAGATTGTGGAGACAGGGACAGCAGTGGAGAATCCTAGTCGGAGGTGGCAGGACTCTGCCAGCTCGGATCAGCAGCATGTCGACCCTCTGCCTCTGGGTCCATCCATAAGATCAGAGGTGATGGAACTCCAGGCACAGATGCAGGAGTCTCTGGCAGGTTTTGTCTCTAGGGTCGCTGCGAGTGTGGAGCGAATGGAGGAGTCCATAGCGAACATGAACAGAGCCTTTGTGGAGTCATTGGCACATGAATGCATCAACACGGAAAGGATGGCTACCTCCGTGGAAACGATTGCTACCTCCGTGGTAAGGCTGGCTACCGTGCAGGAGAGGATGGCTACGGTAGAGGAGAGGAGGCCTACGGCCATGGAGGAGCTTAGTCGCCAGGGTATGGAAAACATGGTCATTGTTCAGAATAGAATGACATCTCTTGAGGAGCGATGGGCATCTATTGAACATAGAAACCAGACCTTCATGGAAGTCCTCCTAAGTAGGACTGCCATTGCAGATATGGGTCCCCATGGCCCCCCTGATGTGCAGCAAGGTGCTCTCCAGCCACTTACAGGCACGGAGGGGGACCTGACCCATGAGAGGGAGGTTGGTGGCAGACCTCAAGGAAGTGGGGGTTCCTCTCCAGGCGCTCACACTTCCATGCCACTGCAGAGCCCTCGGTCAGAGCCCCACCGGAGTCCACACCCAAGTGAGATAGACGTCTCAACGCCTGCACAGCCGCAGGAGCAGCAGACTGTTGACAAGCCCTCACAGGCTCGCCACCCCAGAGGACGCCCGCCAAGCATGTCGAGACAGGAGCAGCAGGAAAGTGAGCAAGGGTCCTCCACATCTGCTGAAGCCACAGGGGAACCACTACGTAGGAGCACGCGCAAGAGGAAGATAAAGCACAAGTAGTCACAAGGGTAGTCACTTGGGTGAAATTTGATGTATTGTTAGAAAAAGCCATCAGATTAATAATGTTAATAAAAAATCTGATGGCTACTGCTGTATTTGTGGCGTGTGTCATTTCGCGAATGGGACTTTCACATTGAGGGCTTAGGATTACTTGCAATTGTCAGTATGCTGGTCAAATAGCTAGGAATCCGCAGGGTCTTGACCATTGTTGATGCTCAGGCAAGAAGCTGCGAGGCAGATTGACTAGGCTAAACAAATCTGGCCAGGATCAGTACGTTCCTTGCATCCCGGGCAGCAATGTTCTCACGTAATGCTGCCGATGGTTGATGGGCCTCCACAGGATGCTCGTTTTCACCCGCCTCCTCCTCCTCCTCATCTGAGGAGGATATGTGAGGAGCCACTTGGTCCTCAGGAATCTGCAAGCCATGACGCTGTGCCATGTTGTGAAGTGCACAGCAAACCACGACGATTCTGGAGCCGCTGGCTGCTGAGTACTGCAGGGCTCCACCTGATCTATCCAGGCACCTGAAGCGCATCTTCAGCAAACCGATGGTTTGTTCGATAATGGATCTGGTGGAAATGTGGCTGGAGCTGTAGCGCTCCTCAGCTTCATTGGCTGGCCTCCTCAACGGCGTCATCAGCCACGTCCTCAGGGGATAGCCCTTGTCTCCAAGTAGCCATCTGTTAAGTTGGTCTGGCGGACTGAATAGCGGAGGCACACTAGACTGGCACAGTATGAAGGAGTCATGGCAACTGCCAGGGTACATGGCACAAACATGCAAAATTTGGTCACACACCAGCTGAACGTTGAGGGAGTGGAAGCCCTCGCAGTTGACAAAAATACCTGGATTGCGATGGGGTGCCCTAAGGGCCACGTGTGCAGTCAACAACGCCCTGCACCCTTGGAAAGCCTGCCAGATGAGCTAATCCAACCTCTCGCGCTGTGACACTTGCTCGATCCTTGGTGAAATGGATGTGATTGTGCGCGAGGGCAAAGGGGGCATCAGTTACCTGCGTGATGCAAGTGTGTGTGGCCACCTGGGAGATGCCGCTGATGTCTGCTGCTGATCCCTGGAATGAGCCAGAGGCAAAAAAGTTGAGTGCGGTGGTGACTTTGACGACCACTGGTAATGCTTGTCCACCTGGTCCTCTGGGCAGCAGGTCTTGCTGTAGCATTGCGCAGATGTCAGTCACTACATCTCGCGAAAGTCGGAGCGCCTTTGGCACTGCTGCTCAGGCATGTTGAGATAGGTGGCCCTGCGTCTGCAGACCCTGTTTGGGAGGTATCTCCTGCGCTGACAGGCTTCCAGGCGCTGGCCCCTTCCGGCCTGTGCAGCCTCAGGTGGGTGAGCAGCAGCCTAGCGCTCCTGCTGCTGTTGTTCCTGGTTCTGCTGGTGCTCGAGCTCCTCTAATGCCCAGATCGGAAGGAAATAAATGGCTCCCATGCTTCTGGTATATGCCTCCGTTGAGGAAGCGCTCAGTGAAGGTGGCGAGAGAGGTTTCCCAGGAGGCCACACTGGAGATGGGTGTGAGGCTCCAACCTTCCACAGGTGTGGTTAAGCCTTGTAAAAGTTGCCCCAGGCCTGAGACCACTAGGTCCGGCCACCTGCAAATGATGGCTGATCAAATCTCCTCTTTAATGGTTGACCTGCAGTTGATAGTCAGCAATCCAATAGTGCTCCCGCCAAGTTACACATTCGTGATTCCCACCAGGCGTGTTTTACGTGGGAAAAGGGTTAAAGTTGCAAGGGCCTGTTAAAATAGGATTATAGAGGCCATTTAGTGGTTATTAAGGGCCTTAAAGACCAGTCCCACCTGTTGGATGCGGGATGGAGTCGGGACCATCAGGCACGCCTGAGTTAAAATTGCTCGGAGTCGGGAACCAGGCGGGGGGGGGGGGGTCCCGCCCGCCAGTTTTTTGCGATTTTAACCGCCCCCCCCCGCACGCCTCCAAGCCCGACTCCATGGCTCAGTAAAAATCGAGCCCCAGGAGTTGAGGTATATGTACATACCAACATTAAAAGTGTCAAGTGTTCCACTTGAGCATACTACATCCTAGATACTTAATGCACAGAGTCAAGTTTCTGATCGTAAGAAGCATGAATTCACCTATGGAAGATGACTTTTGCAAATAAAAATATGGAAAGGAAGCCCAAATCATAGTAGTGGCATCACAGTATTAAAAATACAAGCCTACAAAGGTTTTTATTATGCTTAGAGGGAAGGTTTCACATCAATAAACTTATACATAAAGAAGAACGTCACTATTTAGTGCATTATATAAAACAAAATCAGTTGAAATACTTACAATCCTGAGATGATCGATGTCGAAATGAGAACCTTAAATGGCTACGATTTACATCTTCAATAGGGATTGCCACCTACAAAATAAGACCAGTATATACTCAAGCTAAGGCTTAAAAAAAGATTGCTCTTGGACTTATTAACTGTTGCAATTCCAGCTTATAACATAGGACATACCTTTACCGTCTCAAACCAACGGGGTTGCTTCACTTGATAGTAAATAACAGATTTATATTCAGAGATACCTTCATCTCCCGCACCAGGAAAAATTACATTCTTTTAAAAACAAGAGGCAAATATCAGTAGAGGTTTAGAAATGTAATAAAACATTTTAGGAAATGAAAAGCCACTGAAGAACATTCAAGACAAAATTTATGCAAGACTTAGACAATTTTCATGAAATTCTTGCTCAGCATCATCCCGCATTCAGGACATAATTCACATGAAGACACCGTCGAAACAACAATAATTGTTAAAAAAGAAAAACAAGAGTTCAAGACTGAATTCTAGAAAATGTTAACATGCATATCAATAAAAGTGTTCCATCCATATCAACACAGCTCGCTTTCAGCCCCACAGTTGTATCATCCACTGTAGTCATACCTCCAAACGCTTGCCTTCTTCATCATATACCATCATTGTGACCTCCACATTCTTGGAAGTTGTTTTGTTGCCTTTGTCAAACTCCCCTAGCACCAGTGTAACATAGATGTCATTACGAACATCACCTTGATGAGGAAATAAGGATAAACGTTCTTAAGCAATTCATGTTTTTAAGATCATTGTTAAAAGAAAAATTATTTTCCTGTATGAGCTCAAACAGTTTTAGATTACCAACTGATCGTTTGAAAATAAACTTCACCTGCAAATTGGAATTGCCATCACCACACAATAGGTGGTAAATAAGGTCCCACACACTTTTAATCCACTAATCAGAGGTGGCTTTAAAAACTCAAAGTAGGTCAAGCAACATCTGGTTACAAAGTGAATTTAAGCAAACACCAAGTTGCTGTGTTTGAAGTACAGGTTGAACCTTTCAAAATACAGGGAAGGTCACACCTGTCACACAATGGCACCAGTAATGACCGTCTTTGGAAGACCCTATGCTCCCAGGGTATAACACATGATATATATTCCTGTTTACAATTTTCTGATCCTTATCCAGTGATAAGAGTTATCCATAGAAAGCTATAGTTCTGTGCACATTAAATAAGTAACAGTTTCTTTCAACTGAAGAAATCTGAGGCAGCAGGTAAAACCTCCGCACTTCAATTTCCTGAGACAATTGAAATTCAATCAATTTTTCACATGCTGATGGATACATTCTGAGAACAGACTGATCTGAATGCCAATCAAAATAACGTCAGTTCACCACAAAGTGCATATCATGAATACTCAAATCCCAGACCCTGATAAATAAATGGTTGCATCAGCCAGGTCAAACCTGGATATCACAGAATTCTTCAAACACCATTCCTGTTGATAATAAATGTGAACTGCAGAAGCATGAACTCTCAAAGGGCAGAAAGAATGCTCTTGCCCGAGGAAAAATTGCAAGGTAGACATTTTTGCAATACCGTAACCCAACAGGTTATAATGCAGTCTTGGTATCAGTAGGAAATTTTCATGGACATAAGGAGGATAGATATTACCAACTTCTGGGAAACCTGGGTTACTAAGCCAGCCCTCAATATGCAATCAGCAGATGTTCATCAGGTTGCTTATTCATATCTGGCCCTCCTTTAAATCAATAGATCCTGTCTATACAGGATCCTTCAGTGTCAACTGATGCTGAGCAACAAAAAGTCCACAAACTTAACAACTTCACCCAATGGTAGGAGAGGGGGGAGTTTCTTTCGGGAGCTCCTGGACATCCCACAACAAAGATGAAGCATTTCTGTCTAGTTTTAACTTGGTATTGGCTTCTTTGATTCAGTCACAGTACATAAGGAGTCAAAAACTAATTGTACTCAGTTTACATATCCCAGTCTAAATTAATGTTGCGATGACTATGGTTGTTTCCAGGCAATTGTTTGAGGAAGCAGCCAAGCTACACAATTCAAACACAAACATACATTCTGATTTGCTGATTATTTTTGAATTTATTTCACAATTATTGAAATCCACAAAGCCCCAACAACTACATTTGTATTAGCCTGGACTGTTCAAACCAAAGTATTGGTGTAGAACTATCAAAGAGGCTAGGTCAGGCCAGGTAGCTCCTGCGGATGCTAAGGAAAGAACATTGCATAAAAAAGTTAATGAGCACAGATATTAAAAACTATGTATTATTTCCTTATTTGGGGAGGTAGCATAATCTTAACATCTACTGTAAATATTATATATATATATAATATATATAAAAATCTTATATCCCTGAATACTTCCTGTTTGCAAAACCTTACTTCTTGGTGTTAGATTTTCATCGTATTTTTGTGTCAGCTTTCTCATAAATTCCCATGTCCATATTTATAATGGAAACTGCCTGGATAAACTTGTCCCACTGTAATTATACCCTCCCACCAGTGATGGCACTGTAGCACCTCAATTTTGCATCTCCCCACTCCTAAGCCTGTACTGCAAAGAAACTCCTATGCTCCAACTAACTATACTTCTCTACGTTACAAAGTGGCACTAGTTTTGCTATTTAACTATAAATAATATCAAATCCAAGTGTGGTAAATTGGTCATTGCAACAAAATGAAAATCACTCGGCTATTTCATTCCATATTACTTGCTTTTAATGTTACATATTTACAGTAAGCAAAAATACAAACTGATATAGTATTCACCATATTTAAATCACTCGTTGTCAAACTCACCAGGCATTATTATTTCAGGGAAACCCATTTTTCTTGCAACTGCTGTAGTTCTGTCAACTAGATGTGGAAAATCTTTTCGAATCTGATGAACATCACCTAAGAGCAGCTTCATTGTCGCCCACAAACCTAGGTGAATAAAATAAAAGGGTAAAAAAAACTAATCACACTTCAAACTTTTATTTAATAGTTCAGAAGATTTATCTTCACAATGGAAAAGGAACTAGCTTTTAAAATTCAATGATACTATGGTTGAATTCTAAGGGACAATAATAGCTAATCAATATAGGTTATTCACAGTACAGAACTTTTATGAACTGCAGATTAAAAAATTAAATCTACAAATGTTTCTACCATATCCATCCATTCAAATAAAGAGGTGTTCGGAGACAAGCTGAGGTGGGCCCGGATTTGAGACGGGGACCATTGCGGATAAAAGTACAGCTAGGTGGGACAGCTTTAGTGAGGGGGAAGGAGTAGCTGTCGATGAGCAAGGCATCACTCAAACACATGATGTAGGTGCACACATCGAGCTCACAAATCAGACAGCCTTGTTTCCAAAAGAATAGGAAAATAGTAGTTACAGATCTGATAGGGGAATATGTGCTGAAAGAGGAATGATGGACTGGAGAAGTTGCTGCTTCCCCAGGGAGCGGCATCTGCAATGGGAGCAGGGATTGAGCAGTTCATTTGGCTGCTCTGGAAGAACCAGTGGTATGTGCTATGGTGGAGAATTTAAAGCTGTGCAAAGCCTTAGGCCAATCCAGCATGGATTCAAGCTTGGGATGGCAGTAGCTCAACAGAGGTGTAGTGTAGTGACAGATGGTGTCAGGGATCAGGAAGGGTGGAAAGTGAGAGTGTCAGAATGATGAAAGAAAATGGGGACTGAAGACGACAAAGGAAGAAAAAGATGCCAGACTGGGATTAGGAAATGATGGGCAGGGAAATTCAGGTCTGGAGCAGTGGCCAATATGAACATACAAATAGACACAGCAGTAGTCCTGGTTTATATATACAGACCATGAGATGACCTGTACATAAATGCTAGAGTCCTTTAAACAGTAACTTGAGATTGGTCCATCAATTGGGCCTGCCTAGCCTTCAGAAAGAGCTGGGCCTGCCTGGCAGTCAGAAGCAGCCTGGGTTGCCTTGTTGTCAGAAGTCATCAAAGCATCGTCATCACTTAGAAGCTCTAGGGAACTTGAAAAGTAATTTTATAACCTTTTTAATGTTTTATATATACGAGAAAGCAGACATTGTCGCCCACACTCTCCTATGCAAGAGGTAGAAATAGTTCTGAAGCTATTTATTTTTAACTTTTAAACCATTTCCAACAATCTCATTTTCAAAAGGAACATAGGGTATTTTGAGGGATTATGGGTCAGATGATCCAAGTTGAGGCTAACACTGATATCTAGCAAAGGATTGTGAATAGAAACACTGGCTGTTTTTTTTCTTCCCTAGCTCAGTAGCCTGAGGCAAACTGTAGCATCTCTATGGTCACCCTGGCCGAGATGATCACAGGCAGAGGATTGAACCTGGGACCTTCCCTATCTGCATGACTCAATAGTAAACTACGCAGTCCATTTGCCCACTAAGCCATTGGACGAGCTGAAAAAGCATATTTTAATATTGTGGCCTTTCAACTGAAGACAAGGTTGCCTCCTGAGTCATTCACTTGGACAAGCCTCTGAATGTTGCACTAAAATATAGAACAATTACCTATACTTTGTGGTAAGAGAACAGTGTTAACACGCATTTATGTTTTTGCAACAATGTTTTGTAGGTGAGACTGGGGTAGTTTCACAAACTCAGGAATACAGGAAAGCAGTCAGAGTTCCTGCAATCAAAAAAGGTACCCAAATAAACAAAACTATATTTAAAAGGACTTTTTTCAAAACATTTACACACAAACTATTATAAGGGAGGGCCTTTTCAGAGTTGGGGTACATTGCTCTAATTGCGTTGGTACTAAATGAGAGAAAAATTGAGAGATTTTCGAAATGAGGATAGGACACAGCTTGCATGTAAGCAATAAGTAATCTCCTAATTCTTTGTATATAAATGTATGGAGTTATGTTTTCTTATTTTTTGGCAAGTATATGTAATAAAAATCCTTGTCCATCAAAAACACTAAGTACATGAAAGTGTGTAGCAGTGGAAACCAACTGTCTTATTAATTGATGCAAGTCAAATCCTGAAGGGCAAATGGGAGATTAGCAATATAAATCAGTACAAATTAAATTAGAATATTTAAGGTACCCAGAATTTGTCATGTTGATATCTTTGCTCAAGCATATATACTTCTGTAGTGGAACAGATTTTTCCCCTCTATACTGATAACTGTGAAAATGATTAGCCCAATGCATGGGTGATAATGACCCAATTAAATTGTTCAAATTCTACTTGTTGCATTTGTATACTTTTTCCATTTTCTGGACTACTGGACATAATTTGATTAGTTGTCAACCCTCCATTTCCAGTACAAAGATAGCATATCAAAATCCTGATTATACATCACACCTGACTATAAACCTTTCCAATATTTTACAAGTGTCATTTTGACAAAACAGAGTTTATTCCTCCTCTGTATCTAAAGGCCATAAAATTTGAACTGCACCTAGCTTCAATAGTACATTTAAGGAATACACTGACTGGGCGATGGGAGTGAGTTAGGACACTGGCCTTTCACTGCAAGGAAATTCAACCCAGAGTGATAGAAAGTATCCTGTGTTTTGGGTAGGCTCAATCCAGTTCCTATTTAACATAGGCCCACAGTGGGGAAAAAACTGCAATTTTACTTGGGCCAGAGGATGGGTGATGTAAAAATAAACTGTACACTGGTGTAATAGGAAATGCTCTTTTTAAAGTGGGTTATTTCATGAGAATTTCCCATTTTGTACCCAGGCCATTGTTTTTTGTTAAAATTAGAGCAATGTTCATAAAATTCAGAATGCTCTGCTCAAGTAAAATATATTTTAATAATGGCACAATTTCACACAATTATATTTTGTAACAAAACATCACTTACCTTGACCCTTGTGGTTTACTTCCTTGGCAGCAATGACTTTATTGATCACAGTCTGAAGGAAGTCATTCTCCCCTGCTACCCTGGGTGAAAAACGGGATGATATGTTCAGCTGCTTGTGTCGAATGGCGTCATCCAATGCTAGCCTGGAGGATGCACATGACGACCAACACCACAGGAAACAGAAGGACCACACAAACCAGAAGTCACAGTACAAGGGGACACAAAATATCATTGCATAAATGCAACAAACGGTTATCATCAGCCAACGCAAGGGACAGGACAGATGGATAACAAGAAAGACATAGGAAGATCATTAAAATCGAGAAAATGCCAACTGCACAAGAATAAATGCAAATCTGCATCACTATTACCAACATCTTCATGCACCACCTTAAGCCCTTCCCCAGCAGTATATTGAAAAGAATCACCCACTAGGCACAGAAAATACAAAATCTTCATGTGTACAAGAGTGCTTTCATAATACAATGGAGCTCTCCTAAAATCAATTCTCAAAAAATATCTTGTGTAATTTGAGCTAAATGGAAGACCCTAGTGATTAATTAAGAGTTTTATTTAAAAGGTTGCTGCAAGAGTTGTCACTAGATGTTGCTAGTTCAGATAAGTAAATTATAAACTCTAACATTTGCAGTACATTAGATATCTAGTGATGGTTAAATGACATCATGTGAACAAATCACTGAATGAACACAACGCCACTAAATATTTAAAGTACTTCCATTAGTCGCTTTAATCATTAGAAAATAAAAATGGACTAACAACTCAGAAGTGTTCACATAAACTTCATTTACAGTAATTTAACTAATTGGGGTAGAAAGAGAGAGAAATTCAAGAGAAACTAATTTTAACTTTTGGCAATAGTGTAACATGGGTGATATCGGATCGGCCGCCCATTATACACCAGGACCGAATTTCGTTTCCATTGAATTTAAGTCGGGTGGAGTGCATAAAGCTAAAATTACCCCAAAGGAGTTTAATTTGAATTTAGGTACAGAATGATTTATTTTAAATCAAATAAAAAATATACTAAGAGTAACACATAATTTATATTGGCCTACACTTGTAGGAATTTATAAATTAATTAATTTTCCCACTAAAATTAGATTTTTTTATTGCTCAACTTCCCCAAACTATCCAGACAATCAGCTGAGATGCCTTTTCTTGTGGTGACAACATTAAGCTACAATAGGGACAATCTACTAAATGAACTGGCAGCATTTAATGAATGTTACTGTGCTATTTTTAAAAATTACTTAATGTTCCTCTAACTGTATTTACACAACTACTCCAGGATGTCAAAGCAAATGTCACTCAGTGTGAGCAAGTGCTGAAGAGCCATTGAGTAGAATCAGTTTCGTGAGCTGGATCTTTGAATAATGTCTCCCCTCAGATTATGGATGATCAACGAAAGGTACTAAATAAAAAGTTTTAGTAGCAAACGTATTTGTTTCAAGCGTCTTCCCCACTGCCGCAGGCAGTCTTTTTTTAAATCCTTCATTCAATGGCAATATCTTTTATACTGAAGTTCAGCCACTCTGAAGAAAATTTAATCTTACATAACTGTTTTGAAAATATTACCTTATGTTGCAGTAAGTATCAATTGTTTCATCCATTGAACATTTGATCACAATAATTGTATACACACAAAGGTCCATTCACCTGCATCCATTGCATCCCTTTTTGGATCAATATTGCAACTACTCAGTTCTGTTCTATTTCTTCGTTTCATGCGCAATATTGAAGTTTCAAATGTTCTAGATCTTGGTTAATCAAAGTTCAAACACCCATACTTCCACAGTGCTAGGTAATAAATTATTTCATTTAAGTTTTTTTTCTCTCCTTAAACACAATTGTGCTTGACATTGAAACCCGCTAAAGCTGGTTCTACCTTCCACAAATTAGGCACAATAGTGAGACTACTGAGCGGGCAGAGAATCAGAAACACCCTGAATATTTTGAAAGGCGGTTCACTGCAGAGGTAGAGGAAAACAAGGAATACCATATAACGCTCCTCCTTACACTTCACTGCATATACGGTTTGCACGGTTAACTGATGGTCCACACTGTGGTGACAGTTTTAGGAGGACTGTCCACTTGCATGCCAAATCAATTCCTTACAACATAGTAAATTACT